>NC_134353.1:809907575-810214325 GCF_048569485.1 Anomaloglossus baeobatrachus | reverse complement strand
TCAGAACATCTCCGCCCCCCGAGAGAGCCGATGCTCTTCTTCAGGCGGTGTGCACTCTGAAGGCGGAAGGAGTGGTGATCCCTGTTCCTCTTCAGCAACAGGGTCACGGTTTTTACTCCAACTTGTTTGTGGTACCGAAAAAGGACGGATCCTTCCGTCCTGTTCTGGACCTAAAACTGCTCAACAAACACGTAAAAACCAGGCGGTTCCGGATGGAATCGCTCCGCTCCATCATTGCCTCAATGTCCCAAGGAGACTTCCTGGCATCAATCGACATCAAAGATGCTTATCTCCACGTACCGATTGCACCAGAGCATCAGCGCTTCCTGCGTTTCGCCATAGGGGACGAACACCTTCAGTTCGTGGCACTGCCTTTCGGCCTGGCGACAGCACCACGGGTCTTCACCAAGGTCATGGCAGCAGTGGTAGCAGTCCTACACTCTCAGGAACACTCGGTGATCCCTTACTTAGACGATCTGCTGGTCAAGGCACCCTCTCAAGTGGCATGCCAACGCAGCCTGGACGTTGCTCTGGAGACACTCCAGAGTTTCGGGTGGATCATCAATTTTCCAAAGTCAAATCTGACACCGGCCCAATCACTGACATATCTTGGCATGGAGTTTCATACTCTCTCAGCGATAGTGAAGCTTCCGCTGGACAAACAGCGTTCACTACAGACAGGGGTGCAATCTCTCCTTCAAGGCCAGTCACACCCCCTGAGGCGCCTCATGCACTTCCTAGGGAAGATGGTAGCAGCAATGGAGGCAGTTCCTTTTGCGCAGTTTCATCTGCGTCCACTTCAATGGGACATTCTCCGCAAATGGGACAGGAAGTCGACGTCCCTCGACAGGAACGTCTCCCTTTCACGGGCAGCCAAGGCTTCCCTTTAGTGGTGGCTTCTCCCCACTTCTCTGTCGAAGGGGAAATCCTTCCTTCCCCCATCATGGGCTGTGGTCACGACGGACGCGAGCCTGTCAGGGTGGGGAGCGGTCTTTCTCCACCACAGGGCTCAGGGAACCTGGACTCCGACAGAGTCTTCCCTTCAGATCAATGTTCTGGAGATAAGGGCAGTGTATCTTGCCCTAAAGGCGTTCCAGCCGTGGCTGGAAGGCAAGCAGATCCGAATTCAGTCGGACAACTCCACAGCGGTGGCATACATCAACCACCAAGGGGGAACACGCAGTCGGCAAGCCTTCCAGGAAGTCCGGCGGATTCTGATGTGGGTGGAAGCCACAGCCTCCACCATATCCGCAGTTCACATCCCGGGCGTAGAAAACTGGGAAGCAGACTTTCTCAGTCGCCAGGGCATGGACGCAGGGGAATGGTCCCTTCACCCGGACGTGTTTCAGGAGATCTGTTGCCGCTGGGGGATGCTGGACGTCGACCTAATGGCGTCCCGGCACAACAACAAGGTCCCAACATTCATGGCACGGTCTCAAGATCACAGAGCTCTGGCGGCAGACGCCTTAGTTCAGGATTGGTCGCAGTTTCAACTCCCTTATGTGTTTCCTCCTCTGGCACTGTTGCCCAGAGTGTTACGCAAGATCAGGTCCGACTACCGCCGCGCCATCCTCGTCGCGCCAGACTGGCCGAGGAGGTCGTGGTACCCGGATCTGTGGCATCTCACGGTGGGCCAACCGTGGGCACTACCAGACCGACCAGACTTGCTGTCTCAAGGGCCGTTTTTCCATCTGAATTCTGCGGCCCTCAACCTGACTGTGTGGCCATTGAGTCCTGGATCCTAGCGTCTTCAGGGTTATCTCAAGAGGTCATTGCCACTATGAGACAGGCTTGGAAACCAACGTCCGCCAAGATCTACCACAGGACGTGGAGGATATTCCTATCTTGGTGCTCTGATCAGGGTGTTTCTCCCTGGCCATTTGCCTTGCCCACTTTTCTTTCCTTCCTTCAATCCGGATTGGAAAAAGGGTTGTCGCTCGGCTCTCTTAAGGGACAAGTCTCAGCGCTCTCTGTGTTTTTTCAGAAGCGCCTAGCCAGACTTCCACAGGTACGCACGTTCCTGCAGGGGGTTTGTCACATAGTCCCTCCTTACAAGCGGCCGTTAGAACCCTGGGATCTGAACAGGGTGCTGATGGCTCTTCAGAAGCCACCTTTCGAGCCAATGAGGGATATTTCTCTCTCACGCCTTTCGCAGAAAGTGGTCTTCCTAGTAGCAGTCACATCACTTCGGAGAGTGTCGGAGCTAGCGGCGCTGTCATGCAAAGCCCCTTTCCTGGTGTTTCACCAGGACAAGGTGGTTCTGCGTCCAGTACCGGAATTTCTCCCTAAGGTGGTATCCCCCTTTCATCTCAATCAGGATATCTCCTTACCCTCTTTTTGTCCTCATCCAGTTCATCAGTGTGAAAAGGATTTGCACTCGTTAGATCTGGTGAGAGCACTCAGACTCTACAATTCTCGTACGGCGCCCCTGCGCCGCTCGGATGCACTCTTTGTCCTTGTCGCTGGCCAGCGGAAAGGGTCACAAGCTTCCAAATCAACCCTGGCTCGGTGGATCAAGGAACCAATTCTTGAAGCTTACCGATCTTCTGGGCTTCCGGTTCCCTCAGGGCTGAAAGCCCATTCTACCAGAGCCGTGGGTGCGTCCTGGGCTTTGCGGCAACAGGCTACGGCTCAGCAGGTGTGTCAGGCGGCTACCTGGTCGAGTCTGCACACTTTCACGAAACACTATCAGGTGCATACCTATGCTTCGGCGGATGCCAGCCTAGGTAGGCAAGTCCTTCAGGCGGCGGTTGCCCACCTGTAGGAAAGGGCCGTTTTACGGCTCTATTACGAGGTATTATTTTACCCACCCAGGGACTGCTTTTGGACGTCCCAATTGTCTGGGTCTCCCAATGGAGCGACAAAGAAGAAGGGAATTTTGTTTACTTACCGTAAATTCCTTTTCTTCTAGCTCCAATTGGGAGACCCAGCACCCGCCCCTGTTCCCTTCGGGCTGTTGTTCTTTGTGTACACATGTTGTTCATGTTGAATGGTTTCAGTTCTCCGAAATTCCTTCGGATTGAATTTACTTTAAACCAATTTATAACTTTTCCTCCTTCTTGCTTTTGCACCAAAACTGAGGAGCCCGTGATGCACGGGGGGTGTATAGGCAGAAGGGGAGGGGCTTTACACTTTTAAGTGTAATACTTTGTGTGGCCTCCGGAGGCAGAAGCTATACACCCAATTGTCTAGGTCTCCCAATTGGAGCTAGAAGAAAAGGAATTTACGGTAAGTAAACAAAATTCCCTTCTTTCCATCTGAATTCTGCTGCCCTCAACCTGACTGTGTGGCCATTGAGTCCTGGATCCTAGCGTCTTCAGGGTTATCTCAAGAGGTCATTGACACTATGAGACAGGCCAGGAAACCAACGTCCGCCAAGATATACCACAGGACGTGGAGGATCTTCTTATCCTGGTGCTCTGATCAGGGTTTTACTCCCTGGCCATTTGCCTTGCCCACTTTTCTGTCCTTCCTTCAATCCGGAATGGAAAAGGGGTTGTCTCTCGGCTCTCTTAAGGGACAAGTCTCGGCGCTCTCTGTGTTTTTTCAAAAGCGTCTAGCCAGGCTTCCGCAGGTACGCACGTTCCTGCAGGGGGTTTGCCACATAGTCCCTCCTTACAAGCGTCCGCTAGAACCCTGGGATCTGAACAGGGTGCTAACGGCTCTTCAGAAACCACCTTTCGAGCCAATGAGAGATATTTCTCTTTCACGCCTTTCGCAGAAGGTGGCCTTCCTAGTGGCAGTCACATCACTTCGGAGAGTGTCTGAGCTAGCAGCGCTGTCATGCAAAGCCCCCTTCCTGGTGTTTCACCAGGACAAGGTGGTTCTGCGTCCGATTCCGGAATTTCTCCCTAAGGTGGTATCCCCTTTTCATCTCAATCAGGATATCTCCTTACCTTCTTTTTGCCCTCATCCAGTTCACCAATGTGAAAAGGATTTGCACTTGTTAGATCTTGTGAGAGCACTTAGACTCTACATTTCTCGTACGGCGCCCCTGCGCCGATCGGATGCGCTCTTTGTCCTTGTCGCTGGCCAGCGTAAAGGGTCGCAGGCTTCCAAGTCAACCTTGGCTCGGTGGATCAAGGAACCAATTCTTGAAGCCTACCGTTCTTCTGGGCTTCCGGTTCCTTCAGGGCTGAAAGCCCATTCTACCAGAGCCGTGGGTGCGTCCTGGGCATTGCGGCACCAGGCTACGGCTCAGCAGGTGTGTCAGGCGGCTACCTGGTCGAGTCTGCACACTTTCACGAAACACTATCAGGTGCATACCTACGCTTCGGCAGATGCCAGCCTAGGTAGGCGAGTCCTTCAGGCGGCGGTTGCCCACCTGTAGGAAGGGGCCGTTTTACGGCTCTATTACCGAGGTATTCTTTTACCCACCCAGGGACTGCTTTTGGACGTCCCAATTGTCTGGGTCTCCCAATGGAGCGACAAAGAAGAAGGTAATTTTGTTTACTTACCGTAAATTCCTTTTCTTCTAGCTCCTATTGGGAGACCCAGCACCCGCCCCTGTTCCCTTCGGGCTGTTGTTCTTTTGTGTACACATGTTGTTCATGTTGAATTGTTCTGGGTTCATGGTTTTCAGTTCTCCGAACATCCTTCGGATTGAATTTACCTTAGACCAATTTATAAGTTTCCTCCTTCCTGCTTTTGCACCAAAACTGAGGAGCCCGTGATGCACGGGGGGTGTATAGGCAGAGGGGAGGGGTTTACACTTTTAAGTGTAATACTTTGTGTGGCCTCCGGAGGCAGAAGCTATACACCCAATTGTCTGGGTCTCCCAATAGGAGCTAGAAGAAAAGGAATTTACGGTAAGTAAACAAAATTCCCTTCTTTTGCGGTTTTTCCACACTTGGAATTTTTTTGCTATTTTTCCAGTACACTATATGGTAAAACTTTTGGTTTCATTTAAAAGTACAACTCGTCCCGCAAAAAACAAGCCCACGTATGGCAAGATTGACAGAAAAATAAAAATGTTACGGCTCTCGGAAGAAGGGGAGCAAAAAACAAAACCGCAAAAATGGAAAACGCCCGGGGGCTGAAGGGGTTAAACATTAAATTTCTTTGTCGCTCCATTGGGAGACCCAGACAATTGGGTGTATAGCTTCTGCCTCTGGAGGCCACACAAAGTAATTACACTTTAAAAAGTGTAACCCCTCCCCTCTGCTATACACCCTTCCGTGCATCACGGGCCCCTCAGTTTTTTGCTTTGTGTTGAAGGAGGCACACATTCACGCAAGCTCCACGTTTTTAGTCAGCAGCAGCTGCTGACTTTATCGGATGGAAGAAAAGAGGGCCCCTATGGGGCCCCCGGCATGCTCCCTTCTCACCCCACTCAGGTTGGCGGTGTTGTTAAGGTTGAGGTACCCATTGCGGGTACACAGGCTGGAGCCACATGCCGCTTTCCTTCCCCATCCCTTAGGGGCTCTGGGGAAGTGGGATCCTATCCGGTCATCCAGACACTGGGACCGGTCTCCCTCCGCAGCCCCTGAGGGAATCTGCCGGACAGGAGACGGAGTATCGTCAGGGACATGGCCCTGCATCCACAGGTACTCTGTGTCCCCGTTGGGACGGCGCATAAAGCACCTTAGGCCCAGACGCTGCAGCGACTGCGGCGTGGGAATGGATCCGGGACTACCGCGCCGACCGTGCACTGCGGGCCGGCCGCGGTTTTAACTTTAGTCCCCGGCTTTTGCGGCCTAGTACAGTATTCTCCCGCCCCCAGGCCTGCCAGTCAGGGAAAAGGGCGGGACGGTCGGTATGACGCCGACAGTGAGGACTGGAGTACACTGAGCTGTCCTCCGCCCCCCTCACTACTCACGCTGGGGCACCAGATTCCCGCACTTTTGTGACTACGCCCACGCCTCCCTCCTCCTCTGAGAACGCCGTCAGTCATTTTTTTCAGCACATTCTGCGGTGGAGAACTTCTGGCTGCAGCTGAGGGAGACCCGGGGCAGGGAATCTGGTGGCCACACAGAGCGGTTGGTAAGCCACACCGGTCTGCCGGTGCTGGACCCCCCAGACTGCCGAACTATATATATATATATATCTCGTTTGTGTATACAGGTTCGGCTGTACTGTTAACTTGAGGCTATTTATATATCCCTCAGTGATCACGGTGCTCCCTTACTTATCTCTTGGAGGACAACAACATGTCATCCGCAAAGAGCAAGGGTACCAAGGCACAGGCTTATTTTGCAACCTGTACCTCATGTGCGGCAATGCTACCTGCAGGTTCCACCTACCCTCATTGTGTGCAATGCTCGGCCCCTGTGACACTCACTCAGCCGGAGCCTCAGGCACTGGTGGGACCCCCGGCTCAGGTAGAGACACCGGTTCCCACTGTCCAGGTGACAGGGACAGAGTTTGCAGTTTTGGCTGACAAACTGTCTGAGTCGCTTTCACAGTCCATGGCTCAGTCTATGGACAAATGGTCTGCTAAGATACTAGAAGCCTTGCAGTCCAGACCAACAACACAGATGCAGGGCACTGTGCGTTCTTCGTCCCCAGGTCCCCATCAGTTGGCGCAGCAATCTGCTCCTGAGGTGACACATAGGTCCCACGGTGAGGACTCCGACTCGGACCGCAGTCCCAGACCGGTGAAGCGGGCTCGCTGGGGACCTTCCTCCACTTCATCACGCTGCTCAGGGTCTCAGCATGAGGACTCTCTAGAGGATGAAGAGGAAGGCGCAGCTCAGGGCTCAGACCCTGACGGTGCTCTCAATCTAGATACACCTGAAGGGGACGCCATAGTAAATGACCGTTTGTTTGGCGAGCAATTGGACGAGATTATTAAACAATCCAAGGGAAAGGACTCGTCCTTACCCCAGTCTAAACAAAACAAACCTCAACAGCGAAAGTTTCAATCGAGGTTTCAGTCCTTTCGGCCTTCGGCCAAGTCACATTCCTCCACGTCAAACAGGTCGGGGAAGGGCCAGAGGAACCCTTCTGCATGGCGGTCTAAGTCACGGCCTAAAAAGACCGCCGGAGGCACCGCCACTAAGGCGGCCTCTTCATGACTCTCGGCCTCCCCAAAACGCATCCTCGGTCGGTGGCAGGCTCTCCCGCTTTTGCGACGCCTGGTGGCCACATGTCCAAGACCGATGGGTGAGAGACATTCTGTCTCACGGTTACAGGATAGAGTTCAGCTCTCGTCCTCCAACTCGTTTCTTCACAACATCTCCGCCCCCAGAGCGAGCCGCTGCACTTTTTCTGGCGGTGAATGCTCTGAAGGCAGAAGGAGTGGTGATTCCCGTTCCCCCTCAGGAACATGGTCACGGCTTCTACTCCAACTTGTTCGTGGTGCCAAAAAAGGACGGATCTTTCCGTCCCGTTCTAGACCTCAAACTGCTCAACAAGCATGTCAGCACTAGAAGGTTTCGGATGGAATCTCTCCGCTCGGTCATCGCCTCAATGTCACAAGGAGACTTCCTAGCATCAATAGACATCAAGGATGCTTATCTCCATGTGCCGATCGCACCCGAACATCAGCGCTTCCTGCGTTTCGCCATTGGGGACGAACACCTTCAGTTCGTGGCACTGCCTTTCGGCTTGGCGACAGCCCCACGGGTCTTCACCAAGATCATGGCAACAGTGGTGGCGGTCCTACACTCTCAAGGCCACTCGATGATCCCTTACTTAGACGATCTCCTAGTCAAGGCACCCTCCTGGGTGGCTTGCCAGCACAGCCTGACCATTGCCCTGGAGACTCTCCAGAGGTTCGGGTGGATCATCAATTTCCCAAAGTCAAAATTGACACCGACCCAATCCCTGACTTACCTCGGCATGGAGTTTCATACTCTGTCAGCAATAGTGAAGCTTCCGCTGGACAAACAGCGTTCACTACAGACAGGGGTCCAATCTCTTCTTCGGGGTCAGTCACACTCCTTGAGACGCCTTATGCACTTCCTAGGGAAGATGGTGGCAGCAATGGAAGCAGTTCCATTTGCGCAGTTTCATCTGCGTCCACTTCAGTGGGACATTCTCCGCAAATGGGACAAGAGGTCGACGTCACTAGACAGGAACGTTTCCCTGTCAAGAGCAGCCAAAACCTCACTTCAGTGGTGGCTTCTTCCCACTTCTTTGTCGAAGGGAAAATCCTTCCTGCCCCCATCCTGGGCTGTGGTCACGACAGACGCGAGCCTGTCAGGGTGGGGAGCGGTCTTCCTCCACCACAGGGCTCAGGGAACCTGGACTCCGACGGAGTCCGCCCTGCAGATCAATGTTCTGGAGATAAGGGCAGTGTATCTAGCCCTACAGGTGTTCCAGCAGTGGCTGGAGGGCAGACAGATCCGAATACAATCAGACAACGCCACGGCGGTCGCATACATCAACCACCAAGGCGGCACACGCAGTCGTCAAGCATTCCAAGAGGTTCGGCGGATTCTGCTGTGGGCGGAAGCCACAGCCTCCACCATCTCCGCAGTTCACATCCCGGGCGTAGAAAACTGGGAAGCAGACTTTCTCAGTCGCCAGGGCATGGACGCAGGGGAATGGTCTCTTCACCCGGACGTGTTTCAAGAGATCTGTTGCCGCTGGGGAACGCCGGACGTCGATCTAATGGCGTCTCGGCACAACAACAAAGTCCCGGCATTCATGGCACGGTCTCAGGATCACAGGGCGCTGGCGGCAGATGCGTTAGTTCAGGACTGGTCGCAGTTTCGACTACCCTATGTGTTTCCCCCTCTGGCACTTCTGCCCAGAGTGTTACGCAAGATCAGGTCCGACTGCAGGCGCGCCATCCTCGTCGCTCCAGACTGGCCGAGGAGGTCGTGGTACCCGGATCTGTGGCACCTCACGGTGGGGCAACCGTGGGCACTCCCAGACCGACCAGACTTGCTGTCTCAAGGGCCATTTTTCCATCTGAATTCTGCGGCCCTCAACCTGACTGTGTGGCCATTGAGTCTTGGCTCCTAGCGTCATCAGGTTTGTCTCAAGATGTCATTGCCACCATGAGACAGGCCAGGAAATCAACGTCCGCCAAGATCTACCACAGGACTTTTAAGATCTTCTTAGCTTGGTGCTCGGATAGGGGTTTTGCTCCCTGGCCGTTTGCATTGCCCACTTTTCTTTCCTTTCTTCAATCAGGATTGGACAAGGGTTTGTCTCTTGCCTCTCTCAAGGGACAAGTGTCGGCGCTTTCAGTGTTTTTTCAAAAGCGTCTAGCCAGACTCTCGCAGGTCCGCACGTTCCTGCAGGGAGTTTGCCACATAGTCCCACCTTACAAGCGTCCGCTAGAACCCTGGGATCTTAACAAGGTGCTGACGGCTCTCCAGAAGCCACCTTTCGAGCCGATGCGGGAGATCTCTCTATCTCGCCTTTCACAGAAAGTGGCCTTCCTAGTGGCAGTCACTTCACTTAGGAGAGTGTCTGAGCTAGCAGCGCTGTCATGCAAAGTCCCCTTCCTGGTCTTTCACCAGGATAAGGTGGTCCTGCGTCCGGTCCCGGAATTTCTCCCCAAGGTGGTATCCCCTTTTCATCTCAATCAGGATATCTCCTTGCCTTCTTTTTGCCCTCATCCAGTTCACCAATGTGAAAAGGATTTGCACTTGTTAGACCTCGTGAGAGCACTCAGAATCTACATTTCTCGCACGGCGCCCCTGCGCCGTTCGGATGCGCTCTTTGTCCTTGTCGCTGGCCAGCGTAAGGGGTCTCAGGCTTCCAAGTCAACCTTGGCTAGGTGGATCAAGGAACCGATTCTTGAAGCCTACCGTTCATCGGGGCTTCAGATTCCTTCAGGGCTTAAAGCCCATTCTACCAGGGCCGTAGGCGCGTCCTGGGCTTTGCGTCACCAGGCTACGGCTCAGCAGGTGTGTCAGGCGGCTACCTGGTCGAGTCTGCACACCTTCACAAAACACTAACAGGTGCATGCCTATGCTTCGGCAGAGGCTAGCCTAGGTAGGCAAGTCCTTCAGGCGGCAATTGCCCACCTGTAAGAGGGGGCCGGTTTCCGGCTCTTTTTATCGAGGTATTCTGTTACCCACCCAGGGATTGCTTTTGGACATCCCAATTGTCTGGGTCTCCCAATGGAGCGACAAAGAAGAAGGGAATTTTGTTTACTTACCGTAAATTCCTTTTCTTCTAGCTCCTATTGGGAGACCCAGCACCCGCCCCTGTTCCCTTCGGGCTGTTGTTCTTTTGTGTACACATGTTGTTCATGTTCAATTGTTCTTTGGTTAATGGTTCAGTTCTCCGAACATCCTTCGGATTGAGTTTACCTTAGACCAATTTATAAGTTTCCTCCTTCCTGCTTTGGCACCAAAACTGAGGGGCCTGTGATGCACGGGAGGGTGTATAGCAGAGGGGAGGGGTTACACTTTTTAAAGTGTAATTACTTTGTGTGGCCTCCAGAGGCAGAAGCTATACACCCAATTGTCTGGGTCTCCCAATAGGAGCTAGAAGAAAAGGAATTTACGGTAAGTAAACAAAATTCCCTTCTTTTATTAGAATATTGAATGTCTTCTGCTTCAGTTCAGTAGTTTCCAGAAATTGACTTTCTTCCCTTTGTTGTCCGTTGCAGATAAGTTCACGGATTCACCCATCGCCATGAACTCCAAGGTGAACGGGGACCACAATGACAAGGTGCTGATGCGCTGGGACAGAGGAGAAAGCAGCAGCGTCGACTATGACCTGGACTCTGATATGGTAAGTGCTCCGTAAGCCGAAACAACCCATCGGGACCCCCGAGTGTCAGAGGTTGGGAGCGGGGGTGGCCCTTAACGAACGGGGCCCCTCCGTGGGTGGCGCGGGGAGCGGGGGTGGCCCTTGACGAACGGGGCCCCTCCGTGGGTGGCGCGGGGAAGGCCCTTGACGCAAGGTGCCCCCATGGGTTATTCTCTGCAGCATAAGTAAGTGCTCCATATGCCGAGATAACCCATTGGGACCCCCAAGTGTCAGAGCTTGGGAGCGGGGGTGGCCCTTGACGAACAGGGCCCCTCCGTGGGTGGCGCGGGGAAGGCCCTTGACGCAAGGTGCCCCCATGGGTTATTCTCTGCAGCATAAGTAAGTGCTCCATATGCCGAGATAACCCATTGGGACCCCCAAGTGTCAGAGCTTGGGAGCGGGGGTGGCCCTTGACGAACGGGGCCCCTCCGTGGGTGGCGCGGGGAAGGCCCTTGACGCAAGGTGCCCCCATGGGTTATTCTCTGCAGCATAAGTAAGTGCTCCATATGCCGAGATAACCCATTGGGACCCCCAAGTGTCAGAGCTTGGGAGCGGGGGTGGCCCTTGACGAACGGGGCCCCTCCGTGGGTGGCGCGGGGTAGGCCCTTGACGCAAGGTGCCCCCATGGGTTATTCTCTGCAGCATAAATAAGTGCTCCATATGCCGAGATAACCCATTGGGACCCCCAAGTGTCAGAGCTTGGGAGCGGGGGTGGCCCTTGACGAACGGGGCCCCTCCGTGGGTGGCGCGGGGAAGGCCCTTGACGCAAGGTGCCCCCATGGGTTATTCTCTGCAGCATAAGTAAGTGCTCCATATGCCGAGATAACCCATTGGGACCCCCAAGTGTCAGAGCTTCGGAGCGGGGGTGGCCCTTGACGAACGGGGCCCCTCCGTGGGTGGCGCGGGGAAGGCCCTTGACGCAAGGTGCCCCCATGGGTTATTCTCTGCAGCATAAGTAAGTGCTCCATATGCCGAGATAACCCATTGGGACCCCCAAGTGTCAGAGCTTGGGAGCGGGGGTGGCCCTTGACGAACGGGGCCCCTCCGTGGGTGGCGCGGGGAAGGCCCTTGACGCAAGGTGCCCCCATGGGTTATTCTCTGCAGCATAAGTAAGTGCTCCATATGCCGAGATAACCCATTGGGACCCCCAAGTGTCAGAGCTTGGGAGCGGGGGTGGCCCTTGACGAACGGGGCCCCTCCGTGGGTGGAGCGGGGAAGGCCCTTGACGCAAGGTGCCCCCATGGGTTATTCTCTGCAGCATAAGTAAGTGCTCCATATGCCGAGATAACCCATTGGGACCCCCAAGTGTCAGAGCTTGGGAGCGGGGGTGGCCCTTGACGAACGGGGCCCCTCCGTGGGTGGCGCGGGGAAGGCCCTTGACGCAAGGTGCCCCCATGGGTTATTCTCTGCAGCATAAGTAAGTGCTCCATATGCCGAGATAACCCATTGGGACCCCCAAGTGTCAGAGCTTGGGAGCGGGGGTGGCCCTTGACGAACGGGGCCCCTCCGTGGGTGGCGCGGGGTAGGCCCTTGACGCAAGGTGCCCCCATGGGTTATTCTCTGCAGCATAAGTAAGTGCTCCATATGCCGAGATAACCCATTGGGACCCCCAAGTGTCAGAGCTTGGGAGCGGGGGTGGCCCTTGACGAACGGGGCCCCTCCGTGGGTGGCGCGGGGAAGGCCCTTGACGCAAGGTGCCCCCATGGGTTATTCTCTGCAGCATAAATAAGTGCTCCATATGCCGAGATAACCCATTGGGACCCCCAAGTGTCAGAGCTTGGGAGCGGGGGTGGCCCTTGACGAACGGGGCCCCTCCGTGGGTGGCGCGGGGAAGGCCCTTGACGCAAGGTGCCCCCATGGGTTATTCTCTGCAGCATAAGTAAGTGCTCCATATGCCGAGATAACCCATTGGGACCCCCAAGTGTCAGAGCTTGGGAGCGGGGGTGGCCCTTGACGAACGGGGCCCCTCCGTGGGTGGCGCGGGGAAGGCCCTTGACGCAAGGTGCCCCCATGGGTTATTCTCTGCAGCATAAGTAAGTGCTCCATATGCCGAGATAACCCATTGGGACCCCCAAGTGTCAGAGCTTGGGAGCGGGGGTGGCCCTTGACGAACGGGGCCCCTCCGTGGGTGGCGCGGGGAAGGCCCTTGACGCAAGGTGCCCCCATGGGTTATTCTCTGCAGCATACGTAAGTGCTCCATATGCCGAGATAACCCATTGGGACCCCCAAGTGTCAGAGCTTGGGAGCGGGGGTGGCCCTTGACGAACGGGGCCCCTCCGTGGGTGGCGCGGGGAAGGCCCTTGACGCAAGGTGCCCCCATGGGTTATTCTCTGCAGCATAAGTAAGTGCTCCATATGCCGAGATAACCCATTGGGACCCCCAAGTGTCAGAGCTTGGGAGCGGGGGTGGCCCTTGACGAACGGGGCCCCTCCGTGGGTGGAGCGGGGAAGGCTCTTGACGCAAGGTGCCCCCATGGGTTATTCTCTGCAGCATAAGTAAGTGCTCCATATGCCGAGATAACCCATTGGGACCCCCAAGTGTCAGAGCTTGGGAGCGGGGGTGGCCCTTGACGAACGGGGCCCCTCCGTGGGTGGCGCGGGGAGCGGGGGTGGCCCCTGACGCACGGGGCCCCCATGGGTTGTTCTCTGCAGCACAGAGTATTTGAGGAGAGCCATCAGATTCAGTAAATCTGACCCCTGTTCCTTCCTCTCTCGCAGTGTAATGGTTGGAATCCTAACAAGTTGTTCAACTTCAATGAGGACAACTACGGGGTGAAGACGACGTGCAACAGCAGCCTGTCCTCATACACGTGAGTGATGATCCTTGTGCCCGGTGTCTTTCGTCACCCTCGGTGAAGCTGCTTTGTTCCCTCATCATGTTTTTTTTTTTTTTAACCCCTTCACGACCCTTGACGGATCTATCCGTCATGGAGCGTGTGAGGTTAGTCCCCGCCCCCTGCCGTGGGCAGGTCCCGGCGATCCGCGCACATATCAGCTGTTTTCAACAGCTGACATATGTGCCTGCATGTTCCGAGTGGAATCGCATTCCACCCGGAACATTTAACCCCTTACGTCTCGCTGCCAAAGTCTGACAGCGAGATTTATATGTGTGCGGCCATTGCTTTTACTTACTGCCGACCCCACCGGAAGTCACGTGCCGGATCACGTGACTTTCGGTGGTTGCCATGGTAGCACAGGGTCATGTGATGACACCTGTAGCTAACATGAGTCACTTCCTCTCAGTGCCGGCATAATGGCAGCACGGAGAGTAAAGCAGCGTATCTGCAGTTCTCAGCTCTGTAGCTGAGATCTACAGATAGGGCAGAGCGATCGGATTGCTGATCGCTATAGTCCCCTAGGGGGACTAGTAAAATAATAAAAAAAAAGTTTTCTTCGGCGCTCCATTGGGAGACCCAGACGATTGGGTGTATAGCTACTGCCTCCGGAGGCCACACAAAGCATTACACTAAAAAGTGTAAGGCCCCTCCCCTTCTGGCTATACACCCCCCGTGGGATCACGGGCTGCTCAGTTTTCAAGCTTTGTGCGAAGGAGGTCAGACATCCACGCATAGCTCCACTGTTTTTAGTCAGCAGCAGCTGCTGACTATGTCGGTTGGAAGAAAAGTGGGCCCATATGGGGCCCCCAGCATGCTCCCTTCTCACCCCACTTTTGTCGGGTGTTTGTTAAGGTTGAGGTACCCATTGCGGGTACGGAGGCTGGAGCCCACATGCTGCTTTCCTTCCCCATCCCCCCTGAGGGCTCTGGTGAAGTGGGATCTTACCGGTCTCCAGGCACTGAGACCGGGCTCCATCCACAGACCCACAGAACCTGCTGGATATGGAGCTGAGTATCGTCAGGGACAGGGCCCTGCTACATTAAGGTACTCTGTGTCCCCGGGCAAGCGCGCACACACACACCAACATTGCTGGGAGTGTTAGTGCGCCGGGGGCAACAGCGCGGAGCGCTCGTGCTATTATTCACTGCAGCTTAGCTGAGTGAATTTATGTATTGGGAACTGCCGCGCCGGCCGCTGCTGGGTGTTTTTTGCACTGTGGCGCGGCTGGGACTTGTGGTGCGCCGGGGACTTCCGCGCTGGCCGTGCACAAGGACGGCCGCGCTTATTACTCGAGTCCCCGGCTTTGCGGCCTAGTTTTCGTTTCGTTCCCGCCCCCAGCCCTGCCAGTCAGGAGAGGGGCGGGACGCTGTACAGAAAGTCAGCGCCGAGGGCTGGAGTCTGCTTTGCATTCTCCAGCCCCCTTCACTGGACACAGTGGGACGCCAGTTTCCCGCTCTTGTCTGGGGCACGCCCACGGCCCGCCCCTCTTCTCAGGACGCCGGCAGCCATTCCTGCACGCAGTCCGAGCTGGGGAACGGAGACAAGCTCTGGGCAACCAGTCACAGGGCTCTGGCGACCACACACCCGCGTTATAGGCGGGCGGTAAGCAGCACCTGAAGTGCTGACCCCACTAAATACCGAAGTGTCCATTTATATTTTATGCTTGTATGCTATACACTGCACTGTAGGTCGCTATTTTTGGCTATATGCCCTCCTAGATGGCGAGATAACAGCAGTAAAAAAGCAACGGTGCTAAGGCACAGGCTTTCTATGCTGCTTGTATTGCATGTGCTGAAGTGTTCATTTGTACTTATGCTTGTATGCTATACATTGCACTGTACGGTCGCTACTCTTGGCTATATTCTCCTAGATGGCTGGACAACAGCAGCAAAAAAGCAAGGGTGCCAAGGCACAAGCTTTATAGGCTGCTTGTATTGCATGTCCTGAAGTGTTCATTTGTACTTATGCTTGTATGTTATACATTGCACTGTACGGTCGCTACTCTTGGCTATATTCTCCTAGATGGCTGGACAACAGCAGCAAAAAAGCAAGGGTGCCAAGGCACAGGCTTTCTATGCTGCTTGTATTGCATGTGCTGAAGTGTTCATTTGTACTTATGCTTGTATGCTATACATTGCACTGTACGGTCGCTATTCTTGGCTATATTCTCCTAGATGGCTAGAATACAGCAGCAAAAAAGCAACACAGGCTTTCTATGCTGCTTTTACTGCATGTGATACTGTTCCACCGGCAGGTTCCACTGACCCCCATTGTGTGCAATGCTCCCCTGTAGCACTTGGTCAGCCGGGGTCTCTACTAGAGGTGGCCAAAGGAACCACCTGTGAACCCTGTCCAGGGACAGGGATGGAGTTGCAGTTTCGGCTGATAGATTGTCATGGGATAGAGACTTTGCAGTCCAGACAGGCCATGGGCAATCTTGATCAATGCTCCCTGGCCACCCTCATTTGGAACATAATCAGTGCTCCGGGGGGGTCCCAGGCATTCCAGGGTAAAGGCTCTGACACGGACGACAGTCCCAGACAGCCTAAGCTAGCTCGCTGGGTGCGGCTCTCGGCTTCATCACTGGTCTGGGTCCCAGCAGGAGGACTCTCTGTATGATGAGGCAGACGTAGCTGATCAGGGCTTTGATCCTGACACCGCTCTCAATCTGGATACACCGGATGGTGACGCCATAGTGAATGATCTTATAGTGTCCATCAATGGAATGTTGGATGTTTCTCCCTCAGCTCCCCCAGTGGAGGAGTCAGCTTCACAGCAGGAGAAATCCCTTTTCAGTATCTCATGCGTATATTGAGTACTTTTCTGGCCACGCTGACTTCAGAGAAGCAGTTCAGAAACACCACGCTTACCAGATAAGCGTTTCTCCAAACGTATTAAGGATACACGTTATCCCTTTCCCCCCCAATCTCCAGGCTTGCGGCTAGATCCATAGTTGCAGTGGAGATGGGACTTCACTTAAAGATGCCATTGACAGACAGATGGACCTCTGGTTGAAATCTGTCTGTGAAGCTATCAGCGTGTCGGTTGCTCCGGCATTCGCAGCCGTATGGGCACTCTAAGCTATTTCAGCTGGTCTTGCGCAGCTGGTCTTGAGCACATGTACATCTGTGCCGCAGGTGGTGTCCTTAACCTCGCAATGTCTGCATTGCGACTTACCCTATTAATGCTGTCCTGGAGGGACAGTCGAGGTTTCGGTCCTTCCCAGGCTCGGGCAGGTCCCAATTGTCCTCGTCCAAAAGGGCTCAAAAGGCTCAGAGGGGCTCAGATTCCGGCCGGGCTCAATCACGCCCAAGGAAGGCAGCCGGAGGAACCGCTACCAAGGCGGTCTCCTCATGACTTTCAGCTCTCTCTCTCCGCATCCGCGGTTGGTGGCAGACTTTCCCGCTTGGCGACATTTAGCTGCCACAGGTCACAGACCGGGGGGTGAGAGACATTGTGTCTCACGTGTACAGGATTGAGTTCTGTTCTCGTCCTCCGGCTCGATTCTTCAGAACTTTCCCACCCCCCCCCCCCGAGCCGATGCTCTTCTGCAGGCAGAAGGAGTGGTAATCCCTGTTCCTCTTCAGGAACAAGACACGGTTTTTCCTCCAATCTGATTGGGGTGCCAAAAAAGGATGGCTCTTCCGTTCCGTTCTGGACCTAACACTGCTCACCAAGCACGTGAAGGCCAGGCGGTTCCGGATGAAACCTTCCGCTCCGTCATTGCCTCAATGTCTCAAGGAGATTTCCTAGCATCAATAGACATCAGGATGCTTATCTCCACGTGCCGATTGCTCCAGAGCACCAGCGTTTGCCACGTTTCGTTATTGAAGACGAGCATCTTCAGTTCGTAGCCCTGCCCTTCGGTCTGGCGACAGCCCTACGGGTTTTCACCAAGTTCAGAGCAGCAGTGGGAGCAGTCCTGCACTCTCAGGGTCACTCTGTGATCCTTACTGGGACGATCCACTTGTCAAGGCACCCTCTCAAGAGGCATGCCAACACAGCCTGAACGTGGCGCTGGAGACTCTCCAGAGTTTCGGGTGGATCATCAACCTTTCAAGGTTAAATCGGGCACCGACCCAATCGCTGACATATCTGGGCATGGAGTTTCACACTCCCTCAGCGATAGTGAAGCTTCCGCTGGACAAGCAGCGTTCACTACAGACGGGGGTGCAGTCTCTCCTTCAAGGCCAGTCACACCCCTTAAGACGCCTCATGCAGAGGCAGTCACTTTCGCGCAGTTTCATCTGCGTCCACTTCAATGGGACATGCTTTGCCAATGGGTTGGGGAGTCGACGTCCCTAGACAGGAACGTCTCCCTTCTCAGACGGTCAAGGACTCTCTTCAGAGGAGTCCATCCTTCAGATCAATGTTCTGGAAATCTGGGCAGTGTATCTTGCCCTGCAAGCCTTCCAGCAGTGGCTGGAAGGAAAACAGATCCGAATTCAGTCGGACAATTCCACAGCGGTGGCATACATCACCCACCAAGGCGGAACACGCATCGCCAAGCCTACCAGGCAATCCGGCGGATTCTGATGTGGGTGGAAGACAGAGCATCCACCATATCCGCAGTTCACATCCCGGGCGTAGAAAATTGGGAAGCAGACTTCCTCAGTCGCCAGGGCATGGACGCAGGGGAATGGCCTCTGCACCCAGAAGGGTGTCAGGAAATCTGTAGCAGCTGGGGGATGCCGGACGTCGACCTAATGGCGTCTCGGCACAACAACAAGGTCCCGATTTTCATGGCGCGGTCTCACGAGCAAAGAGCTCTGGCGGCAGGCGCCTTAGTTCAGGATTGGTCGCAGTTCCAGCTACCCTATGTGTTTCCACCTCTGGGACTGTTGCCCAGAGTGCTACGCAAGCTCAGCTCCGATTGCCGCCGCGCCATCCTCGTCGTCCCAGACTGGCCGAGGAGGTCGTGGTACCCGGATCTGTGGCATCTCACGGTCGGCCAACCGTGGGCACTCTCAGACCGGCCAGACTTACTGTCCCAAGAGCCGTTTTTTCCACTGAATTCTACAGCCCTGAACCTGACTGTGTGGCCATCGAGTCCGAGATCCTAGCGTCTTCAGGATTATCTCAAGACGTCATTGCCACCATGAGAAGGGCTGGGAAGCCGACGTCTGCCAAGATCTACCACAAGACGTGGAAGTTATTCTTATCTTGGTGCTCTGCTCAGGGAGTGTCTCCCTGGCCATTTGCATTGTCTCCTTTTTCCTCCCTTCCTGCAATCTGGTTTGGGAAAAGGTTTGTCGCTCGGCTCCCTTAAAGGACAAGTCGCAGCGCTGTCGGTATTCTTTCAGAAGCGCCTAGTACGACTTCCTCAGGTACGCACGTTCCTGCAGGGGGGTTATCACATTGTCCCTCCGTACAAGAGGCCGTTAGACCCATGGGATCTGAACAGGTTATTAATTGCTCTCCAGGAGCCGCCCTTCGAGCCTCTGAGGGATGTTTCACTTTCTCGACTTTCACAGAAAGTGGCCTTTCTGGTAGCGGTCACGTCTCTTCGGAGAGTGTCCGACCTAGCAGCGCGGTCATCCAAAGCTCCCTTCCTGGTGTTCACCAAGACAAGGTAGTGCTGCGCCCGATCCCAGAGTTTCTCCCTAAGGTGGTATCTCCTTACCTTCCTTTTATCCTTATCCATTTCATCGATATGTAATGGCTTTGCATTGTTGGATCTGGTGTAGAGCACCCAGAATCTACATTTCCCGCACGGCGTCCCTGCGCCGCTCGGATGCACTCTTTGTCCTTGTCACTGGTCAGCGCAAGGGGTCGCAGGCTGCAAAATCCACCCTGGCTTGATGGATCAAGGAACCAATCCTTGAAGCCTACCGTTCTACTGGGCTTCCGGTTCCATCAGGGCTGAAGGCCCATTCTACCAGAGCCGTGGGTGCGTCCTGGGCATTACGGCACCAGGCTACGGCTCAGCAGGTGTGCCAGGCGGCTACCTGGTCGAGTCTCCACACCTGCACCAAGCATTTTCAGGTGCATGCCTACGCTTAGGCGGATGCCAGCCTAAGTAGATGAGTCCTGCAGGCGGCGGTTGCCTCCATGTAGGGAAGGGCTGTTTTTACAGTCCAAACTTGAGGTATTCATTTACCCACCCAGGGACTGCTTTTGGACGTCCCAATCGTCTGGGTCTCCCAATGGAGCGCCGAAGAAGAAGGGAATTTTGTTACTTACCGTAAATTCCTTTTCTTCTAGCTCCAATTGGGAGACCCAGCACCCGCCCCTGTTTCCTTCGGGATTTTTGGTTTGTTCGGGTACACATGTTGTTCATGTTGAATGGTTTCAGTTCTCCGATGTTCCTTCGGATTGAATTTGTTTAACCAGTTATTGGCTTTCCTCCTTCTTGCTTTTGCACTAAAACTGAGCAGCCCGTGATCCCACGGGGGGTGTATAGCCAGAAGGGGAGGGGCCTTACACTTTTTAGTGTAATGCTTTGTGTGGCCTCCGGAGGCAGTAGCTATACACCCAATCGTCTGGGTCTCCCAATTGGAGCTAGAAGAAAAGGAATTTACGGTAAGTAACAAAATTCCCTTCTTCAAAAAGAAATAAAAAACAAAAAAACCTAAAAGTTCAAATCACCCCCCTTTCACCCCATTAGGGTTAAAAGGGTTAAAAAAATAAATAAATATACACATATTTGGTATTGCCGCGTTCAGAAATGCCCGATCTATCAAAATATAAAATCAATTAATCTGATCAGTAAACAGCGTAGCGACAAAAAAAATCCAAACGCCAAAATTACGTTTTTCTTTGTCGCTCCATTGGGAGACCCAGACAATTGGGTGTATAGCTTCTGCCTCCGGAGGCCACACAAAGTATTACACTTAAAAGTGTAAACCCCTCCCCTCTGCCTATACACCCCCCCGTGCATCACGGGCTCCTCAGTTTTTATGCTTTGTGTTGAAGGAGGCACACATGCACGCAAGCTCCACAATTTAGTCATCAGCAGCTGCTGATTTTATCGGATGGAAGAAAAGAGGGCCCATAACAGGGCCCCCGGCATGCTCCCTTCTCACCCCACTCTGGTCGGCGGTGCTGTTAAGGTTGAGGTACCCATTGCGGGTACACAGGCAGGAGCCACATGCCGTTTTCCTTCCCCATCCCTTAGGGGCTCTGGGTGAAGTGGGATCCTAATCGGTCACCAGGCACTGGGACCGTGCTCCATCCGCAGCCCCTGGGGGAATCTGCTGGACAGGAGACCGGGTATCGTCAGGGACAGGCCCTGCTCCTCTGAGGTACTCTGTGTCCCCTTGGGGACGGCGCATAGAGCGCCTGTCTAATGGACGCTGCAGCAGTTGCTGGTTGTGTTAGTGCGCCGGGACTACCACGCTGACCGCGCTTGTTTGCCGGCCGCGCTTATAACTTTAGTCCCCGGCTTTTGCGGCCTAGTACCGCATATTCCCGCCCCCAGGCCTGCCAGTCAGGGGTAAGGGCAGGACGCTGCACTGGACGTCAGCGCTGAGGGCTGGAGCATACTTTGTATCCTCCTCCCCCCTCACTGAGCACCGTGGGGCACCAGATTCCCGCACTTTCTGAGGCACGCCCACGGCTCCCTCCTCCTCTCAGAACGCTGGCAGCCATTCCTATCAGCACTTCTGACGCTGGGGAACTTCAGAGACGAGCTCCAACAGCTCTGGGAGGCCCAGGCAGGGAATCTGGTGATCACACAAACGCTGAGGGCGGTCGGTAAGCAGCACCTGTTACTAGGTGCTTGCCCCCCTGGGTGCTGAAGTGTATATTTATATGCTTATATTGTATACATTTACGCTGTACGGCCGCACTACTGCTTTGGCTATATACCCTCTCTGATTGCTCTAAGAGGAGACAACAGCATGTCGTCCGCAAAAAGCAAGGGTGCCAAGGCACAGGCTTACTTTGCAACCTGTACCTCATGTGCGGCTATGCTACCTGCAGGTTCCACCTACCCTCATTGTGTGCAATGCTCGGCCCCTGTGACACTCACTCAGCCGGAGCCTCTGCCACTGGTGGGGCCCTCGGCCCAGGTGGAACCACCTGCTGCCACTGTCCAGGTGACAGGGACAGAGTTTGCAGTATTCGCTGACAAACTTTCTGAGTCTATGGATAAATGGTCTGCTAAGATACTAGAAGCTTTGCAGTCCAGACCTGTAACACAAGCCCCGGGCACTGTTGTACCTTTTCCATCAGACCCCCCTCGGTCGGCGCAGCAAAGTGCTCCTGGGGCGACTCATAGGTCCCACGGTGAGGACTCCGACACGGACCGCAGTCCCAGACCGGCTAAGCGGGCTCGCAGGGAGCTTCCCTCGACTTCATCACAGTGTTCAGGGTCTCAGCATGAGGACTCTCTGGATGATGAAACGGAGGTGGCAGATCAGGGCTCTGATTCTGACGCCGCTCTCAACCTTGATACACCTGAAGGGGATGCCATAGTGAACGACCTTATAGCGTCCATCAATCAGGTGTTGGATCTTTCTTTTCCAACTCCTCAGATTGAGGAGTCAGCTTCTCAGCAGGAGAAGTTCCATTTTAGGTTTCCCAAACGTACACGGAGTGCGTTTCTTGATCACTCCGACTTCAAAGATACAGTCCAGAAACACCGGGCTTATCCAGATAAGCGCTTTACTAAGCGCCTTAATGACACACGTTATCCCTTCCCCCCTGACGTAGTCAAGGGTTGGGCTCAGTGTCCCAAGGTGGATCCTCCAATCTCTAGACTGGCGGCTAGATCCATAGTTGCAGTGGCAGACGGTGCATCACTCAAGGATGCCACTGACAGGCAGATAGAGCTCCTGATGAAATCCATCTATGAAGCCATCGGCGCGTCCTTTGCTCCGGCATTCGCAGCCGTATGGGCACTCCAAGCTATCTCAGCCTGTCAGTCTGAGATTAATGCAGTCACACGTGCCTCTACTCCGCAGGTTGTGTCCTTAACCTCTCAGGCGTCGGCATTTGCGTCCTACGCCATGAATGCTGTCCTGGACTCTGCGAGCCGTACGGCGGTAGCATCCGCCAATTCGGTGGCAGTCCGCAGGGCCATGTGGCTACGTGAATGGAAGGCAGACTCTGCTTCCAAAAAGTTATTAACCGGTTTGCCATTTTCTGGCGACCGCCTGTTTGGCGAGCAATTGGATGAAATCATTAAACAATCCAAGGGAAAGGACTCGTCCTTACCCCAGTCCAAACCAAACAGACCTCAACAACGGAAGGTACAATCGAGGTTTCGGTCCTTTCGGCCCGCAGCCAGGTCTCAATTCTCCTCGTCCAACAGGCCACAGAAGGGTCAGAGGAACTCTGATTCATGGCGGTCTAAGTCACGTCCTAAAAAGACCGCCGGAGGAACCGCTCCCAAAGCGGCCTCCTCATGACTTTCGGCCTCCCCAAACCGCATCCTCGGTCGGTGGCAGGCTCTCCCGCTTTTGCGACGCCTGGTTGCCACATGTCCAAGACCGATGGGTGAGAGACATTTTGTCTCACGGTTACAGGATAGAGTTCCGCTCTCGTCCTCAGACTCGTTTCTTCAGAACATCTCCGCCCCCCGAACGAGCCGATGCTCTTCTTCAGGCGGTGAACACTCTGAAGGCAGAAGGAGTGGTGATCCCTGTTCCCCTTCAGCAATGGGGTCACGGTTTTTACTCCAACTTGTTTGTGGTGCCAAAAAAGGACGGATCTTTCCGTCCCGTTCTGGACCTCAAACTGCTCAACAGACACGTAAAAACCAGGCGGTTCCGGATGGAATCCCTCCGCTCCGTCATCGCCTCCATGTCCCAAGGAGACTTCCTAGCATCAATCGACATCAGGGATGCTTATCTCCACGTGCCGATTGCACCAGAGCATCAGCGCTTCCTGCGTTTCGCCATCGGGGACGAACACCTTCAGTTCGTGGCACTGCCTTTCGGCCTGGCGACAGCCCCACGGGTCTTCACCAAGGTCATGGCATCCGTGGTGGCGGTCCTACACTCTCAGGGACACTCGGTGATCCCTTACTTAGACGATCTCCTTGTCAAGGCCCCCTCTCGGGTGGCATGCCAACACAGCCTGAACATTGCTCTGGAGACTCTCCAGAGATTCGGGTGGATCATCAATTTCCCAAAGTCAAAATTGACACCGACCCAATCGCTGACATATCTCGGGATGGAGTTTCATACTCTCTCAGCGATAGTGAAACTTCCGCTGGACAAACAGCGTTCACTACGGACAGGGGTGCAATCTCTCCTTCGAGCCCAGTCGCACCCCTTGAGGCGCCTCATGCACTTCCTAGGGAAGATGGTGGCAGCAATGGAGGCAGTTCCATTTGCGCAGTTTCATTTGCGTCCACTTCAATGGGACATTCTCCGCAAATGGGACAGGAAGTCGACGTCCCTCGACAGGAACGTCTCTCTTTCTCGGGCAGCCAAGGCCTCCCTTCAGTGGTGGCTTCTTCCCACTTCTTTGTCGAAGGGGAAATCATTCCTACCCCCATCCTGGGCTGTGGTCACGACGGACGCGAGTCTGTCAGGGTGGGGAGCGGTGTTCCTCCACCACAGGGCTCAGGGTACCTGGACTCAGCCAGAGTCCTCCCTTCAGATCAATGTTCTGGAGATAAGGGCAGTGTATCTAGCCCTAAAGGCGTTCCAGCCGTGGCTGGAAGGCAGGCAGATCCGAATTCAGTCGGACAACGCCACGGCGGTGGCATACATCAACCACCAAGGCGGCACACGCAGTCGGCAAGCCTTCCAGGAAGTTCGGCGGATTCTGCTGTGGGTGGAAACCACAGCCTCCACCATCTCCGCAGTTCACATCCCGGGCGTAGAAAACTGGGAAGCAGACTTTCTCAGTCGCCAGGGCATGGACGCAGGGGAATGGTCTCTTCACCCGGACGTGTTTCAAGAGATCTGTTGCCGCTGGGGGAAGCCGGACGTCGACCTAATGGCGTCCCGGCACAACAACAAGGTCCCGGCATTCATGGCACGGTCTCAAGATCACAGAGCTCTGGCGGCAGATGCATTAGTTCAGGATTGGTCGCAGTTTCGGCTGCCTTATGTATATCCTCCTCTGGCACTGCTGCCCAGAGTATTACGCAAGATCAGGTCCGAATGCCGCCGCGCCATCCTCATCGCCCCAGACTGGCCGAGGAGGTCGTGGTACCCGGATCTGTGGCATCTCACGGTGGGTCAACCGTGGGCACTACCAGACCGTCCAGACTTACTGTCTCAAGGGCCATTTTCTTCGGCGCTCCATTGGGAGACCCAGACGATTGGGTGTATAGCTACTGCCTCCGGAGGCCACACAAAGCATTACACTAAAAAGTGTAAGGCCCCTCCCCTTCTGGCTATACACCCCCAGTGGGATCACTGGCTCACCAGTTTTCTGCTTTGTGCGAAGGAGGTCAGACATCCACGCATAGCTCCACTGTTTAGTCAGCAGTAGCTGCTGACTATCTCGGATGGAAGAAAAGAGGGCCCATATAGGGCCCCCAGCATGCTCCCTTCTTACCCCACTTGTGGTTTGTAAGGTTGAGGTACCCATTGCGGGTACGGAGGCTGGAGCCCACATGCTGCTTTCCTTCCCCATCCCCCTGAGGGGCTCTGTGGAAGTGGGATCTTACCGGCCCCCAAGCCCTGAGGCCGGGCTCCATCCACAGACCCAGTGAACCTGATGGATACGGAGCTGTGTACCGTTCAGGGACAAGGCCCTGCAACTTTCAGGTACTCTGTGTCCCCGTACAGGCGGCCACGCACACACCAGACTTGCTGGGTGTGTTAGTGCGCCGGGGACAGTAGCGCTGTACGCTGGGGTTTGAGTCACAGCAGCTTAGCTGTGTGACTTCATGTGCTGGGAACTACCGCGCCGGCCACTCTCGGAGCGGCGGCGCGGCTGGGACTTGTAGTGCGCCGGGGACTTAGCGCCGACCGCGCTTTTACGGCGGCGGCGCTTATAAATTTAGTCCCCGGCTTTTGCGGCCTAGCTCCGCTTCGTTCCCGCCCCCTCCCTGTCAGTCAGGGAAGGGGAGAGACGCTGTACGATTACTCAGCGCCGAGGGCTGGAGCCTTATTTACATGCTCCAGCCCTCTCACTAGGCACAGTGGGACGCAGGTTTCCCGCTTTTGGTCTGGCACGCCCAGGGCCCGCCCCCCCCTCCACAGGACGCCGGCAGCCATTCCTGCATGCAGTCTGGCTGGAGGACGGACACAGGCTCTGGGAGACCCAGACTAGGGATTTCTGGCGACCACACACCCGCGTTTAGCGGGCGGTAAGCAGCACATTAGTGCTGGCCCCACTAGTGCCACAGTGTGTATTGGTGTACTTTTTCCTGTACCAGATATATATATATATACTGCACTGTAAGGTCGCTTCTTGGCTGTATACCCTATATTGCTCTGGGAAGACAACAACATGTCATCCACAAAACGCAAGGGTGCCAAGGCACGGGCTGTATACACTGCTTGTACAGCATGTGGGGCTAATCTACCAGCAGGTTCCAACGACTCTCATTGTGTGCAATGTTCAGTCCCAGTGGCACTTCGTCAGCCAGAGCCTATGGTGGTGGTAGCCCAGGCAGAGACGCCTGTGAACCCTGCCCCGGTGACGGGGACAGAATTTGCAGTCTTTGCTGATAAAATGTCTGTGACTATGACAAAAATCCTGGAGACCTTGCAGTCCAGGCCAGTTGCTCAGACCATGGACACTGCTGCGCCTATGTTCCCCGGTCCCCCTCAGTTGGAACTAATCCGTACTTCAAGGGGGTCCCAGGCATCACAGGCTGAGGACTCTGACTCCGATGACAGTCCCAGGCCGCCTAAGCGAGCTCGCTGGGAGAGGCCCTCCACGTCATCACGCGGGTCAGGGTCTCAGCGAGAAGGGTCTCTATATGATGAGACAGAGGTGGGTGATCAGGAGTCTAGTCCTGACACCGCACTCAATTTGGATACGCCAGATGGTGACGCCATGGTAAATGACCTTATAGCGGCCATCAATAGGCTGTTGGATATTTCTCCCCCAGCCCCTTCAGCAGAGGAGGCAGCTGCCCAGCAGGAGAAATTCCATTTCCTGTATCCCAAGCGTAAATTGAGCACTTTTCTGGACCACTCTGACTTCAGAGCATCAATCCAGAAACACAATACTTATCCGGACAAGCGTTTTTCCAAACGCCTTAAGGATACACGTTATCCCTTTCCCCCTGACGTGGTCAAACGCTGGACCCAGTGTCCTAAAGTGGACCCTCCAATATCCAGGCTTGCAGCTAGATCCATAGTTGCAGTGGAGGATGGGGCTTCACTTAAAGATGCCAATGACAGACAGATGGACCTTTGGTTGAAATCTGTCTATGAAGCTATTGGCGCGTCGTTTGCTCCAGCATTCGCGGCCGTGTGGGCGCTCCAAGCTATTTCAGCTGGTTTGGCACAGGTGGACTCTTTCATACGTCCAGCAGTGCCACAAGTGGCGTCCTTAACTACGCAAATGACTGCGTTTGCGACCTACGCTATTAATGCGGTACTGGACTCTACGAGCCGTACCGCAATGGCATCCGCCAACTCTGTAGTTTTGCGCAGAGCCTTGTGGTTAAAAGAATGGAAAGCAGATTCTGCTTCTAAAAAATGTTTAACCAGCTTGCCATTATCTGGAGACAGACTGTTTGGTGAGCAATTGGCGGAAATCATTAAACAGTCCAAAGGTAAGGACTCTTCCTTACCCCAGCCCAGATCAAGCAAACCTCAACAGAGGAAGTGGCAGTCAAAGTTTCGGTCCTTTCGAGGCTCGGGCAAGCCCCAATTCTCCTCGTCCAAAGGGACTCAGAAAGAGCAAAGGAGCTCTGATTCCTGGCGGACTCACTCACGCCCCAAGAAAGCAACCGGAGGTACCGCTTCCAAGGCGGCTGCCTCATGACTTTCGGCCGCCTCCCTCCGCATCCTCGGTCGGTGGCAGGCTCTCCCGCTTTTGCGACATTTGGTTGCCACAGGTCAAAGACCGGTGGGTAACAGACATTTTGTCTCACGGGTACAGGATAGAGTTCAGTTCTCGTCCTCCGCCTCGGTTCTTCAGAACTTCCCCACATCCCGACCGAGCAGATGCCCTTATGCAGGCGGTGAATTCTCTAAGAGCAGAAGGAGTGGTGGTCCCTGTTCCTCTTCAGGAACAAGGACAAGGTTTTTACTCCAATCTCTTTGTGGTGCCAAAAAAGGACGGCTCATTCCGTCCTGTTCTGGACCTAAAACTGCTCAACAAGCATGTGATCGCCAGGCGGTTCCGGATGGAATCCCTCCGCTCAGTCATTGCCTCAATGTCTCAAGGAGATTTCCTAGCATCAATAGACATCAAAGATGCTTATCTCCATGTGCCGATTGCTACAGAGCACCAACGCTTTCTACGCTTCGTGATAGGAGACGACCATCTTCAGTTCGTAGCTCTGCCATTTGGTCTGGCGACAGCCCCACGGGTGTTCACCAAGGTCATGGCGGCAGTGGTAGCAGTCTTGCACTCTCAGGGACACTCTGTGATCCCTTACGTGGACGATCTACTTGTCAAGGCACCCTCTCAGGAGGCATGCCAACTCAGCCTGAATGTTGCACTGGAGACTCTCCAGACGTTCGGGTGGATCATCAACTTCTCAAAGTCAAATCTGTCACCGACCCAATCACTAACGTATCTTGGCATGGAGTTTCATACTCTCTCAGCGATAGTGAAGCTTCCGCTGGACAAGCAGAGGTCACTACAGACTGGGGTGCAGGCTCTCCTTCAAGGTCAGTCGCACTCCTTAAGACGCCTCATGCACTTCCTCGGGAAGATGGTGGCGGCAATGGAGGCGGTTCCGTTTGCGCAGTTTCATCTGCGCCCACTTCAATGGGACATTCTCCGCCAATGGGACGGGAAGTCAACATCCCTGGTCAGGAAAGTCTCTCTTTCCCAGACGGCCAAAGACTCTCTGCAGTGGTGGCTTCTTCCCACCTCATTATCACAGGGAAGATCCTTCCTACCACCGTCCTGGGCGGTGGTCACGACAGACGCGAGTCTGTCAGGGTGGGGAGCAGTTTTTCTCCACCACAGGGCTCAGGGTACGTGGACTCAGCAGGAGTCCACCCTTCAGATCAATGTTCTGGAGATCAGAGCAGTGTATCTTGCCCTACTAGCCTTCCAGCAGTGGCTGGAAGGAAGGCAGATCCGAATTCAGTCGGACAACTCCACAGCGGTGGCATACATCAACCACCAAGGGGGGACACGCAGTCGGCAAGCCTTCCAGGAAGTCCGGCGGATTCTGATGTGGGTGGAAGCCACGGCCTCCACCATATCCGCAGTTCACATCCCCGGCGTAGAAAACTGGGAAGCAGACTTCCTCAGTCGCCAGGGCATGGACGCAGGGGAATGGTCCCTTCACCCGGACGTGTTTCAGGAAATCTGTCGCCGCTGGGGAAGGCCGGACGTCGACCTAATGGCGTCCCGGCACAACAACAAGGTCCCAACCTTCATGGCACGGTCTCGCGATCACAGAGCTCTGGCGGCAGACGCCTTAGTGCAAGATTGGTCGCAGTTCCGGCTCCCTTATGTGTTTCCACCTCTGGCACTCTTGCCCAGAGTGCTACGCAAGATCAGATCCGACTGCAGCCGCGTCATACTCGTCGCCCCAGACTGGCCAAGGAGGGCGTGGTATCCGGATCTGTGGCATCTCACGGTGGGCCAACCGTGGGCATTACCAGACCGACCAGACTTACTGTCCCAAGGGCCGTTTTTCCATCGGAATTCTGCGGCCCTGAACCTGACTGTGTGGCCATTGAGTCCTGGATCCTAGCGTCTTCAGGATTATCCCAAGGGGTCGTTGCCACCATGAGACAGGCTAGGAAGCCCACGTCCGCTAAGATCTACCACAGAACGTGGAGGATATTCTTATCCTGGTGCTCTGCTCAGGGAGTGTCTCCCTGGCCATTTGCCTTGCCTACCTTTCTTTCTTTCCTGCAATCAGGGTTAGAAAAAGGTTTGTCGCTCGTCTCCCTTAAAGGGCAAGTCTCGGCGCTATCCGTCTTTTTTCAGAAGCGTCTAGCACGACTCTCTAAGGTGCGCACGTTCCTGCAGGGGGTTTGTCATATCGTACCCCCGTACAAGCGACCGTTAGATCCATGGGATCTGAACAGGGTGCTAGTTGCCCTCCAGAAGCCGCCCTTCGAGCCTCTGAGGGAGGTCTCACTTTCTAGACTATCACAGAAAGTGGCTTTTCTAGTAGCGATCACATCTCTTCGGAGAGTATCTGAGCTAGCAGCGCTGTCATCCAAGGCTCCCTTCCTGGTCTTCCACCAGGACAAGGTAGTGCTGCGCCCCATTCAGGAGTTTCTCCCGAAGGTGGTATCCTCTTTTCATCTTAATCAGGATATCTCTTTGCCTTCTTTTTGTCCTCATGCAGTTCATCGGTATGAGAAGGATTTACATTTGTTAGATCTGGTGCGAGCACTCAGAATCTACATTTCCCGCACGGCGCCCCTGCGCCGTTCGGAGGCACTCTTTGTCCTTGTCGCTGGTAAGCGCAAGGGGTCGCAGGCTTCTAAGGCCACCCTGGCTCGATGGATCAAAGAACCAATTCTTGAGGCCTACCGTTCTGCTGGGCTTCCGGTTCCATCAGGGCTGAAGGCCCATTCTACCAGAGCCGTGGGTGCGTCCTGGGCATTGCGTCACCAGGCTACGGCTCAACAGGTGTGCCAGGCAGCTACCTGGTCGAGTCTGCACACTTTCACCAAACATTATCAGGTGCATACCTATGCTTCGGCGGACGCCAGCCTAGGTAGAAGAGTCCTGCAGGCGGCAGTTGCCTCCCCGTAGGGGAGGGCTGTCTTCGCAGCTCTAATATGAGGTATTCTTTACCTACCCAGGGACAGCTTTTGGACGTCCCAATCGTCTGGGTCTCCCAATGGAGCGCCGAAGAAGAAGGGAATTTTGTTACTTACCGTAAATTCCTTTTCTTCTAGCTCCTATTGGGAGACCCAGCACCCGCCCTGTTGTCCTTCGGGATTTTTGGTTGTTTTCGGGTACACATGTTGTTCATGTTGAATGGTTTTCAGTTCTCCGATGTTATTTCGGAGTGAATTTGTTTAAACCAGTTATTGGCTTTCCTCCTTCTTGCTTTTGCACTAAAACTGGTGAGCCAGTGATCCCACTGGGGGTGTATAGCCAGAAGGGGAGGGGCCTTACACTTTTTAGTGTAATGCTTTGTGTGGCCTCCGGAGGCAGTAGCTATACACCCAATCGTCTGGGTCTCCCAATAGGAGCTAGAAGAAAAGGAATTTACGGTAAGTAACAAAATTCCCTTCTTTCCATCTGAATTCTGCGGCCCTCAACCTGACTGTGTGGCTATTGAGTCCTGGATCCTAGCGTCTTCAGGGTTATCTCAAGAGGTCATTGACACTATGAGACAGGCCAGGAAACCAACGTCCGCCAAGATCTACCACAGGACGTGGAGGATCTTCTTATCCTGGTGCTCTGATCAGGGTTTTACTCCCTGGCCATTTGCCTTGCCCACTTTTCTGTCCTTCCTTCAATCCGGAATGGAAAAGGGTTTGTCTCTCGGCTCTCTTAAGGGACAAGTCTCGGCGCTCTCTGTGTTTTTTCAAAAGCGTCTAGCCAGGCTTCCGCAAGTACGCACGTTCCTGCAGGGGGTTTGCCACATTGTCCCTCCTTACAAGCGCCTGTTAGCACCTTGTTCAGATCCCAGGGTTCTAACGGCTCTTCAGAAACCACCTTTCGAGCCAATGAGAGATATTTCTCTTTCACGCCTTTCACAGAAGGTGGTCTTCCTAGTGGCAGTCACATCACTTCGGAGAGTGTCTGAGCTAGCTGCACTGTCATGCAAAGCCCCCTTCCTGGTGTTTCACCAGGACAAGGTGGTTCTGCGTCCGGTTCCGGAATTTCTCCCTAAGGTGGTATCCCCTTTTCATCTCAATCAGGATATCTCCTTACCTTCTTTTTGCCCTCATCCAGTTCACCAGTGTGAAAAGGATTTGCACTTGTTAGATCTTGTGAGAGTACTTAGACTCTACATTTCTCGTACGGCGCCCCTGCGCCGCTCGGATGCGCTCTTTGTCCTTGTCGCTGGCCAGCGTAAAGGGTCGCAGGCTTCCCAGTCAACCTTGGCTCGGTGGATCAAGGAACCAATTCTTGAAGCTTACCGTTCTTCGGGGCTTCCGGTTCCTTCAGGGCTGAAAGCCCATTCTACCAGAGCCGTGGGTGCGTCCTGGGCATTGCGGCACCAGGCTACGGCTCAGCAGGTGTGTCAGGCGGCTACCTGGTCGAGTCTGCACACTTTCACGAAACACTATCAGGTGCATACCTACGCTTCGGCAGATGCCAGCCTAGGTAGGCAAGTCCTTCAGGCGGCGGTAGCCCACCTGTAGGAAGGGGCCGTTTTACGGCTCTATTACCGAGGTATTCTTTTACCCACCCAGGGACTGCTTTTTGACGTCCCAATTGTCTGGGTCTCCCAATGGAGCGACAAAGAAGAAGGGAATTTTGTTTACTTACCGTAAATTCCTTTTCTTCTAGCTCCTATTGGGAGACCCAGCACCCGCCCCTGTTCCCTTCGGGCTGTTGTTCTTTTGTGTACACATGTTGTTCATGTTGAATTGTTCTGGGTTCATGGTTTTCAGTTCTCCGAACATCCTTCGGATTGAATTTACCTTAGACCAATTTATAAGTTTCCTCCTTCCTGCTTTTGCACCAAAACTGAGGAGCCCGTGATGCACGGGGGGGTGTATAGGCAGAGGGGAGGGGTTTACACTTTTAAGTGTAATACTTTGTGTGGCCTCCGGAGGCAGAAGCTATACACCCAATTGTCTGGGTCTCCCAATACGAGCTAGAAGAAAAATAATTTACGGTAAGTAAACAAAATTCTCTTTTTTTGTTTGCCGCAAGTTTTGCGCAGAATGCAATAACAGGCGATCAAAACGTAGCATCTGCGCAAAGATTGTACCATTAGAAACGTCAGCTCGAGACGCAAAAAATAAGCTGTCACTGAGCCATAGATCCAGAAAAATGAGAACGCTACAGGTTTCGGAAAATGGCGCAAAACGTGCGCCACTTTTATTGGACAAACTTGTGATTTTTTTTTAACCCCTTAGGTACAAGTAAACCTATACATGTTTGGTGTCTACAAACTCGCACCGACCTCAGGCATCAGAATAACACATCAGTTTTACCATATAGTGAACACGGTGAATAAAACCTCCCAAAAACTATTGTGCGATCACACTTTTTTTGCAGTTTTTCCACACTTATTATTAATTTTTTTCCTATTTTTCCAGTACACTATATGGTAAAACTTATGGTTTCATTTAAAAGTACAACTCGTCCTGCAAACAAGCCCTCGTATGGCAAGATTGACAGAAAAATAAAAATGTTACGGCTCTCGGAAGAAGGGGAGCAAAAAACAAAACCGCAAAACCGCAAAAATGGAAAACGCCCGGGGGCTGAAGGGGTTAAACATTAAATTTTTATTAGAATATTGAATGTCTTCTGCTTCAGTTCAGTAGTTTCCAGAAATTGACTTTCTTCCCTTTGTTGTCCGTTGCAGATAAGTTCACGGATTCACCCATCGCCATGAACTCCAAGGTGAACGGGGACCACAATGACAAGGTGCTGATGCGCTGGGACGGAGGAGAAAGCAGCAGCGTCGACTATGACCTGGACTCTGATATGGTAAGTGCTCCGTAAGCCGAAACAACCCATCGGGACCCCCGAGTGTCAGAGGTTGGGAGCGGGGGTGGCCCTTGACGAACGGGGCCCCTCCGTGGGTGGCGCGGGGAGCGGGGGTGGCCCTTGACGAACGGGGCCCCTCCGTGGGTGGCGCGGGGAAGGCCCTTGACGCAAGGTGCCCCCATGGGTTATTCTCTGCAGCATAAGTAAGTGCTCCATATGCCGAGATAACCCATTGGGACCCCCAAGTGTCAGAGCTTGGGAGCGGGGGTGGCCCTTGACGAACAGGGCCCCTCCGTGGGTGGCGCGGGGAAGGCCCTTGACGCAAGGTGCCCCCATGGGTTATTCTCTGCAGCATAAGTAAGTGCTCCATATGCCGAGATAACCCATTGGGACCCCCAAGTGTCAGAGCTTGGGAGCGGGGGTGGCCCTTGACGAACGGGGCCCCTCCGTGGGTGGCGCGGGGAAGGCCCTTGACGCAAGGTGCCCCCATGGGTTATTCTCTGCAGCATAAGTAAGTGCTCCATATGCCGAGATAACCCATTGGGACCCCCAAGTGTCAGAGCTTGGGAGCGGGAGTGGCCCTTGACGAACGGGGCCCCTCCGTGGGTGGCGCGGGGAAGGCCCTTGACGCAAGGTGCCCCCATGGGTTATTCTCTGCAGCATAAGTAAGTGCTCCATATGCCGAGATAACCCATTGGGACCCCCAAGTGTCAGAGCTTGGGAGCGGGGGTGGCCCTTGACGAACGGGGCCCCTCCGTGGGTGGCGCGGGGAAGGCCCTTGACGCAAGGTGCCCCCATGGGTTATTCTCTGCAGCATAAGTAAGTGCTCCATATGCCGAGATAACCCATTGGGACCCCCAAGTGTCAGAGCTTGGGAGCGGGAGTGGCCCTTGACGAACGGGGCCCCTCCGTGGGTGGCGCGGGGAAGGCCCTTGACGCAAGGTGCCCCCATGGGTTATTCTCTGCAGCATAAGTAAGTGCTCCATATGCCGAGATAACCCATTGGGACCCCCAAGTGTCAGAGCTTGGGAGCGGGGGTGGCCCTTGACGAACGGGGCCCCTCCGTGGGTGGCGCGGGGAGCGGGGGTGGCCCCTGACGCACGGGGCCCCCATGGGTTGTTCTCTGCAGCACAGAGTATTTGAGGAGAGCCATCAGATTCAGTAAATCTGACCCCTGTTCCTTCCTCTCTCGCAGTGTAATGGTTGGAATCCTAACAAGATGTTCAACTTCAATGAGGACAACTATGGGGTGAAGACGACGTGCGACAGCAGCCTGTCCTCATACACGTGAGTGATGATCCTTGTGCCCGGTGTCTTTCGTCACCCTCGGTGAAGCTGCTTTGTTCCTTCATCATGTTTTTCTTTGGCGCTCCATTGGGAGACCCAGACAATTAGGGTGTATAGCTATGCCTCCGGAGGCCACACAAAGTATTACACTAAAAGTGTAAAGCTCCTCCCCTTCAGCCTATACACCCCCCGTGCTGCCACGGGCTCCTCAGTTTTTATGCTTTGTGCGAAGGAGGCAGACATCCACGCATAGCTCCACAGCTTAGTCAGCAGCAGCTGCTGACTATGTCGGATGGAAGAAAAGAGGGCCCATAACAGGGCCCCCAGCATGCTCCCTTCTCACCCCACTCTTGTCGGCGGTGTTGTTAAGGTTGAGGTATCCATTGCGGGTACGGAGGCTGGAGCCCACATGCTGCTTTCCTTCCCCATCCCCTTAGGGCTCTGGGTGAAGTGGGATCTTATCGGTCTCCAGGCACTGAGGCCGTGCTCCATCCACAGCCCCTGGGAATCTGCTGGACATGGAGCTGAGTATCCTCAGGGACATGGCCCTGCTACGTTGAGGTACTCTGTGTCCCCATAAAGGGGACCGCGCACAGACACACGGCAGCACTGCTGGGTGTGTTAGTGCGCCAGGGATGGCGGCGCTGCCCGCACTGGTGCCATCGCACACTACAGCGTGCTGGGTGTGTTAGAGTATTGGGGGACTGCCGCGCTAACCGCCTCTGCCATTTTTATCTCAGGCGCGGCTGGGACTTGTGGTGCGCCGGGGACTTCCGCGCCGACCAGGGCTTATATGCCGGGCCGCGCTTATCACTCTAGTCCCCGGCTTTTGCGGCCTACTCTCACTTCGTTACCGCCCACTGGCCTGCCAGTCAGGGTAAGGGCGTGACGCTGCACAGCACGGCAGCGCTGAGAGATGGAGCATGCTTTGCATACTCCACCCCTCTCACTGTACACAGTGTGAAACCGGATTCCCGCACTTTCTGGGGCACGCCCACGGCCTCCTCCTCTACACAGGACGCCGGCAGCCATTCATGTCAGTTTTTTCTGTGACTGAGAAAAGAGACAAGTTTGGGAAGACCCTGGCAGGGATTCTGGTGGTCACACAACCGCTGTGAGCGGGCGGTAAGCAGCACCTGTGGTGCTGACCCCACTAGTGCCGAAATTGCACATATAGATATATGCTTGTACGCTATACATTGCACTGTTCGGTCGCACTTTTGTATTTTGGCTATATACCCTCCTTGATTGTTCGGGGGAGATAACAGCATATCGTCTGTGAAAAACAAGGGTGCAGAAGCACAGGTTTTCTATGCAGCCTGTACAGCATGTACGGCTATACTGCCGGCAGGTTCCACGGACCCCAATTGTATGCAATGCACGGCCCTTGTGGAACTTACTCAGCCGGAGTCTCTGCTAATGGTCCAGGTGATGGGGACGGAGTTTGCAGTATTTACTTCAGACTTTCTGAGACTATGGCTAAGATACTAGAATCCTTGCAGTCCAGACCGGTCCCTCAGACCATGGGCTCTGTTGATTCATTGCCCCTGGTCCCCCCCCCCAGTTGGTACAACAAGGTGCTCCTGGTGTGTCTCAGGGATCCCAGGGTGAGGGGTCTGACTCGGACCGCAGTCCCAGACCCCCTAAGCGACCTCGCTGGGAGCATCCCTCGACGTCACCGCATCATTCAGGGTCTCAGCATGGGGACTCTCTCTATGATAAGGCGGAGGTATCTGATCAGGATTCTGATCCTGAGAACGTTCTCTACCTGGATACACCTGATTGTGACACCGTAGTGAACGATCTTACGGCGTCCATCAATCATATGTTGGTTATTTCTCCCTCAGCTCCTACGCCTGAGGAGTCAGCTTCTCAGCAGGAGAAGTTCCGTTTCAGGTTCCCCAAGCGTACATTGAGTACGCTTTCTGGATCACTCTGACTTCAGGGAGGCAGTCCAGAACCACCAGGCTTGTCCAGATATCGTTTTTTCCAAACGCCTTAAGGATACACGTTATCTCTTCCTTTTTGACGTTGTCAAGGGCTGGGTTCAGTGTTCCAATGTGGACCTCCTATCTCCAGCGGCTAAATCCTTAGTTGCAGTGGAAGATATGGCTTCACTCAAAGATGCCACTGACAGACAGATGGAGCTCTGGTTGAAATCCATCTATGAAGCTATTGCCGTGTCTTTGTTCCAGCTTTCGCAGCCGTCTGGGCGCTCCAAGCGGTCTCAGCGGCTCAAGCGCAAATTGAGGCAGTCACACGTATGTCTGCGTCGCAGGCTGCGTCTTTAACATCTCAAACGTCAGCGTTTGCGTCATACGCCATTAATGCTGTCCTGGACTCGGCGAGCCGGAAGGCGGTTGCGTCCGACAATTCAGTGGTAATACGCAGAGCCTTGTGGTTGCGGGAATGGAAGTCAGATTCTGCTTCCAAAAAGTGCCTAACCAGTTTGCCATTCTCTGGCGACCGATTGTTTGGTGAGCGACTGGATGAAATCATCAAACAATCCAAGGGAAAGGATACATCCTTTCCTCAGGCTAAACCGATCATACCCCAACAGAGGAGGGGACAGTCGAGGTTTCGGTCCTTGCGGGGCGCAGGCAGTTACAGGATAGAGTTCAGCTCTCGTCCTCCGACTCGATTCTTCAGAACATCTCCGCCTCCCGAGCGAGCCAAGGCTCTGCTGCAGGCGGTGGGCATTCTGAAGGCAGAAGGAGTGGTGGTCCCGGTTCCTCTTCAGCAACAGGGTCACGGTTTCTACTCCAACCTGTTTGTGGTTCCAAAGAAGGACGGGTCCTTCTGTCCTGTTTTGGACCTAAAACTGTTCAACAAACACGTAAGGACCAGGCGGTTCCGGATGGAATCCCTCCGCTCCGTCATCGCCTCAATGTCCCAAGGAGAATTCCTAGCATCGATCGATATCAGGATGCTTATCTCCACGTACCGATTGCTCCAGAGCATCAGCGCTTCTTGCGCTTCGCCATAGGAGACGAACACCTTCAGTTCGCGGCACTGCCGTTCGGCCTGGCGACAGCCCCAAGGGTTTTCACCAAGGTCATGGCTACAGTAGTTGCGGTCCTCCACTCTCAGGGTCACTCAGTGATACCCTACTTAGACGATCTGCTGGTCAAGGCACCCTCTTAAGAGGCATGCCAACACAGCCTCAACGTTACTCTGGAGATTCTCCAGAGTTTCGGGTGGATCATCAATTTTCCAAAGTCAAATCTGACACCGGTCCAATCGCTGACATATCTTGGCATGGAGTTTCTTACTCTTCCAGCGATAGTGAAGCTTCCGCTGGACAAACAGCGGTCACTACAGAGAGGGGTACAATCACTCCTTCAAGGTCGGTCACACCCCTTGAGGCGCCTCATGCACTTCCTGGGGAAGATGGTGGCAGCAATGGAAGCAGTCCCTTTCGCGCAGTTTCACCTGCGTCCTCTTCAATGGGACATCCTACGCAAGTGGGACAGGATGCCGACGTCCATAGACAGGAACATCTCCCTCTCTCAAGCAACCAAAGCTTCCCTTCGGTGGTGGCTTCTTCCCACCTCATTATCGAAAGGGAAATCTTGCCTAACCCCATCCTGGGCGGTGGTCACGACGGACGCGAGTCTGTCAGGGTGGAGAGCGATCTTTCTCCACCACAGGGCTCAGGGTACGTGGACTCAGCAAGAGTCCTCACTTCAGATCAATGTTCTGGAGATCAGGGCAGTGTATCTTGCCCTAAAAGTGTTCCAACAGTGGCTGGAAGGCAGGCAGATCCGAATTCAGTCGGACAACTCCACAGCGGTGGCTTACATCAACCACCAAGGTGGGACACGCAGTCGGCAAGCCTTCCAGGAAGTCCGGCGGATTCTGCTGTGGGTGGAAGCCACAGCCTCCACCATATCCGCAGTTCACATCCCGAGCGTAGAAAACTGGGAAGTAGACTTTCTCAGTCGCCAGGGCATGGATGCAGGGGAATGGTCCCTTCACCCGGACGTGTTTCAGGAGATCTGTTGCCGCTGGGGGATGCCGGACGTCGACCTAATGGCGTCTCAGCACAACAACAAGGTCCCGGCATTCATGGCGCGGTCTCACGATCACAGAGCTCTGGCGGCAGACACCTTCGTTCAGGATTGGTCGCAGTTTCAACTCCCTTATGCGTTCCCACCTCTGGCACTGTTGCCCAGAGTGTTACGCAAGATCAGGTCCGACTGCCGCCGCGCCATCCTCGTCGCTCCAAAATGGCCAACGAGGTCGTGGTACCCGGATCTGTGGCATCTCACGGTAGGCCAACCGGGGGAACTATCAGACCGACCAGACTTGCTGTCTCAAGGGTCGTTTTTTCCTTCTGAATTCTGCGACCCTCAACCTGATGGAGTGGCCATTGAGTCCTGGATCCTAGCATCTGCAGGGTTATCTCAAGGGGTCATTACCACTATGAGACAGGCCAGAAAACACACATCTGCCAAGATCTACCACAGAACGTGGAAGATATTCTTATCTTGGTCCTCTGCTCAGGGAGTTTCTCCCTGGCCAATTGCCTTGCCTAATTTCTTTCCTTCCTGCAATTCGGTTGGAAAAAGGTTTTTCTTTGTCGCTCTATTGGGAGACCCAGACAATTGGGTGTATAGGCTATGCCTCCGGAGGCTGCACAAAGTATTACACTTAAAAGTGTTAAGCCCCTCCCCTTCTGCCTATACACCCCCCGTGCTCTCACGGGATCCCCAGTTTTTTGCTTTGTGCGAAGGAGGCAGACATGCACAGCACAGCTCCACAGATTGGTCAGCAGCAGCTGCTGACTATTTCGGATGGAAGAAAAGAGGGCCCATATAGGGCCCCCAGCATGCTCCCTTCTCACCCCACTCTTTGTCGGCGGTGTTGTTAAGGTTGAGGTACCCATTGCGGGTACGGAGGCTGGAGCCCACATGCTGTTTTCCTTCCCCATTCCCCTTAGGGCTCTGGGTGAAGTGGGATCCTATCGGTCTCCAGGCACTGAGGCCGTGCTCCATCCACAACTCCTGAGGAGCCTGCTGGATAGGAGCCGGGTATCGATCAGGGACAGGGCCCTGCATCTTTGAGGTACTCTGTGTCCCCGTGGGGACCGCGCACAGCAGCACTCCAGCATTGCTGGGTGTGCTAGTGCACCGGGGACTGCGGCGCTGACCGCCTTTGGTGCCATTATACACTGCAGCGGTGCTGAGTGTATTTGTGTATGGGGACGGCCGCGCTGACCGCCGCCGCCATTGTTTTTACTGAGGCGCGGCTGGGACTTGTAGTGTGCCGGGGACTCTGCGCTGGCCGCGCTTTTACGGCGGCCGCGCTTATAACTAGAGTCCCCGGCTTTTTGGGCCTAGTCTCCGTTCTTCCCGCCCTCAGCCCTGCCAGTCAGGGGAAGGGCGGGACGCTGCACAGGACGAGCAGCACTGAGGGCTGGAGCATGCTTTGCATACTCCACCCCCCTCACTGTGCACACTGTGACTCCAACTCCCGCACTTTCTCGGTCACGCCCACGACTCCCTCATCTCCTCAGGACGCCGGCAGCCATTACTGTCAGCTCCCAGGACGCTGCAGAGGGGAGACAAACTCTGGGGGACCCAGGCACGAGTTCAGGGGGCCACACAACCGCTTTCAGCGGGCGGTAAGCAGCACCTGAGGTGCTGATTTCACTGGTGTAGTAGTGTGTTTAGAGTTTATATCTTTGCTATACTTTACACTGTATGGTGCACAGTCAATTTTCTGGTCATATACCCTGTGGTGTGGCTCAAGGGGCAACAAAACACAGGCTTACTGAGCTGCCAGCGCTGCATGTGCAAACCGGCAGGTTCCATTGACCCTCATGGTGGACCCCTGTGGCATTTGTTCTGGCCTCTGCTCAAGGGGTCCCAGGGACAACAACCAAACAGATCCAGGTGACAGGGACGGAGTTTGCAGTTTTTACTGACAGACTTTCTGAGACTATGGCTAAAATACTAGAAGCTGGCAGTCCAGACTGGTATCTCAGACCATGGGCACTGTACAATCACTGCCCTCTATTCCCCTCAGTTGGAACAACAATGTTCCCCCGGGGTGTCTCATAGGTCCCAGGGTGAAGCTCTGACACGGACCGCAGTCCCAGACCGCCTAGGCGAGCTCGCTTAGACACCCCCTCGACCTCATCACATTGTTCAGGGTCTCAGAGAAATGACTCTCTGTATCAGAAGAGGAGGTGGCTGATCAGGATTCTGATCCTGATGCCGCTCTCTACCTTGATATCCCTGAGGCGGACGCCATAGTGAATGCTCTTATTGCGTCCATAAAAATGATGCTGGATGTTTCTCTCTCAGGCTCATCCAGCAGAAGGGTCACCTTCTCAAGGTCCCCCAAGAGTACAGCGAGTAGGTTTCTGGATCACTCTGACGTCTCGGAGGCAGTCCAGACACGCCGAGTTTGTCCGGATAAGCGTTTCTTCCAAGCGCTTTAAGGATACACTTTATCCCTTCCCCCCTGACGTGGTCAGGGCTGGACTCAGTGTCCCAAGGTGGATTCTCCAATCTCTAGACTGGCGGCTAGATCCATAGTGGCAGTTGAAGATGGGGATTCGCTCAGGGATGCCACTGACAGACAGATGGAGCTCTGGTTGAAATCCATCTATGAAGCCATCGGCGCGCCTTTTGCTCCAGCATTCGCAGCCCTATGGGCGCTCCAAGCTATTGCAGCGGGTCAGGCGCAAATTGACGCACTTGCACGTACGTCTGCGCCGCAAGTGGCGTCTGTAACCTCTCAAACTTCGGCATTGCGTCCTACGCTATTAATGCTGTCCTGGACTCTTCGAGCCGTACGGCGGTTGCAGCCGACAATTCGGTGGCAATACGCAGGGCCATGTGGCTTCGGGAATGGAAGGCAGACTCAGCTTCCAAAAAAGTGCTTAACCGGTTTGCCATTTTCTGGCGACCGTTTGTTTGGTGAGAGGCTGGATGAAATCATCAACCAATCCTGGGAAAGGAAACATCCTTACCCCAGACCAAACCAAGATTACCCCAACAGAGAATGGGACAGTCGAGGTTTCGGTCCTTTCCGGGCGCGGGCAGGTCCCAATTCTCCTCGCCCAAACGTCCTCAGAAGGGTCAGAGGAACTCCGATCCATGGCGGTCTAAGGCACGTCCTTAAAAGACCGCCGGAGGTGCCGCCACCAAGTCGGCTTCCTCATGACCTACGGCCCTCACACCCCATCCTCGGTCGGAGACAGGCTCTCCCGCCTTTCAGACATTTCGCTGCCACAGGTTAAGGACCGTTGGGTGAGAGACATTCTGTCTCACGGTCACAGGATAGAGTCAACTCTCGTCCTCCGACTTGATTTTTCAGAACATCCCCGCCTCCCGGGCGAGCCGATGCTCTGCTACAGGCGCTGGGCACTCTGAAGACAGAAGGAGTGGTGATCCCGGTTCCTCTTCAGCAACAGGGTCACGGTTTTTACTCCAACCTGTTTGTGGTCCCAAAGAAGGACGGATCTTTCCGTCCTGTCCTGGACCTAAAACTGCTCCACAAACATGTAAAAGCCAAGCGGTTCAGGATGGAATCCCTCCGCTCCGTCATCGCCTCAATGTCCCAAGGAAATTTCCTTGCATCGATCGATATCAAGGAGGCTTATCTCCACGTACTTATTGCTCCAGAGCATCAGCGCTTCCTGCGCTTCGCCATCGGAGATGAACACCTGAAGTTCGTGGCACTGCCGTTCGGCCTGGCGACAGCCCCACAGGTTTTCACCAAGATCATGGCTGCAGTACTTGCGATCCTACACTCTCAGGGTCACTCGGTGATCCCTTACTTAGACGATCTGCTGGTCAAGGCTCCCTCTCAAGAGGCATGCCAGCACAGCCTCACCGCTACTCTGGATACTCTCCAGACTTTCGGGTGGATCATCAATTTTCCAAAGTCAAATCTGACACCGGCCCAATCGCTGACATATCTTGACATCGAGTTGTCATACCCTCTCAGCGATAGTGAAGCTTCCGCTGAACAAACACCGTTCACTACAGACGGGGGTGCAATCCCTAGGTCAGTCACTCCCCTTGAGGCGCCCCACGCACTTCCTCGGGAAGATGGTGGCAGCAATGGGGGCAGTCCCTTTCACGCAGTGTTCATCAGCGTCCTAAAGGGACTCCTACGCAAGGAGACAGGAAACCGACATTCCTCAACAGGAACGTCTCCCTCTCTCAGGCATACCACTTCATTGTCGAGGGGAAATTCCTTCCTTCTCCCATCCTGGGCAGTGGTCACGACGGACGTGAGTAGGTTTCCGTGGGGAGCAATTTTTCTCCACCACAGGGCTCAAGGTACGTGGACTCACCATTGAGTCCTCGCTTCTGATCAATGTTCTGGAGATCAGAGCAGTGTATCTCGTCCTAAAAGCGTTCCAGCAGTGGCTGGAAGGTAAGAAGATCCGAGTTCAGTCGGACAACTCCACAGCGGTGGCTTACAGTCCGGCGGCTTCTGCTGTGGATGGAAGCCACAGCCTCCACCATATCCGCAGTTCACATCCCAGGCGTGGAACACTTGGGGCAGACTTTCTCAGTCGCCAGGGCATGGACGCAGAGCAAGGGTCCCTTCACCAGGACGGGTTTCACGAGATATGTTGCCACTAGGGCATGCCGGACGTCGACCTAATTGCGTTCCGGCACCACAACAAGGTTCCGACGTTCATGGCACAGTCTCAAGATCCCAGAGCTATGGCGACAGACGCCTTCGTTCAACACTGGTCGCAGTTTCAGCTTACTTACGTGCTCCCACCGTTGGCACTGTTGCCCAGAGTGTTACGCAAGATCACGGCAGACTGCCGCGGCTGCCGCCGCGTCATCCCCGTCGCTCCAGACTGGCCGAGGAGGTCGTGGTCCCGGATCTGTGGCATCTCACGGTCGGCCAACCGGGGGCACTGCCAGACCGACCAGAATTGCTGTCTCAAGGGCCGTTTTTTCCATCTGAATTCTGGGGCCCTCAACCTGGCTGTGTGGCCATTGAGTCCTGGATTCTAGCGTCTTCAGGATTATCTCAAGAAGCCATTGCCACTATGAGACAGGCTTGTAAACAAACGTCCGCCAAGGTCTAACCACAGGACGCGGAAAATATTCCTGTCGTGGTGCTCTGCTCAGGGTTTTTTCTCCCTGGCCATTTGCCTTGCCCCCTTCCCTGTCCTTCCTTCAATTTGGACTGGAAAAGGGTTCGTCGCTCGGCTCCCTTAAGGGACAAGTCTCAGCGCTCTCTGTGTTTTTTCCAGAAGTGCCTAGCCAGACTTCCACAGGTACGCACGTTCCTGCAGGGGGTTTGTCACATCGTTCCTTTTTACAAGTGGCCGTTACAACCTTCGGATCTGAACAGGGTGCTGATGTTCTTCAGAAACCACCATTCGAGCCAATGAGAGATATTTCTCTCTCACGCCTTTCGCAGAAAGTGGTTTTTCTAGTACCAGTCACTTCACTTCGGAGAGTGTCTGAGCTAGCAGCGCTGTCATGCTAGGCCCCTTTCCTGGTTTTCACCAGGACAAGGTGGTTCTGCGTCCGGTTCCGGAATTTCTCCCTAAGGTGGTATCCCCCTTTCATCTCAATCAGGATATCTCCTTACCTTCTTTTTGTCCTCATCCAGTTCACCAATGTGAAAAGGATTTGCACTTGTTAGATCTGGTGAGAGCACTCAGACCCTACATTTCTCGTACGGCGCCTCTGCGCCGCTCGGATGCACTCTTTGTCCTTGTCGCTGGCCAGCGTAAAGGGTCACAGGTTTCCAAATCAACCTTGACTCGGTGGATCAAAGAGCCAATTTTCGAAGCCTACCGTTCGGCTGGGCTTCCGGTTCTCTCAGGGCTGAAGGCCCATTCTACCAGAGCCGTGGACGCGTCCTGGGCTTTGAGGCACCAGGCTACGGCTCAGCAGGTGTGTCAGGCGGCTACCTGGTCGAGCCTGCACACTTTCACGAAACACTATCAGGTTCATACCTATGCTTCGGCGGATGCCAGCATAGGCAGACGTGTCCTTCAGGCGGCGGTTGCCCACCTGTAGGAAGGGGCCGTTTTTTCGGCTCTATTACGAGGTATTATTTCTTCGGCGCTCCATTGGGAGACCCAGACGATTGGGTGTATAGCTACTGCCTCCGGAGGCCACACAAAGCATTACACTAAAAAGTGTAAGGCCCCTCCCCTTCTGGCTATACACCCCCCGTGGGATCACGGGCTGCTCAGTTTTCAAGCTTTGTGCGAAGGAGGTCAGACATCCACGCATAGCTCCACTGTTTAGTCAGCAGTAGCTGCTGACTATATCGGATGGAAGAAAAGAGGGCCCATGCTAAAGGGCCCCCAGCATGCTCCCTTCTCACCCCACTCTTGTTGGCGGTGTTTGTTAAGGTTGAGGTACCCATTGCGGGTACGGAGGCTGGAGCCCACATGCTGTTTTCCTTCCCCATCCCCCTGAGGGCTCTGGTGAAGTGGGATCTTACCGGCCTCCAGGCTCTGAGGCCGGGCTCCATCCACAGACCCGGAGATCCTGCTGGATACGGAGCTGGTCAGGGACAAGGCCCTGCAACATTCAGGTACTCTGTGTCCCCGTACAGACAGGCACAGACACACTCCAGCGTTGCTGGGTGTTCTAGTGCGCCGGGGACAGTAGTGCTGCGCGCTTGGGTTATACTCACTGCAGCTTAGCTGAGTGAGTTTATGTGTGGGGAACTACCGCGCCGGCCGCCCCCGGAGACTGCGGCGCGGCTGTGACTTGTGGTGCGCCGGGGACTTCGCGCCGACCGTGCTTGTACGACGGCAGCGCTTATAAATCTAGTCCCCGGCTTCTGCGGCCTAGTTACGTTTCGTTCCCGCCCCCAGCCCTGTCAGTCAGGGAAGGGGAGAGACGCTGTACAATAGTCAGCGCCGAGGGCTGGAGTCTTATTTACATACTCCAGCCCTCTCACTGGGCACAGTGGGACGCCAGTTTCCCGCTCTTTGTCTGCAGCACGCCCACGGCCCGCCCCTCTTCACAGGACGCCGGCAGCCATTCCTGCACGCAGTCTGAGCTGGAGAACGGACATAGCCCTGGGAGACCCAGACAGGGGATTCTGGCGACCACACACCCGCTGTTAAGCGGGCGGTAAGCAGCACCTAGGTGCTGACCCCACTAGTGCCACAGTGTTGTTTTGTGTACTTTTGTCTGTACCTATATATTGCACTGTACGGTCGCTTCTTGGCTTATACCCCTATATTGCTCTGAGGAGACAACAGCATGTCATCCGCAAAAAGCAAGGGTGCCAAGGCACAGGCTTTATATGCTGCCTGTACCGCATGTGGGGCTGATCTACCGGCAGGTTCCACTGACCCCCATTGTGTGCAATGTTCGGTCCCTGTGCCACTTCGTCAGCCGGAGTCTATGCTAGTAGTGGCCCAGGCAGAGACGCCTGTGAACCCTGCCCCGGTGACGGGGACAGAGTTTGCAGTTTTTGCTGATAAGATGTCTGTGACTATGACAAAAATTCTAGAAACTTTGCAGTCCAGGCCGGTCACTCAGACCATGGGCACTGTTGATTCAATGTTCCCCGGTCCCCCTCAGTTGGAACTAATCCGTGCTCCAAGGGGGTCCCAGGCATCACAGGCTGAAGGCTCTGACTCGGACGACAGTCCCAGGCAGCCTAAGCGAGCTCGCTGGGAGAGACCCTCGGCGTCATCACGCTGGTCAGGGTCTCAGCGAGAGGATTCTCTGTATGATGAGACAGAGCGAGGTGATCAGGAGTCTAATCCTGAGACCGCTCTCAACCTGGATACCCCTGATGGTGACGCCATGGTGAATGATCTTATAGCGGCCATCAATAGACTGCTGGATATTTCTCCTCCAGCGGAGGAGGCAGCAGCACAGCAGGAGAAATTCCATTTCAGGTATCCCAAGCGTAAATTGAGTACTTTTCTGGACCACTCTGACTTCAGAGAAGCAGTCCAGAAACACCATGCTTATCCAGATAAGCGTTTCTCCAAACGTCTTAAGGATACACGTTATCCCTTTCCCCCTGACGTGGTCAAACGCTGGACCCAGTGTCCAAAGGTGGACCCCCCAATCTCCAGGCTTGCGGCTAGATCCATAGTTGCAGTGGAAGATGGGGCTTCACTTAAAGATGCCAATGACAGACAGATGGACCTTTGGTTGAAATCTGTCTATGAAGCTATCGGCGCGTCGTTTGCTCCAGCATTCGCAGCCGTGTGGGCACTCCAAGCTATTTCAGCTGGTCTGGCGCAGGTGGACTCTGTCATACGTCCATCAGTGCCGCACGTGGCGTCCTTGACCTCGCAAATGTCTGCGTTTGCGACTTACGCTATCAATGCGGTCTTGGACTCTACCAGCCGTACGTCAATGGCGTCCGCCAACTCTGTGGTTTTACGCAGAGCCTTATGGTTAAAGGAATGGAAAGCAGATTCTGCTTCCAAAAAATGCTTAACCAGTTTGCCATTATCTCAAGACAGACTTTTTGGTGAGCAATTGGCTGAAATCATTAAACAGTCCAAGGGTAAGGACTCTTCCTTACCCCAGCCCAGATCAAGCAAACCTCAACAGTGGAGGGGACAGTCGAGGTTTCGGTCCTTTCGAGGCTCGGGCAGGACCCAATTCTCCTCGTCCAAAAGGACTCAGAAGGAGCAGAGGAGCTCAGATTCCTGGCGGGCTCACTCACGCCCAAAGAAAGCAGCCGGAGGAACCGCTTCCAAGCCGGCTGCCTCATGACTTTCGGCCTCCTCTCTCCGCATCCTTGGTCGGTGGCAGGCTCTCCCGCTTTTGCGACATTTGGCTGCCACAGGTCAAAGGCCGGTGGGTAACAGACATTTTGTCTCACGGGTACCGGATAGAGTTCAGTTCTCGTCCTCCGCCTCGGTTCTTCAGAACTTCCCCACATCCCGACCGAGCCGATGCTCTTCTGCAGGCGGTGTGCTCTCTAAGGGCAGAAGGAGTGGTGATCCCTGTTCCTCTTCAGGAACGAGGTCACGGTTTTTACTCCAACCTGTTTGTGGTGCCAAAAAAGGACGGCTCTTTCCGTCCTGTTCTGGACCTAAAACTGCTCAACAAGCACGTGAAAACCAGGCGGTTCCGGATGGAATCTCTCCGCTCCGTCATTGCCTCGATGTCTCAAGGAGATTTCCTAGCATCAATAGACATCAAAGATGCTTATCTCCACGTGCCGATTTCCCCAGAGCACCAGCGTTTTCTACGCTTCGTTATAGGAGACGAACACCTTCAGTTCGTAGCCCTGCCATTTGGTCTGGCGACAGCCCCACGGGTTTTCACCAAGGTCATGGCAGCAGTGGTAGCAGTCTTGCACTCTCAGGGACACTCGGTGATCCCTTACTTGGACGATCTACTTGTCAAGGCACCCTCTCAAGAGGCATGCCTACACAGCCTGAACGTTGCGCTGGAGACTCTCCAGACTTTCGGGTGGATCATCAACTTTTCAAAGTCAAATCTGTCACCGACCCAATCACTAACATATCTTGGCATGGAGTTTTCATACTCTCTCAGCGATAGTGAAGCTTCCGATGGACAAGCAGCGTTCACTACAGACAGGGGTGCACTCTCTCCTTCAAGGCCAGTCGCACCCCTTAAGACGCCTCATGCATTTCCTGGGGAAGATGGTGGCAGCAATGGAGGCAGTCCCGTTTGCGCAGTTTCATCTGCGCCCACTTCAATGGGACATTCTCCGCCAATGGGACGGGAAGTCGACGTCCTTAGACAGGAAAGTCTCCCTTTCCCAGACGGCCAAGGACTCTCTTCAATGGTGGCTTCTTCCCACCTCATTATCACAAGGAAGGTCCTTCCTACCCCCATCCTGGGCGGTGGTCACGACAGACGCGAGTCTGTCGGGGTGGGGAGCAGTTTTTCTCCACCACAGGGCTCAGGGTACTGGTAAGCGCAAAGGGTCGCAGGCTTCAAAAGCCACCCTGGCTCGATGGATCAAAGAACCAATTCTTGAAGCCTACCGTTCTGCTGGGCTTCCGGTTCCATCAGGGCTGAAGGCCCACTCTACCAGAGCCGTGGGTGCGTCCTGGGCATTACGACACCGGGCTACGGCTCAACAGGTGTGCCAGGCAGCTACCTGGTCGAGTCTGCACACTTTCACCAAACATTATCAGGTGCATACCTATGCTTCGGCGGACGCCAGCCTAGGTAGAAGAGTCCTGCAGGCGGCAGTTGCCTCCCCGTAGGGGAGGGCTGTCTTTGCAGCTCTGACATGAGGTATTTCTTTACCCACCCAGGGACAGCTTTTGGACGTCCCAATCGTCTGGGTCTCCCAATGGAGCGCCGAAGAAGAAGGGAATTTTGTTACTTACCGTAAATTCCTTTTCTTCTAGCTCCTATTGGGAGACCCAGCACCCGCCCTGTTGTCCTTCGGGATTTTTGGTTGTTTTCGGGTACACATGTTGTTCATGTTGAACGGTTTTCAGTTCTCCGACGTTACTTCGGAGTGAATTTGTTTAAACCAGTTATTGGCTTTCCTCCTTCTTGCTTTTGCACTAAAACTGGTGAGCCAGTGATCCCACTGGGGGTGTATAGCCAGAAGGGGAGGGGCCTTACACTTTTTAGTGTAATGCTTTGTGTGGCCTCCGGAGGCAGTGCTATACACCCCAATCGTCTGGGTCTCCCAATAGGAGCTAGAAGAAAAGGAATTTACGGTAAGTAACAAAATTCCCTTCTTCTTCATCGTTCCTTATGGGAGACCCAGACCATGGGTGTATAGCTTCTGCCTCCGGAGGACACACAAAGTACTACACTAAAAAGTGTATCTCCTCCCTCCTAGCATATACACCCCCTGGTAGCCAGTCCTAGCCAGTTCAATGCTTTGTGTTCAGGAGGTCACACATCCACACATGCATCCTCATCTGATTTTTCATTTTAAAGAGTGGAAGAAAAGCGGGTCCAAGCTGGATCCCCGGCATGTCCCTTCTCACCCCACTGTGTCGGCCGTGTTGTTAAGGTTGATTTCAAGGCTGGAGCCTTACATGCCGCGCTCCTTCACCATCCCTCGGGCTCTGGCTTGAAGTGGGAGCCAGCACGGTTCTCCCTGCCTGGCAGGAGACCGGTCTCCATCCGCAGCCCTTTCAGGATCCTGCCGGACGGAGCACTTATCCCTCAGGGACCTGGCCCTGCGTCTCACAAGCTAAGTATCTGAGACGTTATTTTCAGGGGGTCCCTTGTACTTTAATGTGGGGGAGAGTGTGCTGTGTATGTATTCTGACATTCCCGGCTGGTTCTCTGGTTTTCACCCGAGAACCGCGCTGATGGTGCCTGTTTGCCGGCCGCATTGTTAAATCTAGGCCCCGGCTTCGCCTGAGGCCTAGTTTCGATTTCACTGCCCCTGCATGTCAGTCATGCAGAGGGACAGTGCGGCTCCGCCCAGCGGCTGTTCGGCACAGGGGAGAGACACTCCTCTCTGAGGAAAGATTCCCTCCCCTGTATATCTCCTTGGCCCTCCGGATCCCGCTCTTAGAGTAGGCCCCGCCCCCTCTCCTCGCTCCGGCGCCATTTTTTCAGCGTTCTTATGCCATGTCTGCACAGCGATCGGCGCTGACTGCAGCATCTCTCTGGGGGTCCGGGCTGTGGGATCTGGAGGGCACAGAGACAATGTCAAACGGTCTGGCAAGCCACAACCTCCGGTTGTGGACCTGCTTATATACTGCTGATATACTGCTTATATACTCTGCTGGGGGTCATTCTGGCTCAGAGCCCCCACTTCAGCAGCATGTCTCACACGAGAAGTAAGGCTGCAAGGCTGCACAATATGCGCTGCATGTAGGCTCGTACTGCCTGTACCGAGCACATAACCACATTGTGATTCCTGCTCTAACATGGTGGGGCCTCAGCCTGGAGTCCCATCCCCAGTGGTCCCTCCGGCTGCTCCGGCTCCGGTGGCTGAACCCCCGGCTTGGGTAGAATCCTTCTCTCCATGGGACAGCTGTCCCGGACTCTGCTGAGCATGCATTAGCCCCCTTCTCAGGGCGCCTCTGCTGCTACGGCTCGCTCAGCAAGGCCCACAGAGGATTCTTCTTCTGGTCTCAGACCCCGTCCTCCTCACAGGAGACGCAGGGTCCCCTCTCCTTCCTCGTCCCGCGGCTCTGATTCACGAGCTGACTCGCAGGACGAGGAGGATCATTTTACTGGGGGCTCGGACGCTTCCATGTCCCCCATTGATCTGTCCCAGGGTGACGCAGATATTAGTGTTTCGATTGCGTACATTAATTCTGTACTGGACCTCAATCCGCCAGTATCAGAGGAGCAACCCTCTCTGGCAAAAGAGCACAGTTTACCTTGCCTAAGAGAACAAGGAGTGTGTTCCTTAACCACTCCAGTTTTCAGGTCACTGTGACCAAGCCCAGGGTCTGCCCTGACAAACGCTTCCCAAAGCGTGGTTCTGATGACCGTTTTCCCTTTCCACCAGAAGTGGTCAAGAAGTGGGCTCATTCACCAAAGGTGGACCCTCCGGTGTCTAGACTCTCAGCCTGGACAGTTGTATCAGTGGCTGATGGCACCTCACTTAAGGATTCCACTGTCCGCCAGGTTGTCCTTCTGGCCAAATCTGTATGTGAGGCGGCAGGGGCCTCGTTCTCCCCATCTTTTGCAGTAGTGCGGGCTCTCTAAGCCATCTCTGCTTCTCTAGAGGAGATGCATTCCCTCACCAGGGACTCTATGCCCGAAATGGTTGCCTTAACTTCCAGGCTTCAGTCTTTTCATCCTATGCCATGTCTGCCATGCTGGAGACTCTCACCGCACTGCGGTGGCCCCGGCTAATTCCCTCGCTATCCCCAGGCCCCTGTGGCTTCGAGAGTGGAAGGCAGATGCTTCTAAAGAAGTACCTTGCTGGGCTCCCTTATGCTGGGACCAGACTATTCGGTGGACAACTGGATGAAATTATTAAGGAAGCTTTTGGCAGGAAGAGTACTTCCATGCCACAAACCAAAACCAGGAAACCTGCCCAGGGCAGGAACCAGTCGAGGTTTCGTTCCTTTCGTTCCTCCAACTGGTCGTCCTCTAAGCCCTCGGCCTCGTCCACTAACTCAGCCAAGGACCAAAAACCCAACTGGCGCACGAAGCCGCATCCTCAGAAGACCGCAGGAGCTGCTGCCACTAAGGCAGCCTCCTCCTGACTATCTGGCCGCGCCAGCAACGTCCTCGGTCGGTGGCAGGCTCTCCCACTTTGGCGACGTGTGGTTTCAACACGTCTCCGATCAGTGGGTGCGGGATACCATCTCCCACGGCTACAGGATAGAATTCTATCCAGCCCGCCAAACAGATTTTTTCTGTCAACTCCTCCCTGCTCCAAGGCCGCCGCCTTCTCACAGGCCGTGGCATTCTTGCAGGCCATTGGAGTAATTGTACCGGTTCCCGACTGGGAACGGTTCTGAGATTTCTACTCAAATCTCTTCCTAGTCCCCGAAAAGGACGGTGCCTTTCCGACCTGGATCTCAAGCTTCTCATCAAGCATGTTCAGGTGCGGCATTTTCGCATGGCGTCTCTGCGATCAGTCAATGACCCAAGGAGATTTCCTAGCATCCAGCGTTGGCTACGTTTTGCAATCGGAGTGGAACATTTCCAATTCGTGGCTCTTCCCTTGGGGTTAGCCACGGCCCCTCGAGTATTCTCAAGGTCATGGCAGCAGTGATTGCGGTCCTGCACCTCCAGGGGTTGGCAGTGATCCTTTTGTCCTGGACGACCTTCTAGTCAGGGCTTCATCCAGTGCAGACTGTTAGCGGAGTGCCTCGCTCACTCTCGCCACTCTAGCCAATTCGGGTGGCTTGTCATTCTGTCCAAGTCCACTCTGACTCCGACCCAGAAGCTCACGTACCCAGGGACGCAATTCGAGACTCTGCCGGCACTTGTGAAGCTGCCATTAGTCAAACAGCAGTCCCTCCTCTGGCGGTGCGCCCTTTGCTGAGGCCCCGACGTCGTTCCATCAGGCACCTAATGCAGGTGCTGGGTCAGATGGTGGCGTCAATGGAAGCGATTCCCTTGCCCAGTTCCATCTGCGTCCTCTGCAGCTGGACATTTTCCGCTGTTGGAACAAGCGGTCTTCCTCCTTCCACGGGTTGGTGGCTTCGCCACAGACCAGGGGCTCCTTTCAGTGGTGGCTTCGGCCCCTCTCTCTTCAGGGACGCTCCTTCCTGGCCCCGTCCCGGGTGATCCTCACCACGGATGCTAGTCTATCCGGCTGGGGAGCAGTATATCTCCACCAGGAGCGCAGGGCACTTGGACTCCGTCCGAAACAGCCCTCTAGATCAATGTGCTGGAAATCAGAGCTGTGCTTCTAGCTCTCTTAGCCTTTCACCATCTGTTGGCGGCCAGGCACATTCGAGTCCAGTCAGACAACGCGACAGCGTTTGCCTACATCAACCACCAGGGCGGGACACTCAGCCGCCTGGCAATGTTGAAGGTTCAACGCATCCTTCAGTGGACGGAGGACTCCAAGTCCACCATATCCGCAGTCCACATCCCAGACGTGGAAAACTGGGAGGCAGATTATCTCAGCCGTCAAACGTGGACAGCAGCGAGTGGGCTCTGCATCCGGCAGTGTTTCGGTCAATCTGCCGCAAGTAGGGCTCGCCGGACGTGGATCTTCGCTCCATGATCCTCAGGCTTTTGCAGCAGACGCACTGGTTCAAGATTGGTCCCAGCTTCGTCTGTCTTTACGTGTTTCACCCTCTAGCTCTTGCCCAGAGTCCTGCGCAAGATCAGAATGGAGGGCCGTCGGGTCATTCTCATTGTTCCAGACTGACCCAGGCGAGCTCGGTACCCTGACCTGCTCCATCTGTCCGTAGAGGTGCCATGGCATCTCCCGGACTGTCCGGACCTTCTCTCACAAGGTCCGTCTTTCCGCCAGAACCCTGCGGCTCTCAGATTGACGGCGTGGCTTTTGAGTCCTGGATCTTGACGACTTCTGGTATCCCTCCTGAAGTCATCTCCACTATGACTCGGGCTCGGAAGTAGCCTTTGGCCTTTTTGCCTTGCCGATCCTCCTGTCCTTTCTACAGTCCGGTCTGCAGCTAGGACTATCCCTCAATTCCCTCAAGGGACAGGTCTCGGCTCTGTCAGTGTTGTTCCAGCGGCGTATCGCCCGGCTGGCTCAGGTGCGCTCCTTCATGCAGGGCGCATCTCACATCATTCCACCTTACCGGCGGCCTTTGGAGCCCTGGGACCTTAATCCGGTCCTCACGGCTTCCGGAAACCCCCCTTTGAGCCTCTTAGGGAGGTTTCTTTGTCTCGTCTTTCACAGAAAGTGGTCTTTCTAGTGGCCATAACTTCCCTCAAGAGAGTCTCTGATTTGGCTGCACTCTCTTCGGAGTCACCCTTTTTTGGTTTTTCATCAAGACAAGGTGGTTCTCCGTCCGACTCCGGACTTTCTCCCTAAGGTGGTTTCTGCTTCCACCTTAACCGGGACATTTCCCTGCCTTCCTTTTGTCCGGCTCCTGTTCATCGCTTTGAAAAGGCGTTGCATACTCTGGATCTGGTGCGGGCGCTCCGGATCTATGTGTCTCGCACCGCTGTTCTTAGGCGGTGCACCTCTCTTTTGTGCTGACCACTGGTCAGCGTAAGGGCCTCTCGGCATTTAAGCCGACCCTAGCTTGTTGGATTAGGTCGGCCATTTCCGATACCTATCAGTGTACTCAAGTGCCTCTCCCGCCGGGGATCAAGGCACACTTGACCAGAGCTGTCGGTGCCTCTTAGGCTTTCAGGCACCAGGCTACGGCTCAGCAGGTCTGTCAGACTGCCACTTGGACTAGTCTGCATACCTTTTCGAACCACTACCAAGTGCATGCTCATGCTTCGGCAGATGCGAGCTTGGGCAGACGCATCCTTCAGGCGGCTGTCGCCCATTTGTGAAGTGAGGTTTCGCCTACTTCTCAGTTTTTCTGTTTATTCCCACCCATGGACTGCTTTGGAACGTCCCATGGTCTGGGTCTCCCATAAGGAACGATGAAGAAAAAGAGAATTTTGTTTACTTACCGTAAATTCTTTTTCTTATACTTCCGACATGGGAGACCCAGCACCCTCCCTGTTGCCTGTTGGCAGTTTTCTTGTTCTGTGTGTTTTCACCGGCTGTTGTTGTAGACAGAGGTTCCGGTTGTTCCGGGTTTTGCTCTGTCTCTACTTGTGGGTGGATGTCCTCCTTCAGCTTTTGCACTAAACTGGCTAGGACTGGCTACCAGGGGGTGTATATGCTAGGAGGGAGGAGCTACACTTTTTAGTGTAGTACTTTGTGTGTCCTCCGGACGCAGAAGCTATACACCCATGGTCTGGGTCTCCCATGTCGGAACTATAAGAAAAAGAATTTACGGTAAGTAAACAAAATTCTCTTTTTTTTGTTTGCCGTAAGTTTTGCGCAGAATGCAATAACAGGCGATCAAAACGTAGCATCTGCGCAAAGATTGTACCATTAGAAACGTCAGCTCGAGACGCAAAAAATAAGCTGTCACTGAGCCATAGATCCAGAAAAATGAGAACGCTACAGGTTTCGGAAAATGGCGCAAAACGTGCGCCACTTTTATTGGACAAACTTGTGATTTTTTTTTAACCCCTTAGATACAAGTAAACCTATACATATTTGGTGTCTACAAACTCGCACCGACCTCAGGCATCACAATAACACATCAGTTTTACCATATAGTGAACACGGTGAATAAAACCTCCCGAAAACTATTGTGCGATCACACTTTTTTTGCGGTTTTTCCACACTTGGAATTTTTTTGCTATTTTTCCAGTACACTATATGGTAAAACTTATGGTTTCATTTAAAAGTACAACTCGTCCCGCAAAAAACAAGCCCTCGTATGGCAAGATTGACAGAAAAATAAAAAAGTTACGGCTCTCGGAAGAAGGGGAGCAAAAAACAAAACCGCAAAAATGGAAAACGCCCGGGGGCTGAAGGGGTTAAACATTAAATTTTTATTAGAATATTGAATGTCTTCTGCTTCAGTACAGTAGTTTCCAGAAATTGACTTTCTTCCCTTTGTTGTCCGTTGCAGATAAGTTCACGGATTCACCCATCGCCATGAACTCCAAGGTGAACGGGGACCACAATGACAAGGTGCTGATGCGCTGGGACAGAGGAGAAAGCAGCAGCGTCGACTATGACCTGGACTCTGATATGGTAAGTGCTCCATAAGCCGAAACAACCCATCGGGACCCCCGAGTGTCAGAGCTTGGGAGCGGGGGTGGCCCTTGACGAACGGGGCCCCTCCGTGGGTGGCGCGGGGAAGGCCCTTGACGCAAGGTGCCCCCATGGGTTATTCTCTGCAGCATAAGTAAGTGCTCCATATGCCGAGATAACCCATTGGGACCACCCAGTGTCAGAGCTTGGGAGCGGGGGTGGCCCTTGACGAACAGGGCCCCTCCGTGGGTGGCGCGGGGAAGGCCCTTGACGCAAGGTGCCCCCATGGGTTATTCTCTGCAGCATAAGTAAGTGCTCCATATGCCGAGATAACCCATTGGGACCCCCAAGTGTCAGAGCTTGGGAGCGGGGGTGGCCCTTGACGAACGGGGCCCCTCCGTGGGTGGCGCGGGGAAGGCCCTTGACGCAAGGTGCCCCCATGGGTTATTCTCTGCAGCATAAGTAAGTGCTCCATATGCCGAGATAACCCATTGGGACCCCCAAGTGTCAGAGCTTGGGAGCGGGGGTGGCCCTTGACGAACGGGGCCCCTCCGTGGGTGGCGCGGGGAAGGCCCTTGACGCAAGGTGCCCCTGTGGGTTATTCTCTGCAGCATAAGTAAGTGCTCCATATGCCGAGATAACCCATTGGGACCCCCAAGTGTCAGAGCTTGGGAGCTGGGGTGGCCCTTGACGAACGGGGCCCCTCCGTGGGTGGCGCGGGGAAGGCCCTTGACGCAAGGTGCCCCCATGGGTTATTCTCTGCAGCATAAGTAAGTGCTCCATATGCCGAGATAACCCATTGGGACCCCCAAGTGTCAGAGCTTGGGAGCGGGGGTGGCCCTTGACGAACGGGGCCCCTCCGTGGGTGGCGCGGGGAAGGCCCTTGACGCAAGGGGCCCTCATGGGTTATTCTCTGCAGCATAAGTAAGTGCTCCATTTGCCGAGATAACCCATTGGGACCCCCAAGTGTCAGAGCTTGGGAGCGGGGGTGGCCCTTGACGAACGGGGCCCCTCCGTGGGTGGCGCGGGGAGCGGGGGTGGCCCCTGACGCACGGGGCCCCCATGGGTTGTTCTCTGCAGCACAGAGTATTTGAGGAGAGCCATCAGATTCAGTAAATCTGACCCCTTTTCCTTCCTCTCTCGCAGTGTAATGGTTGGAATCCTAACAAGATGTTCAACTTCAATGAGGACAACTACGGGGTGAAGACGACGTGCGACAGCAGCCTGTCCTCATACACGTGAGTGATGATCCTTGTGCCCGGTGTCTTTCGTCACCCTCGGTGAAGCTGCTTTGTTCCTTCATCATGTTTTTTTTTTTTTTAACCCCTTCACGACCCTTGACGGATCTATCCGTCATGGAGCGTGTGAGGTTAGTCCCCGCCCCCTGCCGTGGGCAGGTCCCGGCGATCCGCGCACATATCAGCTGTTTTCAACAGCTGACATATGTGCCTGCATGTTCCGAGTGGAATCGCATTCCACCCGGAACATTTACCCCCTTACGTCTCGCTGCCAAAGTCTGGCAGCGAGATTTATATGCGTGCGGCCATTGCTTTTACTTACTGCCGACCCCACCGGAAGTCACGTGCGTGATCACGTGACTTTCGGTGGTTGCCATGGTAGCACAGGGTCATGTGATGACACCTGTAGCTAACATGAGTCACTTCCTCTCAGTGCCGGCATAATGCCAACACGGAGAGTAAAGCAGCGTATCTGCAGTTCTCAGCTCTGTAGCTGAGATCTACAGATAGGGCAGAGCGATCGGATTGCTGATCGCTATAGCCCCCTAGGGGGACTAGTAAAATAATAAAAAAAAAGTTTTCAAAAAGAAATAAAAAACAAAAAAACCTAAAAGTTCAAATCACCCCCCTTTCGCCCCATTAGGGTTAAAAGGGTTAAAAAAATTAAAAAATATACACATATTTGGTATTGCCGCGTTCAGAAATGCCCGATCTATCAAAATATAAAATCAATTAATCTGATCAGTAAACGGCGTAGCGGCAAAAAAAATCCAAACGCCAAAATTTCGGGGGTTTTTTGCCGCAAGTTTTGCGCAGAATGCAATAACAGACGATCAAAACGTAGCATCTGCGCAAAGATTGTACCATTAGAAACGTCAGCTCGAGACGCAAAAAATAAGCTGTCACTGAGCCATAGATCCAGAAAAATGAGAACGCTACAGGTTTCGGAAAATGGCGCAAAACGTGCGCCACTTTTATTGGACAAACTTGTGATTTTTTTTTAACCCCTTAGATACAAGTAAACCTATACATGTTTGGTGTCTACAAACTCGCACCGACCTCTGGCATCACAATAACACATCAGTTTTACCATATAGTGAACACGGTGAATAAAACCTCCCAAAAACTATTGTGCGATCACACTTTTTTTGCGGTTTTTCCACACTTGGACTTTTTTTGCTTTTTTTCCAGTACACTATATGGTAAAACTTATGGTTTCATTTAAAAGTACAACTCGTCCCGCAAAAAACAAGCCCTCGTATGGCAAGATTGACAGAAAAATAAAAAAGTTACGGCTCTCGGAAGAAGGGGAGCAAAAAACAAAACCGCAAAAATGAAAAACGCCCGGGGGCTGAAGGGGTTAAACATTAAATTTCTCTATCGTTTCATTGGGGGACACAGGACCATGGGTTATGCTGCTGTCACTAGGAGGCTGACACTAAGTAAACAGAAAAAGTTAGCTCCTCCCCAGCAGTATAACCCCTGAGCCGGAGGCGGGCTCAATCAGTTTTTTGCTTAGTGTCGTAGGAGGCTGATGTGGGCCGACTGGGTCCCCTTCAGCCACTTGATTTTTTTGTGTATATTTTTTCATTTTTTTCTCGGCGACGCTCGTCGCTCTCATCTGTGGTAATTCTCTTTTCTTCATCGTTCCTTATGGGAGACCCAGACCACGGGTGTATAGCTTCTGCCTCCGGAGGACACACAAAGTACTACACTCAAACGTGTAGCTCCTCCCTCCTAGCATATACACCCCCTGGTAGCCAGTCCTAGCCAGTTCAATGCTTTGTGTTCAGGAGGTCACACACACACATGCATCCTCTGATTTTTGATTTTTGATTTGAAAGATTTGGAAGAAAAGCGGGTCCAATCTGGACTCCCGGCATGTCCCTTCTCACCCCACTGTGTCGGCGGTGCTGTTAAGGTTGATTTTACAAGGCTGGAGCCTTCACATGCCGCGCTCCTTCACCATCCTCTGAGGCTCTGGCTTGAAGTGGGAGCCATCACGGTTCTCACTGCTTTGCAGGAGACCGGTCTCCATCCGCAGCCCTTTTCAGGATCCTGCCGGACGGAGCGCTCACCTCCCAGGGACCTGGCACCTGCGTCTCACAAGCTAAGTACTGAGACGTTATTACCACAGACAGTGGTCTTTCCAGGGGTCCCTTGTACTTTATATGTTGGGGAGAGTGTGTTTTATAACTGTATTAACATTTCCGGCCGGTTCTCCAGTTTTCACTGGAGAACCGCGCCGATGGTGCCTGCACGCTGGCTGCATGTTTAAATCTAGGCCCCGGCTTCGCCTGAGGCCTAGCTTCGATTCTCTACCCCTGCATGTCAGTCAGTGCAGAGGGACAGTGTGGCTCCGCCCAGCGGCTGTTCAGCACAGGGAAGGGACACTCCTCACTGAGGAAGGATTCCCTCCCCTGTATACCTCATTTGCCCTCCAGATCCTGCTCTCAGAGTAGGCCCCGCCCCCTCTCCTCGCTCCGGCGCCATTTTCTCAGCGTTCTCAATGTCTGCATTAACCACATTGTGACAAATGGAGGCCTGGGCTGGGGGATCTGGAGGGCACAGAGATGTCTTATGTTAAACGGTCTGGCAAGCCACAACCTCCGGTTGTGCAGCTGCTTATATACTCTGTTTATATACTCTGCTGGGGGTCATTCTGGAGATGCATTCCCTCACAGAGCCGCCACTTCTGCAGCATGTCTCACATCAGAGCAAGGCTGCAAGGCTGTTCTTAATATGCACTGCATGTAGACTCGTACTGTCTGTATCGAGCACATAAACACAGTGGTCCCTCAGCCTGGAGGCTCATCAGTGAGCCCTCCAGCTGCTCCGGCTCCGGTGCTGCTGAGCATGCATTAGCCCCCTTCTCAGGGCGCTTCTGCTGCTACGGCTCGCTCAGCAAAGCTCTCAGAGGACTCTTCATCTGGTCTCAGACCCCGTCCTCCTAAAATGGAGACGCAGGGTCCCCTGTCCTTCCCCGTCCCGCAGCTCTGATTCACGAGCTGACTCACTGGACGAGGAGGATGTCTTTACTGGGGGCTCGGACGCTACTTCATGTACCATTGATCTGTCCGAAGGTGATGCAGATGCTAATGATTTGATTGCGTCCATTATTTCTTTGTCGCTCCATTGGGAGACCCAGACAATTGGGTGTATAGCTTCTGCCTCCGGAGGCCACACAAAGTATTACACTTTAAAAAGTGTAACCCCTCCCCTCTGCTATACACCCTCCCGTGCATCACGGGCCCATCAGTTTTTATGCTTTGTGTTGAAGGAGGCACACATGCACGCAAGCTCCACAAGTTAGTCGGCAGCAGCTGCTGACTATATCGGATGGAAGAAAAGAGGGCCCATTACAGGGCTCCCGGCATGCTCCCTTCTCACCCCACTCTGAGTCGGCGGTGCTGTTAAGGTTGAGGTACCCATTGCGGGTACACAGGCAGGAGCCACATGCCGTTTTCCTTCCCCATCCCTTACAGGGCTCTGGGTGAAGTGGGATCCTAAACGGTCTCCAGGCACTGGGACCGTGCTCCCTCCGCAGCCCCTGGGGGAATCTGCTGGACAGGAGCCCGGGTATCGTCAGGGACATGGCCCTGCTACTCTGAGGTACTCTGTGTCCCCTTGGGGACGGCGCATAGAGCGCCTGTTTGATACACGCTGCAGCAGCTGCTGGGTGTGTTGGTGCGCCGGGACTACCGCGCTGGCCGCGCTTGTTTGCCGGCCGCGCGTATAACTCGAGTCCCCGGCTTTTGCGGCCTAGTGCCGCATATTCCCGCCCCCGGGCCTGCCAGTCAGGAGTAAGGGCGGGACGCTGCACGGAACGTCAGCGCTGAGGGCAGGAGCATACTTTGTATCCTCCTCCCCCCTCACTGTGCACAGTGGGGCACCAGATTCCCGCACTTTTTAGTGCACGCCCACGGCTCCCTCTTCCTCACAGAACGCTAGCAGCCATTACTAGCAGCACGGCTGACGCTGGGGAACAGCGCTGGGAGCCCAGGCAGGGAATCTGGTGGTCACACAAACGCTGAGGGCGGTCGGTAAGCAGCACCTGTTACTAGGTGCTTGCTCCCCTGGGTGCAGAAGTGTATATTTATATCCATATTTTGTATACATTTACTCTGTACGGCCGCACTGTTGCCTTGGCTATATACCCTCTCTGATTGCTCTAAGGAGACAACAGCATGTCGTCCGAAAAAAGCAAGGGTACCAGGGCACAGGTTTACTTTGCAACCTGTACCTCATGTGCGGCTATGCTACCTGCAGGTTCCATCTATCCTCATTGTGTGCAATGCTCGGCCCCTGTGACACTCACTCAGCCGGAGCCTTTGCCACTGGTGGGACCCTCGGCCCAGGTGGAACAGTCGGCTGCCACTGTCCAGGTGACAGGGACAGAGTTTGCAGTATTTGCTGACAAACTTTCTGAGTCTATGGATAGATGGTCTGCTAAGATCCTAGAGGCTTTGCAGTCCAGACTAGGAACACAGATCCCGGGCACTGTTGAATCATTGTCCCCAGGCCCCCCTAGGTTGGAGCAGCAAAGTGCTCCTGGGGCGAGTCATAGCTCCCACGGTGAGGACTATGACACGGACCGCAGTCCCAGGCCAGCTAAGCGGGCTCGCCGGGAGCTTCCCTCGACTTCATCACAGTGTTCAGGGTCTCAGCATGAGGAATCTCTGGAAGATGAAGCGGAGGTGGCAGATCAGGGCTCTGATTCTGACGCCGCTTTCAACCTTGATACACCTCAAGGGGACGCCATAGTAAATGACCTTATAGCGTCCATCAATCAGGTGTTAGATCTTTCTCCTCCAACTCCTCAGATTGAGGAGTCAGCTTCTCAGCAGGAGAAATTCCATTTTAGGTTTCCTAAACGAGCACGGAGTGCATTTCTTGATCACTCCGACTTCAGAGATACAGTCCAGAAACACCGAGCTTTTCCAGATAAGCGCTTTACTAAGCGCCTTAATGACACACGTTATCCCTTTCCCCCTGACGTAGTCAAGGGTTGGGCTCAGTGTCCCAAGGTGGATCCTCCAGTCTCCAGACTGGCGGCTAGATCCATAGTTCCAGTGGCAGATGGTGCATCACTCAAGGATGCCACTGACAGGCAGATAGAGCTCCTGATGAAATCCATCTATGAGGCTATAGGCGCATCTTTTGCTCCGGCATTTGCAGCCGTATGGGCACTCCAAGCTATCTCAGCTTGCCAGTCTGAGATTAATGCAGTTACACGTGCCTCTACTCCACAGGTTGTGTCCTTAACCTCTCAGGCGTCGGCGTTTGCGCCCTACGCCATGAATGCTGTCCTGGACTCTGCGAGCCGTACGGCGGTAGCATCCGCCAATTCGGTGGCAGTCCGCAGGGCTATGTGGCTACGTGAATGGAAGGCAGACTCTGCTTCCAAGAAGTTCTTAACCGGTTTGCCATTTTCTGGCGACCGCCTGTTTGGCGAGCAATTGGATGAAATCATTAAACAATCCAAGGGAAAGGAATCGTCCTTGCCCCAGTCCAAACCCAACAGACCTCCACAAAGGAAGGTACAATCGAGATTTCGGTCCTTTCGGACCTCAGCCAAGTCCCAATTCTCCTCGTCCACCAGGCCACAGAAGGGTCAGAGGAACTCTGACTCATGGCGGTCTAAGTCACGTCCTAAAAAGACCGCCGGAGGAACCGCTCCCAAAGCGGCCTCCTCATGACTTTCGGCCTCCCCAAACCGCATCCTCGGTCGGTGGCAGGCTCTCCCGCTTTTGCAACGCCTGGTTGCCACATGTCCAAGACCGATGGGTGAGAGACATTCTGTCTCACGGTTACAGGGTAGAATTCCGCTCTCGTCCTCCGACTCGTTTCTTCAGAACATCTCCGCCCCCCGAGCGAGCCGAGGCTGTTCTTCAGGCGGTGAGCACTCTGAAAACAGAAGGAGTGGTGATCCCGGTTCCCCTTCAGCAATGGGGTCAAGGTTTCTACTCCAACTTGTTTGTAGTGCCAAAAAAGGACGGATCTTTCCGTCCCGTCCTGGACCTCAAGCTGCTCAACAAACATGTGAACGCCAGGCGGTTCCGGATGGAATCCCTCCGCTCCGTCATCGCCTCGATGTCCCAAGGAGACTTCCTAGCATCAATCGACATCAGAGATGCTTATCTCCACGTGCCGATTGCACCAGAGCATCAGCGCTTCCTGCGTTTCGCCATCGGGGACGAACACTTTCAGTTCGTGGCGCTGCCCTTTGGCCTGGCGACAGCCCCTCGGGTCTTCACCAAGGTCATGGCAACAGTGGTAGCGGTCCTGCACTCGCAGGGACACTCGGTGATCCCTTACTTAGACGATCTCCTGGTCAAGGCCCCCTCTCAGGTGGCATGCCAACACAGCCTGAACATTGCTCTGGAGACTCTCCAGAGATTCGGGTGGATCATCAATTTCTCAAAGTCAAAATTGATTCCGACCCAATCGCTGACATATCTCGGGATGGAGTTTCACACTCTCTCAGCGATAGTGAAACTTCCGCTGGACAAACAACGTTCACTACGGACAGGGGTGCAATCTCTCCTTCGAGCCCAGTCGCACCCCTTGAGACGCCTCATGCACTTCCTAGGGAAGATGGTGGCGGCAATGGAGGCAGTTCCATTTGCGCAGTTTCATCTGCGTCCACTTCAATGGCACATTCTCCGAAAATGGGACAGGAAGTCGACGTCTCTCGACAGGAACGTCTCCCTGTCTCGGACAGCCAAGGCCTCCCTTCAGTGGTGGCTTCTTCCCACGTCTTTGTCGAAGGGGAAATCATTTCTGCCCCCATCCTGGGCGGTGGTCACGACGGATGCGAGTCTGTCAGGGTGGGGAGCGGTCTTCCTCCACCACAGGGCTCAGGGTACCTGGACTCAGCCAGAGTCCTCCCTGCAGATCAATGTTCTGGAGATAAGGCCAGTGTATCTAGCCCTAAAGGCGTTCCAGCCGTGGCTGGAGGGCAGGCAGATCCGAATTCAGTCGGACAACGCCACGGCAGTGGCATACATCAACCACCAAGGCGGCACACGCAGTCGGCAAGCCTTCCAGGAAGTTCGGCGGATTCTGCTGTGGGTGGAAGCCACAGCCTCCACCATCTCCGCAGTTCACATCCCGGGCGTAGAAAACTGGGAAGCAGACTTTCTCAGTCGCCAGGGCATGGATGCAGGGGAATGGTCTCTTCACCCAGAAGTGTTTCAAGAGATCTGTTGCCGCTGGGGGAAGCCGGACGTCGACCTAATGGCGTCCCGGCACAACAACAAGGTCCCGGCATTCATGGCACGGTCTCAAGATCACAAAGCTCTGGCCGCAGACGCCTTAGTTCAGGATTGGTCACAGTTTCGACTGCCTTATGTATTTCCTCCTCTGGCCCTACTGCCCAGAGTATTACGCAAGATCAGGTCCGACTGCAGCCGCGCCATCCTCATCGCCCCAGACTGGCCGAGGAGGTCGTGGTACCCAGATCTGTGGCATCTCACGGTGGGTCAACCGTGGGCACTGCCAGACCGTCCAGACTTACTGTCTCAAGGGCCATTTTTCCATCTGAATTCTGCGGCCCTCAACCTGACTGTATGGCCATTGAGTCCTGGATCCTAGCGTCTTCAGGGTTATCTCAAGAGGTCATTGCCACTATGAGACAGGCCAGGAAACCAACGTCCGCCAAGATCTACCACAGGACGTGGAGAATCTTCTTATCCTGGTGCTCTGATCAGGGTTTTTCTCCCTGGCCATTTGCATTGCCCACTTTTCTGTCCTTCCTTCAATCCGGACTGGAAAAGGGTTTGTCTCTCGGCTCCCTTAAGGGACAAGTATCGGCGCTATCTGTTTTTTTTCAAAAGCGTCTAGCCAGGCTTCCGCAGGTCCGCACGTTCCTGCAGGGAGTTTGTCACATAGTCCCTCCTTACAAGCGTCCGCTAGAACCTTGGGATCTGAACAGGGTGCTAACGGCTCTTCAGAAACCACCTTTCGAGCCAATGAGAGAGATTTCTCTTTCACGCCTTTCACAAAAGGTGGTCTTCCTAGTGGCAGTCACATCACTTCGGAGAGTGTCGGAGCTGGCTGCACTGTCATGCAAAGCCCCCTTCCTGGTGTTTCACCAGGACAAGGTGGTTCTGCGTCCGGTTCCGGAATTTCTCCCTAAGGTGGTATCCCCTTTTCATCTTAATCAGGATATCTCCTTACCTTCTTTTTGCCCTCATCCAGTTCACCAATGTGAAAAGGATTTGCACTTGTTAGATCTCGTGAGAGCACTCAGGCTCTACATTTCACGCACGGCGCCCCTGCGCCGTTCTGATGCACTCTTTGTGCTTGTCGCTGGCCAGCGTAAGGGGTCGCAGGCTTCCAAGTCAACCTTGGCTAGATGGATCAAGGAACCGATTCTTGAAGCCTACCGTTCCTCTGGGCTTCCGATTCCTTCAGGGCTGAAAGCCCATTCTACCAGAGCCGTAGGTGCGTCCTGGGCATTGCGGCACCAGGCTACGGCTCAGCAGGTGTGTCAGGCGGCTACCTGGTCGAGTCTGCACACTTTTACAAAACACTATCAGGTGCATACATATGCTTCGGCAGATGCCGCCCTAGGTAGGCAAGTCCTTCAGGCGGCAGTTGCACACCTGTAAGAAGAGGCCGTTTTTTCGGCTCTTTTTATCGAGGTATTCTTTTATCCACCCAGGGATTGCTTTTGGACATCCCAATTGTCTAGGTCTCCCAATGGAGCGACAAAGAAGAAGGGAATTTTGTTTACTTACCGTAAATTCCTTTTCTTCTAGCTCCTATTGGGAGACCCAGCCCTCGCCCCTGTTCCCTTCGGGCTGTTGTTTTTTTGTGTACACATGTTGTTCATGTTCATTGTTCTTTGGTGCATGGTTCAGTTCTCCGAACATCCTTCGGATTGAATTTACCTTAGACCAATTTATAAGTTTCCTCCTTCCTGCTTTGGCACCAAAACTGATGGGCCCGTGATGCACGGGAGGGTGTATAGCAGAGGGGAGGGGTTACACTTTTTAAAGTGTAATACTTTGTGTGGCCTCCGGAGGCAGAAGCTATACACCCAATTGTCTGGGTCTCCCAATAGGAGCTAGAAGAAAAGGAATTTACGGTAAGTAAACAAAATTCCCTTCATTTGTACTGGACCTCAATCCGCCTGTATCAGGGGAGTATCCCCCTCTGGCAGAAAGGCATCAGTATACCTTAAAGAAAACAAGGAGTGTGTTCCTTAACCACTCCAGTTTTCAGCCCACTGTGACCAAGCCCAGAGCCTGTCCTGACAGACGCTCCCAAAGCGTGGTTCTGATGACTGTTTCCCCCTTCCACCAGAGGTGGTCAAGGAGTGGGCTCATTCACCAAGGGTGGTCCCTCCGGTGTCTAGTATTTCAGCCCGGATAGTTGTATCAGTGGCTGACGGCACCTCTCTAAGGATCCCACTGTACATTAATTCTGTACTGGACCTCAATCCGCCAGTATCAGAGGAGCAACCCTCTCTGGCAAAAAGGCACCAGTTTACCTTGCCTAAGAGAACAAGGAGTGTGTTCCTTAACCACTCCAGTTTACAGGCCACTGTGACCAAGCCCAGGGTCTGCTCTGGCAAACGCTTCCCAAAGCGTGGTTCTGATGACAGTTTTCCCCTTCCACCAGAGGTGGTCAAGGAGTGGGCTCATTCACCAAAGGTGGTCCCTCCGGTGTTTAGACTCTCAGCCCGGACCGTTGTACCAGTGGCTGATGGCTCCTCACTTACGGCTTTGCTGTCCGCCAGGTTGTCCTTCTGGCCAAATCTGTATGGAGGCGGCAGGGGCCTCGTTCTCCCCAGCTTTTGCAGCAGTGCGGGCTTTCAAAGCCATCTCTGCTTCTCTAGAGGAGATGCATTCCCTCACAGGGACTCTATGCCCGAAATGGTTGCCTTAACTTCCAGACTTCAGTCTTTTCATCCTATGCCATGTCTGCCATGCTGGAGACTCTCACCGCACTGCGGTGGCCTCGGCTAATTTCCTCGCTATCCGCAGGCTCCTGTGGCTTCGGAAGTGGAAGGCGGATGCTTCTAAAGAAGTTCCTTGCTGGGCTCCCTTTTGCTGGGCCCAGACTATTCGGGAACAACTGGATGAAATTATTAAGGAAGCTCTTGGCGGGAAGAGTTCTTCCATGCCACAAACCTAAACCAGGAAACCTGTCCAGGGCAGGAATCAGTCGAGGTTTCGTTCTTTTCGTTCCTCCATCTGATCGTTCTCTAAGCCCTCGGCCTCGTCCACTAGCTCAGCCAAGGATAGTAAACCCAAATGGCGCACGAAGCCGCGTCCTCAGAAGACCGCAGGAGATGCTGCCACTAAGTCAGCCTCCTCCTGGCTATCTGGCCACGCCAGCAACGTCCTTGGTCGGTGGCAGGCTCTCCCACTTTGGCGACGTATGGTTTTAACACGTCTCCGATCAGTGGGTGCGAGATACCATCTCCCACGGCTACAGGATATAATTCTATCCAGCCCGCCAAACAGATTTTTTCTGTCAACTCCTCCCTGCTCCAAGGCCGCCGCTTTCTCACAGGCTGTGGCATTCTTGCAGGCCACTGGAGTAATTGTACCGGTTCCCGACTGGGAACGGTTCTGAGATTTCTGCTTAAATCTATTCCTAGTACCCGAAGAGGGCGGTGCCTTCCGACCTGGATCTCAAGCTTCTCAAGCATGTTCAGGTGCGGCATTTTCGCATGGAGTCTCTGCGATCAATCAATGACCCAAGGAGATTCCCTAGCATCCATCGACATCAGAGATGCCTATCTGCATGTGCCAATCGCAGTTTCACACCAGCGTTGGCTACGTTTTGCAATCAGAGTGGTCCAATTCGTGGCTCTTCCCTTTGGGTTAGCCACGGCCCCTCGAGTATTCTCAAGGTCGGGGCAGCTGTGATTGCATTCCTGCACCCCTAGGGGTTGGCAGTGATCCTTTTGTCCTAGACAGCCTTCTAGTCTGGGCTTCATCCAGTGCAGACTGTTAGCGGAGTGCCTCGCTCACTCTCGCCACTCTAACCAATTTGGGTGGTTTGTCATTCTGTCCAAGTCCACTCTGACTTCGACAGAGAAGTTCACATACCCAGGGACACAATTCGAGACTCTGTCGGCACTTGTGAAGCTGCCCTTAGTCAAACAGCAGTCCCTCCGCTGGCGGTCGACGTCGTTCCATCAGGCACCTAATACAGGTGCTGGATCAGATGGTGGTGTCAATGGAAGCGATTCCCTTGCCCAGTTCCATCTGCGGCTGGATATTTTCCACTGTTGGAACAAGCGGACTTCCTCCTTCCACGGAGTGGTGGCTTCGCCACAGACCAGGGGCTCGTTTCAGTGGTGGCTTCGGCCCCTCTGTCTCAGGGACGCTCCTTCCTGGCTCCGTCCCGGGTGATCCTCACCAAGATGCTAGTCTATCCGGCTGGGGAGCAGTATATCTCCACCATGGAGCGCAGGGCACTTGGACTCTGTCCGAATCAGCCCTCTGGATCAATGTGCTGGAAATCAGAGCTGTGTTTCTAGCTCTCTATAAGCCTTTCACCATCTGTTGGCGGCCAGGCACATTCGAGTCCAGTCAGACAACGCTACAGCGTTTGCCTACATCAACCTCCAGGGCGGGACACTCAGCCGCCTGGCAATGTTGGAGGTTCATCGCATTCTTCAGTGGACGGAGGACTCCTAGTCCACCATATCCGCAGCCCACATCCCAGACGTGGAAAACTGGGAGGCAGATTGTCTCAGCCGTCAAACCGTGGCTCCACGATCCTCAGGTTTTTGCGGCAGACGCACTGGTTCAAGTTTGGTCCCAGCTTCGTCTGTCTTACGTGTTTCACCCTCTAGTTCTTGCCCAGAGTCCTGCGCAAGATTAGAAAGGAGGGCCGTCGGGTCATTCTCATTACTCCAGACTGACCCAGGCAAGCTTGGTATCCTGACCTGCTCCGTCTGTCCGTAGAGGTGCCATGGCATCTCCCGGACTGTCCAGACCTTCTCTCACGAGGTCCGTCTTTCCGCCAGAACCTGCGGCTCTCAGATTGACGGCGTGGCTTTTGAGTCCTGGATCTTGACGACTTCTGGTATCCCTCCTGAAGTCATCTCCACTATGACTCGAGCTCGGAAGTATCCTTTGGCCTTTTGGCCTTGCCGACCCTCCTGTCCCTTCTACAGTCCGGTCTGCAGCTAGGACTATCCCTCAATTCCCTTAAGGGACAGGTCTCGGCTCTGTCAGTGTTGTGCCAGCGGTGTATCGCCCGGCTGGCTCAGGTGCGTTCCTTCATGCAGGGCGCATCTCACATCATTCCGCCTTACCGGCGGCCTTTGGAGCCCTGGGACCTTAATTCGGTCCTCACGGCTTCCGGAAACCCCCCTTTGAGCCTCTTAGGGAGGTTTCTTTGTTTAGTCTTTCACAGAAAGTGGTCTTTCTAGTGGCCATAACTTCCCTCAAAAGAGTCTCTGTTTTGGCTGCACTCTCTTCGGAGTCCCCCCTTTTTTGGTTTTTCATCAGGACAAGGTGGTTCTCCGTCCGACTCCAGACTTTCTCCCTAAGGTGGTTGCTGCTTCCACCTTAACCGGGGCATTTTCTTCATCGTTCCTTATGGGAGACCCAGACCATGGGTGTATAGCTACTGCCTCCGGAGGACACACAAAGTACTACACTAAAAGTGTAGCTCCTCCCTCCGAGCATATACACTCCCCGGATGACAAATCCAACCAGTTCAATGCTTTGTGTTCAGGAGGTCACACACACACATGCATCCTCTGATTTTTGATTTTTGATTTTTGATTGCAAAGATTGGAAGAAAAGCGGGTCCAATCTGGACTCCCGGCATGTCCCTTCTCACCCCACTGTGTCGGCGGTGCTGTTAAGGTTGATTTCAGGGCTGGCGCTCCTTCACCATCCCTCGGGCTCTGGCTTGAAGTGGGAGCCATCACGGTTCTCACTGCTTTGCAGGAGACCGGTCTCCATCCGCAGCCCTGTTCAGGATCCTGACGGACGGAGCGATCACCCCCCAGGGACCTGGCACCTGCGTCTCACAAGCTAAGTACTGAGACGTTATTACCACAGACGGTGGTATTTCCAGGGGTCCCTTGTACCTTATTTATTGGGGAGAGTGTGTTTTATAACTGTGTTAACATTTCCGGCCGGTTCTCCAGTTTTCTCTGGAGAACCGCACCGATGGTGCCTGCACGCTGGCCGCATGTTTAAATCTAGGCCCCGGCTTCGCCTGAGGCCTAGTTTCGATTCTCTTCCCCTGCATGTCAGTCAGTGCAGTGGGACAGTGTGACTCCGCCCAGCGGCTGGTCAGCACAGGAAAGGGACACTCCTCACTGAGGAAAGATTCCCTCCCCCGTATGCCTCATTTGCCCTCCGTCCTGCTCTCACAGTAGGCCCCGCCCCCTCTCCTCGTGGAGACGCAGGCTGCGGACGCCATTTTCTCAGCGTTTCTCAATGTCTGCATAACACATTGTGACAAATGGGGGCCTGGGCTGGGGGATCTGGAGGGCACAGAGATGTCTCTATGTAAACGGTCTGGCAAGTCACAACCTCCGGTTGTGCAGCTGCTTATATACTCTGTTTATATACTCTGCTGAGGGTCATCCTGGACAGAGCCCCCACTTCTGCAGCATGTCTCACATCAGAGCAAAGCTGCAAGGCTGTTCTTATTATGCACTGCTGTAGGCTCGTACTGCCTGTACCGAGCACATAACCACATTGTGATGCCTGCTCTAACATAGTGGTGCCTCAGCCTGGAGGCTCATCCCCAGTGGTCCCTCCGGTTGCTCCGGCTCCGGTGGCTGAACCCCCGGCTTGGGTAGAATCCCTCTCTCCAGGGGACAGCTGTCCCGGACACTGCTGAGCATGCATCAGCCCCCTCCTCAGGGCGCTTCTGCTGCTACGGCTCGCTCAGCAAAGCTCACAGAGGATTCTTCATCTGGTCTCAGACCCCGTCCTCCTAAGATGGAGACGCAGGGTCCCCTTTCCCTCCTCGCCCCGCGGCTCTGGTTCACGAGCTGACTCGCAGGACAAGGAGGATGCCTTTACTGGGGGCTCGGACGCTTCTCCATGTACCCCATTGATCTGTCCGGAAGTGACGCAGATGCTAATGATTTGATTGCGTCCATTATATTTGTACTGGACCTCAATCCGCCTGTATCAGGGGAGCACCCCTCTCTGGCAGAAAAGCATCAGTATAAGAGAACAAGGAGTATGTTCCTTATCCACTCCAGCTTCAGGTCACTGTGACCAAGCCCAGAGCCTGTCCTGACAGACGCTTTCCAAAGCGTGGTTCTGATGACTGTTTCCCCCTTCCACCAGTGGTGGTCAAGGAGTGGGCTCATTCACCAAGGGTGGACCCTCCGGTGTCTAGACTTCAGCCCGGACAGTTGTATCAGTGGCTGACGGCACCTCTCTAAGGATCCCACTGTCCGCCAGGTTGTCCCCCTGGCCAAATCTATATATGAGGCGGCAGGGGCCTCGTCCTCCCCATCTTTTGCAGCAGTGCGGGCTCTCAAAGCCATCTCTGCTTCTCGGGGGAGATGCATTCCCTCACCAGGGACTTTATGCCCGAAATGGTTGCCTTAACTTCCAGGCTTCAGTCTTTTCATCCTATGCCATGTCTGCCATGCTGGAGACTGTCACCGCACTGCGGTGGCCTCGGCTACTTCCCTCGCTATCCGCAGGTTCCTGTGGCTTCGAGAGTGGAAGGCAGATGCTTCTTAAGAAGTTCCTTGCTGGACTCCCTTTTGCCGGGACCAGTCTTTTTGGTGAACAACTGGATGAAATTATTCAGGAAGTTTTTGGCAGGAAGAGTACTTCCATGCCACAACCCAGGAAACCTGTCCAGGGCAGGAACCAGTCGAGGTTTCGTTCCTTTTCGTTCCTCCAACTGGTCGTCCTCTAAGCCCTCGGCCTCGTCCACTAACTCAGCCAAGGTCCGTAAACCAACTGGCGCATGAAGCCGCGTCCTAAGTCGGCAGGAGCTGCTGCCACCAAGGCAGCCTCCTCTTGATTATCTGGCCGCGCCAGTAACGTCCTTGGTCGGTGGCAGGCTCTCCCTCTTGGGCGACGTGTGGTTTCAACACGTCTTCGATCAGTGGGTGTGGGTTACCATATCCCACGGCTACAGAATAGAATTCTATCCAGCCCGCCAAACAGATTTTCTTTGTCTACTCCCCCCTGCTCCAAGGCCGCCGCCTTCTCACAGGCCGTGGCATTCTTGCAGACCAATGGAGTAATTGTACCAGTTCCCGACTGGGAACGGTTCTGAGATTTCTACTCAAATCTCTTCCTAGTTCCCGAAAAGGACGGTGCCTTCCGACCTGGATCTCAAGCTTCTCAACAAGCATGTTCAGGTGCGGCACCTTTGCATGGAATCTCTGCGATCAGTCAATGACCCAAGGAGATTTCTTAGCATCCATCGACATCAGAGATGTCTATCTGCATGTGCCAATCGCAGTTTCACACCAGCGTTGGCTACGTTTTGTATTCGGAGAGGAACATTTCCAATTCGTGGCTCTCCCCTTGGGGTTAGCCACGGCCCCTCGTGTATTCACCAAGGTCATGGCAGCAGTGGTTGCGGTTCTGCTCCTCCAGGGGTTGGTAGTGATTCCTTACCTGGACGACCTTCTAGTCAGGGCTTCATCCAGTGCAGACTGTCAGCGGAGTGTCTCGCTCACTCTCAGCGGAGTGTCTCGCTCACTCTCAGCGGAGTGTCTCGCTCACTCTCAGCGGAGTGTCTCGCTCACTCTCAGCGGAGTGTCTCGCTCACTCTCAGCGGAGTGTCTCGCTCACTCTCGCCACGCTTGCAAGTCCACTGACCCCGACCCAGGAACTTACGTACCTAGGGATGCAATTCGAGACTCTGCTGGCACTTGTGAAGCTGCCCTTAGTCAATCAGCAGTCCCTTCATCTGGCGGTTCGCTCTCTGCTGAGGCTCCGCCGTCATTCCATCAGGCACCTCATGCAGGTGCTGGGTCAGATGGTGGCGTCAATGGAGGCGGTTCCCTTTGCCTGTTCCATCTGCGTCCCCTGCAGCTGGACATTCTCCGCTGTTGGGACAAGGAACCTCTTCCTTGCACAGGCTGGTGGCTCTGTCGCCACAGACCAGGAGCTCTCTTTAAGTGGTGGCTTAGGCCCCTCTCTCTGTCCCAGGGACGCTCCTTTCTGGCCCCGTCCTGGGTGATTCTCACCACGGATGCCAGTCTATCCGGCTGGGGAGCAGTGTTTCTCCACCACCGAGCACAGGGCACTTGGACTCCGTCCGAATCAGCCCTCTCGATCAATGTGCTGGAAATCAGGGCTGTACTCCTAGCTCTCGCAGTTTTTCACCACCTGTCGGCGGGTAAGCACATTCGAGTCCAGTCAGACAACGCGACAGCAGTTGACTACATCAATCACCTAAGGCGGGACTTGCAGCCGCCTAGCAATGTTGGAAGTTCAACATATCCTTCAGTGGACGGAGGACTCCAAGTCCACCATATCCGCAGTCCACATCCCAGGCGTAGAAAACTGGGTGGCAGATTATCTCAGCCGTCAAACCGTGGACAGCGGCCAGTGGGCCCTGCATCCGGCAGTGTTCCGGTCAATTTAGCAGGCGGGGCACTCCGGAAGTGGATCTAATGGCAACCCGGCACAACAACGAGGTCCCGGTTTACGTGGCTCGCTCCCACGATCCTCAGGCCTTGGCAGCGGACGCGCTGGTTCCAGATTGGTCCCAGTTCCGTCTGGCCTCCGTGTTTCCCCCTCTAGCTCTCTTGCCCAGAGTCCTGCGCAAGATCAGAATGGAGGGCCGTTGGGTCGTACTCATCGCCCCAGACTGGCCCAGACGAGCTTGGTTCCCAGACCTGCTCTGTCTGTCTGTAGAGGTGCTGTGGCATCTCCCGGACCGGCCAGACCTTCTCTCACAAGGTCCGTTTTCCGCCAGAATTCTGTGGCTCTCAGATTGACGGCGTGGCTCTTGAGCCCTGAATCCTTACGGCTTCAGGCATTCCTTCCGAGGTCATCTTCACTATGACTCAGGCTCGGAAGTCTTCCTCGGCCAGGATTTACCACAGGACTTGGAGAATTTTCCTGTCCTGGTGTCGTTCTTCCGGCCATGCTCCTTGGCCGTTTTTCCTTGCCGACCATCCTATCCTTCTACAGTCCGGCCTGCAGCTAGGACTGTCCCTCAATTCCCTCAAGGGACAGGTTTCGGCTCTGTCAGCGTTGTTCCAGCGGCGTATCGCCCGGCTGGCCCAGATGCGCACCTTCATGCAGGGCGCATCTCACATCATTCCGCCTTACCGGCGGTCTCTGGATCCCTGAGACCTTAATCTGGTCCTCATGGCCTTACAGAAACCCCCCTTTGAGCCTCTTAGGGAGGTTTCGTTGTTTCGTCTTTCACAGAAAGTGGTCTTTCTGGTGGCCATAATTTCTCTCAGGAGAGTCTCTGATTTGACTGTGCTCTCTTCGGAGTCACCCTCTTTTGGTTTTTTTCACCAAGACAAGGTGGTTCTCCGTCCGACTCCGGGCCTTCTCCCTAAGGTGGTGTCTCCTTTCCACCTTAACCAGGACATTTCATTGTCCTCCCTTTGTTCGGCCCCTGTGCATCGCTTTGAGAAAGCGTTGCATGTTTTAGATTTGGTGCGGACGCTCCGGATCTGTGTCACCGCTGTTTTTTTCAGGCGGTGCACCTCTCTTTTTGTGCTGACCACAGGTCAGCGCAAGGGTCTCTCGGCTTCTAAACCGACCCTAGCTCGTTGGATTAGGTCGGCCATATTCGATGCCTACCAATGTTCTCAGGTGCCTCCCCCGCCGGGGATTAAGGCGCACTCGACCAGAGCTGTCGGTGCCTCTTGGGCTACGGCTCAGCAGGTCTGTCAGGCTGCCACTTGGTCTAGTCTGCACACCTTTTTCGAAGCACTACCAAGTGCATGCTCATGCTTCGGCAGATGCGAACTTGGGCAGACGCATCCTTCGGACGGCTGTCGCCCATTTGTGAAGTTAGGTTTCGCCTACTTCTCAGTTTCTGTTTATTTCCCACCCATGGACTGCTTTGAGACGTCCCATGGTCTGGGTCTCCCATAAGGAACGATGAAGAAAAAGAGAATTTTGTTTACTTACCGTAAATTCTTTTTCTTATAGTTCCGACATGGGAGACCCAGCACCCTCCCTGTTGCCTGTTGGCAGCTTTCTTGTTCCGTGTGTTTTCACCGGATGTTGTTGTAGACAGAGGTTCCGGTTATTCCGGGTTTTACTCTAGCTCTACTTATGGGTGGATGTCCTCCTTCAGCTTTGGCACTAAACTGGTTGGATTTGTCATCCGGGGAGTGTATATGCTCGGAGGGAGGAGCTACACTTTTAGTGTAGTACTTTGTGTGTCCTCCGGAGGCAGTAGCTATACACCCATGGTCTGGGTCTCCCATGTCGGAACTATAAGAAAAAGAATTTACGGTAAGTAAACAAAATTCTCTTTTTCCCTGCCTTCCTTTTGTCCGGCTCCTGTTCATCGCTTTGGAAAGGCGTTGCATACTCTGGATCTGGTGCGGGCGCTCCGGATCTATGTGTCTCGCACCGCTGTTCTTAGACGGTGCACCTCTCTTTTGTGCTGACCACTGGTCAGCGTAAGGGCCTCTCGGCATTTAAGCCGACCCTGGCTCGTTGGTTTAGGTCGGCCATTTCCGATACCTACCAGTGTTCTCAAGTGCCTCTCCCGTTGGGGATCAAGGCACACTTGACCAGAGCTGTCGGTGCCTCTTAGGCTTTCAGGCCCAGGCTACGACTCAGCAGGTCTGTCAGACTGCCACTTGGACTAGTCTGCATACCTTTTCGAAGCACTACCAAGTGCATGCTCATGCTTCGGCAGATGCGAGCTTGGGCAGACGCATCCTTCAGGCGGCTGTCGCCCATTTGTGAAGTTAGGTTTCGCCTACTTCTCAGTTTTTCTGTTTATTCCCACCCATGGACTGCTTTGGAACGTCCCATGGTCTGGGTCTCCCATAAGGAACGATGAAGAAAAAGAGAATTTTGTTTACTTACCGTAAATTCTTTTTCTTATAGTTCCGACATGGGAGACCCAGCACCCTCCCTGTTGCCTGTTGGCAGGTTTCTTGTTCCGTGTGTTATCACCGGCTGTTGTTGTAGACAGAGGTTCCGGTTGTTCCGGGTTTTGCTCTGTCTCTACTTGTGGGTGGATGTCCCCCTTCAGCTTTTGCACTAAACTGGCTAGGACTGGCTACCAGGGGGTGTATATGCTAGGAGGGAGGAGCTACACGTTTGAGTGTAGTACTTTGTGTGTCCTCCGGAGGCAGAAGCTATACACCCGTGGTCTGGGTCTCCCATGTCGGAACTATAAGAAAAAGAATTTACGGTAAGTAAACAAAATTCTCTTTTTTCTGCAGGTATCGTTTCTCTACCTCAGCTCTCGCAGCCCGTGTGGGTACCACTCCCCTGGGTCGCAGAGGCTTGAGTCGTCGGGCCCTCTCCCCCGTCCGATTCCACGGTACCACTCCAGGGTTGGCACGCGGGGCTGAACCTTCCTGGGCACCCCCTATTCACCCTGCGGTATCACCCCAAATGGTGCAAGGGGCATACAGCAGGGACTGGACCTCGCAGCGCGTCTGGATTGTATGATGGGGCCCGCAGCGCTGCTACACTACAGAGGGGCTCCCTCCCCCCACCAGCGTTCACCTCCCTGCCTGCCTCATTCTTCATCTGCTGCCCGCAGCCATTCCTCCGGTGTGCGGAGCACACGGACACAGGTGCAGAGCTCCACGCCTGCACACTGGCAGATGCGACGCCGCCGGTCAGGTAGGACACCCTCTCCTACCTTCTCCCGGGCGGATGCAAAATTTAGGCCCCGGTCCGGGCCTACTCACCGGGCGCCCCGGCCTCGTCCCCATCCGGCGCTGGAGTCCTCCACCCATGCATTGCTCGGCCGGTACCCGGACATCGCTGCCGCGCCGCCGCTCCCGCAGGTGGGACCGCCGGTCTCTACCTTCCCCTGCGCCGGCTGTGTTCAAATTTAGGCCCCGGCTTCGGCCCTGTCTCCGTCGCCACAGGCCCGCCCCCCGCCGCATCGCTATTGGCCGCCTGCCGCTCCGTCTCCGCCCTCCGCTCAGCCCCAGGCATCACAGTGGGGGCGGTGGATGTTTTTTCCCGCTCTCCTGGGCCCGCCTCCAGCCTGCTCAGCGTTCATGTTAAAAAAAAAAAAAAAAAGGGTTTATGGCAGACTTACGATATGCGGTTGCTGACGCTGCAGCAGCCCGTATATCAGGGAAGAATGACCCAGGTCTTCCATGATTATTAAATACAGTGGGGTTTTTATCAAGGGTTCAGTTGTTTACATTATATATTAACCCCTTCAGGTGCTTTTTCGGGTTTTACATCAGAGTATATAGAGCTCTCAGAGCTGAGTTTTTAATGTTTTGGACCGGTAGCTTAAGTTGGCGGTTCCCTTAATTGTAATTTCCCCCACATAATGTCAGACTAGTGTCGACAGCTACCGCAGCCCCTGGCACCGCACGCCCCTGTATCTCGCCCCTGCCGGCTGGTTAGCGCCCTGTCTCAGGCCATATATTCTCTCGCTGACGTCCCTCGGGTTCGTGTGCATGCGCGGCGTCCCCCGCCGACGCTCGGTCATACCATCCACAGAACGGCGCAATCTCCTCGGGGAGACGAGTTCCGTACCAGGGACCTTTTCCCAGCCTAGAAGCGGACCCGCCAGGTCTCGTCTTTCGTGGCCCCCCAGTTTTCCACCTTATTCACCAGGTCCAGACTGCCCTTCCTCCGGTAGTCTTCCGACCTCTCGGGTGATGGCCCAGGCTTTCCACCTCCGCTGGACTCCGAGCAGGACCTGGATGTTTTGGAGCATGACGAATAACCTGCTAGAAATGGTGAGTCAAGCCGTAAGGCTACGGACAGCCCTCTTCTCTCCATGCACGCAGGTCTCCTTTAAGACATTTGGAGCGGACCCTTGATGTGCTCAGGGGACATCCAGAGTTCGCCGAGTTACCGCGTGATCACAGACAACTACCAGACACGACGTTTACCAGCGGTAAGCCAGGTCATTGTCATTATTTCCTTCTCCAAAGGGGTTTCGGAGAGAATGGGCATGCTACACTGGAGTCGCCGATTGATCACAGACATCTACCAGACACGGCGTTTACCAGCGGTAAGTCGTGTTATTGTCATTATCATTCCCCCAAAGGGCTCTGGAGAGAAGGGGCAGTCCACCTTGCAGAGGCGAAGGTGGCAGGCCCCTGTGGTTTTCAGTGGACATCCAGTTCGCCGTGTGACTGCGTTATCACGGATAATCCCCGGACACGATTTTTACCAGTGGTAAGTCCTTTTATTTGTCATTACCCCTTCTCGAAAGGGGCTCTGAAAGGAAGGGGCACGCTACCTTGTAGTCGACACGCCTGTGTCCCTCCGGGCTTCTCGTCCCTAATGTGACGCCCCCTCAGGGACTCAGCGGACGCCATACGCAGCGGACCACGTTCCACCTATGCCGTCCCAGGACTGGTTATCATCTTCAGTGAGTACCCTCTCTTCACAAGCCTGGGGTCTGCCAGCTGCTCGGCCTGAGCCTCTACCATCAGTGTGTCCACCCGTCGAGACCTCTGACTCGGGATCAGGAACACGGATTCGACATCTGGGAAGTCGCTGATTCCCTTCCGACTTTAGGGAACGCCCCTCTGGAGATAGGCGAGTCCAGTGGCCCCCCTAGGCTACGTCAGGGTAGAGTACATCTCTCCCCTAGATTACGTAAGGGAAGGGTACATCCCTTTCCCTGCATCGGCCCAGATGCATCAGGTTCGTCCCCTCACGCTAGGTCCCAGTCCGTTCAGCCGCACCCGTCAGGGAGCCTCTACCCCTCCAACAGCCCCTCCGCCTTGCGTGGCAGTGGACCGTTCCAGTTTTTCTAAGAACGCTTGTAGGGATCACTGTCCCTGCGCACCCTACTCTACAGAGCTGCTCGGTTCTCTATGCCCAGGTACGACCGGGAGGCCCACAGTTCTCCCTTTAAGGATCCTCGCTTTGAGGTTTAGACCGTCAACTTCACTTTCTTTGTCGCTCCATTGGGAGACCCAGACAATTGGGTGTATAGCTTCTGCCTCCGGAGGCCACACAAAGTATTACACTTTAAAAAGTGTAACCCCTCCCCTCTGCTATACACCCTCCCGTGCATCACGGGCCCATCAGTTTTTATGCTTTGTGTTGAAGGAGGCACACATGCACGCAAGCTCCACAAGTTAGTCGGCAGCAGCTGCTGACTATATCGGATGGAAGAAAAGAGGGCCCATTACAGGGCTCCCAGCATGCTCCCTTCTCACCCCACTCTGAGTCGGCGGTGCTGTTAAGGTTGAGGTACCCATTGCGGGTACACAGGCAGGAGCCACATGCCATTTTCCTTCCCCATCCCTTACAGGGCTCTGGGTGAAGTGGGATCCTAAACGGTCTCCAGGCACTGGGACCGCGCTCCCTCCGCAGCCCCTGGGGGAATCTGCTGGACAGGAGCCCGGGTATCGTCAGGGACATGGCCCTGCTACTCTGAGGTACTCTGTGTCCCCTTGGGGACGGCGCATAGAGCGCCTGTTTGATACACGCTGCAGTAGCGGCTGGGTGTGTTGGTGCGCCGGGACTACCGCGCTGGCCGCGCTTGTTTGCCGGCCGCGCTTATAACTCGAGTCCCCGGCTTTTGCGGCCTAGTGCCGCATATTCCCGCCCCCGGGCCTGCCAGTCAGGAGTAAGGGCGGGACGCTGCACGGAACGTCAGCGCTGAGGGCAGGAGCATACTTTGTATCCTCCTCCCCCCTCACTGTGCACAGTGGGGCACCAGATTCCCGCACTTTTTAGTGCACGCCTACGGCTCCCTCTTCCTCACAGAACGCTAGCAGCCATTACTAGCAGCACGGCTGACGCTGAGGATCTTCAGAGACGAGCTCCAACAGCGCTGGGAGCCCAGGCAGGGAATCTGGTGGTCACACAAACGCTGAGGGCGGTCGGTAAGCAGCACCTGTTACTAGGTGCTTGCTCCCCTGGGTGCAGAAGTGTATATTTATATGCTTATATTGTATACACTTACTCTGTACGGCCGCACTGTTGCCTTGGCTATATACCCTCTCTAATTGCTCTAAAAGGAGACAACAGCATGTCGTCCGAAAAAAGGAAGGGTGCCAGGGCACAGGTTTACTTTGCAACCTGTACCTCATGTGCGGCTATGCTACCTGCAGGTTCCACCTATCCTCATTGTGGGCAATGCTCGGCCCCTGTGACACTCACTCAGCCGGAGCCTTTGCCACTGGTGGGACCCTCGGCCCAGGTGGAACAGTCGGCTGCCACTGTCCAGGTGACAGGGACAGAGTTTGCAGTATTTGCTGACAAACTTTCTGAGTCTATGGATAGATGGTCTGCTAAGATACTGGAAGCTTTGCAGTCCAGACTAGTAACACAGATCCCGGGCACTGTTGAATCATTGTCCCCAGGCCCTCCTAGGTTGGAGCAGCAAAGTGCTCCTGGGGCGACTCATAGCTCCCCCGGTGAGGACTATGACACGGACCGCAGTCCCAGGCCAGCTAAGCGGGCTCGCCGGGAGCTTCCCTCGACTTCATCACAGTGTTCAGGGTCTCAGCATGAGGAATCTCTGGAAGATGAAGCGGAGGTGGCAGATCAGGGCTCTGATTCTGACGCCGCTTTCAACCTTGATACACCTCAAGGGGACGCCATAGTAAATGACCTTATAGCGTCCATCAATCAGGTGTTAGATCTTTCTCCTCCAACTCCTCAGATTGAGGAGTCAGCTTCTCAGCAGGAGAAATTCCATTTTAGGTTTCCTAAACGAGCACGGAGTGCATTTCTTGATCACTCCGACTTCAGAGATACAGTCCAGAAACACCGAGCTTTTCCAGATAAGGCTGGTTTCACACTACGTCTTTTTAACATCCGTTGAAAACGTTATTTCTTCAGCGCTCTATTGGGAGACCCAGACGATTGGGGTATAGCTACTGCCCTCCGGAGGCCACACAAAGCACTACACTAAAAAGTGCAAGGCCCCTCCCCTTCTGGCTATACCCCCCCGTGGTATCACGGGTTCTCCAGTTTTCAAGCTTTGTGCGAAGGAGGTCAGACATCCACGCATGGCTCCACAGATTTTAGTCAGCAGTAGCTGCTGACTATTTCGGATGGAAGAAAAGAGGGCCCATATAGGGCCCCCAGCATGCTCCCTTCTCACCCGTGGATGGTGTTGTAAGGTTGAGGTACCTATTGCTGGTACAGGGGCTGGAGCCCCACATGCTGTTTTCCTTCCACATCCCCTTGTAGGGCTCTGTGGAAGTGGGATCCTGCCGGCCTCTAAGCTCTGACGCCGGGCTCCATCCACAGACCCATAGCACCTGATGGATACGGAGCAGGAGTACAATCAGGGACAAGGCCCTGCATCATACAGGTACTCTGTGTCCCCGGCAGGCACAGACACACTCCGGGCTGGCTGGGTGTTGTAGTGCGCCGGGGACCGTAACGATTGAGTTGGTGTTCCTGCAGTTTACTGGGGGACTTTTGTGTTGTGGGAACGCAGCGCCGACCCCCACTGGACCAGCGGCGCTGCTGTGACTTGTAGTGCGCCGGGGACACGCCGACCGCGCTTTTACGGCGGCGGCGTTTATAAATCCAGTCCCCGGCTTTTGCGGCCTAGCTCCGCTTCGTTCCCGCCCCCACCCTGTCAATCAGGGTAGGGGAGAGACGCTGTTTCGCAGCAGCGACGAGGGCTGGAGCCTGATTTACATGCTCCAGCCCTCTCACTAGGCACAGAGGGAAGCAGGCTTCCCGCTCTTAGTCAGGAACGCCCAGGGCCCGCCCCCCCTCCTCTCCCAGGACGCCGGCAGCCATTACATGCAGTCTGGCTGGAGGAAGGACGCAAGGCTCTGGGAGACCTGGACTAGGGGGCTTTTGGCGACCACACACCCGCTCTTAAGCGGGCGGTAAGCGGCTTTTCAGCTGGCCCCTCTAGTGCCTCAGTGTGTATTGGTGTACTGTGTCACCAGATATATATATTTATTTATTTCTTGCACTGTGAGGTCGCTTCCTGGCTGGATACCCCAGATCGCTCTGAGGAAGCAGCAACATGTCATCCACAAAACGCAAGGCTGCCAAGGCTAGGGCTGTGTACACTGCGTGTGCTGCATGTGGGGCTGCTCTACCAGCAGGTTCCAAAGACCCCCATTGTGTGCAATGCTCAGATCCGGTGCTGCTTCGCCAGCCGGAGTCCGGAGGGGTAGTGACCCAGGCTGAGACGCTTGTAAGTCCTGCCCCGGTGTCAGGGACAGACTTTGCAGTTTTTGCTGATGGAATGTCTGTGACTATGGCAAAAATCCTTGAAACTTTGCAATCCATGACTGGGGCTCAGTCTATGGACACGGCGAGGTCTCTGTCCTCTAATCCCCCTCAGTTGGAATTAATCCAGACTGCAAGGGGGTCCCCGGCTTCCCAGGCTGAGTATTATGACTCAGATGATAGCCCCAGCCACCCTAAGCGAGCTCGCTGGGAAAGACCCTCAACGTCATCACACTGCTCAGGGTCTCAGCGCAATCAGTCGCCCTGTGATGCGTCTGAAGAGAGTGATCAGGAGTCTTATCCTGGAACCCCTCTCAATCTGGATACCCCGGATGGGGACGCCATGGTAAACGAGCTTATCTCAGCCATCAATAGACTGTTGGATATTTCTCCCCCAGCTCCTTCTGCAGAGGAGGCAGCTGCAGAGCAGGAGAAGTTTCGTTTCCTCTATCCCAAGCGTAAATTGAGTGCTTTCTTGGATCACTCTGACTTCAGAGAGTCAATCCAGAAACACGACGCTCATCCAGAAAGGCGTTTCTCTAAACGTTCTAAGGATACACGTTTTCCTTTCCCCCCTGATGTGGTCAAGCGCTGGACCCAGTGTCCAAAAGTAGACCCCCCGATTTCCAAACTTGCAGCTAGATCCATAGTTGCAGTGGAGGATGGCGCTTCACTTAAGGATGCCAATGACAGACAGATGGACCTTTGGTTAAAATCTGTCTATGAAGCTATCGGCGCGTCGTTTGCTCCAGCATTCGCAGCCGTATGGGCTCTCCAGGCTATTTCAGCTGGTTTAGCAAAAGTGGATGCTATCATACATCCAGCGGTGCCGCAAGTGGCGTCCCTTACCTCGCAGATGTCTGCGTTTGCGTCTTACGCTATCAATGCGGTCCTAGAATCTACCAGCCGCACCTCAATGGCGTCCGCCAATTCGGTAGTTTTGCGCAGAGCCTTGTGGTTAAAGGACTGGAAAGCAGATGCTGGTTCCAAAAAATGTTTAACCAGCTTGCCTTTATCTAGAGATAGACTGTTTGGCGAGCCATTGGCTGACATCATTAAACAGTCCAAGGGTAAAGACTCTTCCTTACCCCAGCCCAGATCAAGCAAACCTCAGCAGAAAAAATGGCAGCAGAGGTTTCAGTCTTTTCGAGGTTCGGGCAAGACACAATTCTCCTCGTCCAAAGGGACTCAGAGGACGCAAAGAGTCTCAGATTCCTGGCGGGCTCACGCACGCCCCAAGAAAGCAAATGGAGGAACCGCTTCCAAAGCGGCTACCTCATGACTTCCAGCCCCCCCCCTCCGCATCTCCGGTCGGGGGCAGGCTCTCCCGCTTTTCCGACATTTGGATGTCACAGGTCAAAGACCGGTGGGTGACAAACATTTTGTCTCGCGGGTACAGAATCGAGTTCAGTTCTCGTCCTCCAGCTCGGTTCTTTAGAACCTCCCCACATCCAGACCGAGCAGATGCCCTGCTGCAGGCGGTGGACTCCCTAAGAGCGGAAGGAGTAGTGGTTCCTGTACCGCCTCAGGAACAAGGGCGAGGGTTTTACTCCAATCTCTTTGTGGTTCCAAAAAAGGACGGCTCGTTCCGTCCTGTTCTGGATCTAAAGCTGCTCAACAAACATGTGCACGCCAGACGGTTCCGGATGGAAACCCTCCGCTCTGTCGTTGCCTCAATGTCTCAAGGAGACTTCCTTGCCTCAATAGACATCAAAGATGCTTATCTCCACGTGCCAATTGCTACAGAACATCAACGTTTTCTACGTTTTGTGATAGGAAACGACCATCTTCAGTTCGTAGCTCTGCCATTCGGTCTGGCGACAGCCCCCCGGGTCTTCACCAAGGTCATGGCGGCGGTGGTAGCAGTCTTGCACTCTCAGGGACACTCGGTGATCCCTTACCTAGACGATCTACTTGTCAAGGTACCCTCTCAAGAGGCATGCCAACTCAGTCTACATGCTACGCTGGAGACTCTACAGACGTTCGGATGGATCATCAACTTTCCAAAGTCGAATCTGTCACCGTCACAGTCGCTAACGTATCTTGGCATGGAGTTTCATACTCGAGCAGCGAGAGTGAAGCTTCCGCTGAACAAGCAGCGGTCCCTACAGACAGGGGTGCAATCCCTCCTTCAAGGCCAGTCGCACCCCTTACGGCGCCTCATGCACTTCCTCGGGAAGATGGTGGCAGCCATGGAAGCAGTTCCCTTTGCGCAGTTTCATCTGCGCCCACTTCAATGGGACATTCTCCGCCAATGGGACGGGAAGTCAACGTCCCTGGACAGGAAAGTCTCTCTTTCCCAGACGGCCAAGGACTCTCTACAATGGTGGCTCCTTCCCACCTCATTGTCTCAGGGAAGATCCTTCCTGCCCCCATCCTGGGCAGTGGTCACGACAGATGCGAGTCTGTCAGGGTGGGGAGCAGTGTTTCTCCACCACAGGGCCCAGGGGACGTGGACTCCGCAGGAGTCCACCCTTCAGATCAATGTTCTGGAAATCAGGGCAGTGTATCTTGCCCTACTGGCCTTCCAACAGTGGCTGGAAGGAAAGCAGATCCGAATCCAGTCGGACAACTCCACAGCGGTGGCATACATCAACCACAAAGGAGGGACGCGCAGTCGGCAAGCATTCCAAGAAGTCCGGCGCATTCTAATGTGGGTGGAGGACACAGCATCCACCATATCCGCGGTTCACATCCCAGGCGTAGAAAATTGGGAAGCAGACTTCCTCAGTCGCCAGGGCATGGACGCAGGGGAGTGGTCCCTTCACCCGGACGTGTTTCAGGAAATCTGTCGCCGATAGGGAGTGCCGGACGTCGACCTAATGGCGTCCCGGCACAACAACAAGGTCCCGGCATTCATGGCGAGGTCGCGCGATCAAAGAGCTCTGGCGGCAGACGCATTAGTTCAAGATTGGTCGCAGTTCCGGCTCCCATACGTCTTCCCACCTCTGGCACTCTTGCCCAGAGTGTTACGCAAGATCAGATCCGATTGCAGCCGCGTCATACTCGTCGCCCCAGACTGGCCGAGGAGATCGTGGTATCCGGATCTGTGGCATCTCACGGTCGGTCGACCGTGGTCACTGCCAGACCGACCAGACTTTCTGTCCCAAGGGCCGTTTTTCCATCAGAATTCTGCGGCCCTGAACCTGACTGTGTGGCCATTGAGTCCTGGATCCTAGCGTCCGCAGGATTATCTCAAGGAGTCGTAGCCACAATGAGACAAGCTAGGAAGTCAACGTCTGCTAAGATCTACCACAGAACGTGGAAGATTTTCTTATCCTGGTGCTCTGCACAGAGAGTATCCCCTTGGCCATTTGCATTGCCCACCTTTCTTTCCTTCCTGCAATCGGGGTTGGAAAAGGGCTTGTCGCTCAGCTCCCTTAAAGGGCAAGTCTCGGCACTATCTGTGTTTTTTCAGAAGCGTCTAGCACGTCTTCCTAAGGTGCGCACGTTCCTACAGAGGGGGTCTGTCATATTGTGCCCCCGTACAAGCGGCCGTTAGATCCATGGGATCTGAACAGAGTACTAGTTGCTCTGCAAAAGCCGCCCTTCGAGCCTCTAAAGGACGTTTCCTTTTCTCGCCTGTCACAGAAAGTGGCGTTTCTTGTTGCGATCACATCGCTTCGGCGAGTGTCTGAGCTGGCAGCTCTGTCATCCAAGGCTCCCTTCCTGGTGTTCCACCAGGACAAGGTAGTGCTGCGCCCCATTCCGGAGTTTCTCCCTAAGGTCGTATCCTCGTTTCATCTTAATCAGGATATATCCTTGCCTTCCTTTTGTCCTCAGCCGGTTCACCGGTATGAGAAAGACTTACGTTTGCTAGATCTGGTGAGAGCACTCAGAATCTATATTTCTCGCACGGCGCCTATCCGCCGTTCAGATGCACTTTTTGTCCTTGTCGCTGGCCAGCGCAAGGGGTCGCAGGCTTCTAAAGCCACCCTGGCTCGATGGATCAAAGAACCAATTCTGGAAGCCTACAGTTCTGCTGGGCTTCCGGTTCCTTTAGGGCTGAAAGCCCACTCAACCAGAGCTGTGGGTGCGTCCTGGGCTTTGCGACACCAGGCTTCGGCTCAACAGGTGTGCCAGGCAGCTACCTGGTCGAGTCTGCACACTTTCACCAAACATTATCAGGTGCATACCTATGCTTCGGCGGATGCCAGCTTAGGTAGAAGAGTCCTGCAGGCGGCAGTGACATCCCCGTAGGGGAGGGCTGTTTTGCAGCTCTAACATGAGGTATCTCTTTACCCACCCAGGGACAGCTTTTGGACGTCCCAATCGTCTGGGTCTCCCAATAGAGCGCTGAAGAAGAAGGGAATTTTGTTACTTACCGTAAATTCCTTTTCTTCTAGCTCTTATTGGGAGACCCAGCACCCGCCCTGTTGTCCTTCGGGATTTTTTTGTTGTTTGCGGGTACACATGTTGTTCATGTTGAACGGTTTTTCAGTTCTCCGACGTTATTCGGAGTTAATTTGTTTAAACCAGTTATTGGCTTCCTCCTTCTTGCTTTGGCACTAAAACTGGAGAACCCGTGATACCACGGGGGGGTATAGCCAGAAGGGGAGGGGCCTTGCACTTTTTAGTGTAGTGCTTTGTGTGGCCTCCGGAGGGCAGTAGCTATACCCCAATCGTCTGGGTCTCCCAATAAGAGCTAGAAGAAAAGGAATTTACGGTAAGTAACAAAATTCCCTTCTTTAACGGAAGTACGGATCCTGTGCAAATCCGTTTTCACTTCAATGCATTTTCAATGGACTCGCGTCCACCTGCGTTCGCATGCGTTTGCGTCCGTTAGACGCAGGATCCTGTGAGATGCGTTATTTTAACATGTTTCAAAAACGCAACATGTAGCGTTTTTTTGCTTTGTCAAAATAACGCATCTCACAGGATCCTTCACATTGCGCCGCGAGCTGCAATGCATTTCAATGAGTGCTGGATCCTGCCTAGCAGAATGCGTTCAGTTGCGTTGTAACAGGATCCTGCTTTTGTACTGAGCATGCCCAGAAAGTACTGAGCATGCCCAGAACCAGTCTCCAGTGATCTGTCTATCTCTCTACTCCCTCCCTCACCCTCTCTCTCTCTATCTCTGTCTTTCCCCCTTCCTCTCTCTCCCACCTGAGAGCTGCGGACACTCGTAACCAAGGTAAATATCGCGTAACCACTTATCTTAGTTACCCGATGTTTACGTTGGTTACGCGTGCAGGCAGCCCGGCTCCTAGCAGCTGCAGACACTCGTAACCAAGATAAATATCGGGTATCCAAGGCCGATGTTTACCTTGGTTACCAGCGTCTGCAGCTGTCAGAAGCCTCCTCCCAGTCTAGTTCCCCTCAGTCCCGATCACATGACTCCAATGCCCGCCCCTAAACATCCAGTGCAGGATCCTGCAAAATAACATATGCGTTTGCATACGTTATTTGCTGTAAAAGCAGGATCCGTACTTCCGCTAAAAAAACGTTTTCAGCGGATGTTAAAAAGACGTAGTGTGAAACTAGCCTAAGCGCTTTACTAAGCGCCTTAATGACACACGTTATCCCTTTCCCCCTGACGTAGTCAAGGGTTGGGCTCAGTGTCCCAAGGTGGATCCTCCAGTCTCCAGACTGGCGGCTAGATCCATAGTTCCAGTGGCAGATGGTGCATCACTCAAGGATGCCACTGACAGGCAGATAGAGCTCCTGATGAAATCCATCTATGAGGCTATAGGCGCGTCTTTTGCTCCGGCATTTGCAGCCGTATGGGCACTCCAAGCTATCTCAGCTTGTCAGTCTGAGATTAATGCAGTTACACGTGCCTCTACTCCACAGGTTGTGTCCTTAACCTCTCAGGCGTCGGCGTTTGCGTCCTACGCCATGAATGCTGTCTTGGACTCTGCGAGCCGTACGGCGGTAGCATCCGCCAATTCGGTGGCAGTCCGCAGGGCTATGTGGCTACGTGAATGGAAGGCAGACTCTGCTTCCAAGAAGTTCTTAACCGGTTTGCCATTTTCTGGCGACCGCCTGTTTGGCGAGCAATTGGATGAAATCATTAAACAATCCAAGGGAAAGGAATCGTCCTTGCCCCAGTCCAAACCCAATAGACCTCCACAAAGGAAGGTACAATCGAGATTTCGGTCCTTTCGGACCTCAGCCAAGTCTCAATTCTCCTCGTCCAACAGGCCACAGAAGGGTCAGAGGAACCCTGACTCATGGCGGTCTAAGTCACGTCCTAAAAAGACCGCCGGAGGAACCGCTCCCAAAGCGGCCTCCTCATGACTTTCGGCCTCCCCAAACCGCATCCTCGGTCGGTGGCAGGCTCTCCCGCTTTTGCGACGCCTGGTTGCCACATGTCCAAGACCGATGGGTGAGAGACATTCTGTCTCACGGTTACAGGATAGAATTCCGCTCTCGTCCTCCGACTCGTTTCTTCAGAACATCTCCGCCCCCCGAGCGAGCCGATGCTCTTCTTCAGGCGGTGAGCACTCTGAAAACAGAAGGAGTGGTGATCCCGGTTCCCCTTCAGCAATGGGGTCAAGGTTTCTACTCCAACTTGTTTGTAGTGCCAAAAAAGGACGGATCTTTCCGTCCCGTCCTGGACCTCAAGCTGCTCAACAAACATGTGAACGCCAGGCGGTTCCGGATGGAATCCCTCCGCTCCGTCATCGCCTCGATGTCCCAAGGAGACTTCCTAGCATCAATCGACATCAGAGATGCTTATCTCCACGTGCCGATTGCACCAGAGCATCAGCGCTTCCTGCGTTTCGCCATCGGGGACGAACACTTTCAGTTCGTGGCGCTGCCCTTTGGCCTGGCAACAGCCCCTCGGGTCTTCACCAAGGTCATGGCAACAGTGGTAGCGGTCCTGCACTCGCAGGGACACTCGGTGATCCCTTACTTAGACGATCTCCTGGTCAAGGCCCCCTCTCAGGTGGCATGCCAACACAGCCTGAACATTGCTCTGGAGACTCTCCAGAGATTCGGGTGGATCATCAATTTCCCAAAGTCAAAATTGAGTCCGACCCAATCGCTGACATATCTCGGGATGGAGTTTCACACTCTCTCAGCGATAGTGAAACTTCCGCTGGACAAACAACGTTCACTACGGACAGGGGTGCAATCTCTCCTTCGAGCCCAGTCGCACCCCTTGAGACGCCTCATGCACTTCCTAGGGAAGATGGTGGCGGCAATGGAGGCAGTTCCATTTGCGCAGTTTCATCTGCGTCCACTTCAATGGGACATTCTCCGAAAATGGGACAGGAAGTCGACGTCTCTCGACAGGAACGTCTCCCTGTCTCGGACAGCCAAGGCCTCTCTTCAGTGGTGGCTTCTTCCCACGTCTTTGTTGAAAGGGAAATCATTTCTGCCCCCATCCTGGGCGGTGGTCACGACGGACGCGAGTCTGTCAGGGTGGGGAGCGGTCTTCCTCCACCACAGGGCTCAGGGTACCTGGACTCAGCCAGAGTCCTCCCTGCAGATCAATGTTCTGGAGATAAGGGCAGTGTATCTATCCCTAAAGGCGTTCCAGCCGTGGCTGGAGGGCAGGCAGATCCGAATTCAGTCGGACAACGCCACGGCAGTGGCATACATCAACCACCAAGGCGGCACACGCAGTCGGCAAGCCTTCCAGGAAGTTCGGCGGATTCTGCTGTGGGTGGAAGCCACAGCCTCCACCATCTCCGCAGTTCACATCCCGGGCGTAGAAAACTGGGAAGCAGACTTTCTCAGTCGCCAGGGCATGGATGCAGGGGAATGGTCTCTTCACCCAGAAGTGTTTCAAGAGATCTGTTGCCGCTGGGGGAAGCCGGACGTCGACCTAATGGCGTCCCGGCACAACAACAAGGTCCCGGCATTCATGGCACGGTCTCAAGATCACAAAGCTCTGGCAGCAGACGCCTTAGTTCAGGATTGGTCGCAGTTTCGACTGCCTTATGTATTTCCTCCTCTGGCCCTACTGCCCAGAGTATTACGCAAGATCAGGTCCGACTGCAGCCGCGCCATCCTCATCGCCCCAGACTGGCCGAGGAGGTCGTGGTACCCAGATCTGTGGCATCTCACGGTGGGTCAACCGTGGGCACTGCCAGACCGTCCAGACTTAAGCGGGCTTTACACACTGCGATATCGCCTGAATTTTGTCGTTGGGGTCACGGTTTTGGTGACGCACTTCCGCAATCGTTAGCGATATAGCTTTGTGTAACAGCGTTCAGCGATGTAAAATCGTCGCAAAAGCGTGATTTATCGCTAATCGGCTACACGGGTCCTAATTCCCAAAAATCGTTACTTCAGCAGTAACGAGGTTGTTCCTCGTTCCTGCGGCATCACACATCGCTGCGTGTGACGCCGCAGGAGCGAGGAACGTCTCCCTACCTGCCTCCCGGCCGCTATGCGGAAGGAAGGAGGTGGGCGGGATGTTACTTTCCGCTCATCTCCGCCCCTCCGCTGCGATTGGGCGGCTGTTCAGTGACGTCGCTGTGACGCCGCACGGACCGCCCCCTTAGAAAGGAGGCGGTTCGCCGGTCACAGCGACGTCGCCGGACAGGTAAGTATGTGTGACGGCTCTGGGCGATGTTGTGCGGCACGGGCAGCGATATGCCCATGTCGCGCAACAGATGGGGGCGGGTACGCACACTAGCGATATCGGGACCGATATCGCAGTGTGTAAAGTAGCCTTAACTGTCTCAAGGGCCATTTTTCCATCTGAATTCTGCGGCCCTCAACCTGACTGTGTGGCCATTGAGTCCTGGATCCTAGCGTCTTCAGGGTTATCTCAAGAGGTCATTGCCACTATGAGACAGGCCAGGAAACCAACGTCCGCCAAGATCTACCACAGGACGTGGAGAATCTTCTTATCCTGGTGCTCTGATCAGGGTTTTTCTCCCTGGCCATTTGCATTGCCCACTTTTCTGTCCTTCCTTCAATCCGGACTGGAAAAGGGTTTGTCTCTCGGCTCCCTTAAGGGACAAGTATCGGCGCTATCTGTGTTTTTTCAAAAGCGTCTAGCCAGGCTTCCGCAGGTCCGCACGTTCCTGCAGGGAGTTTGTCACATAGTCCCTCCTTACAAGCGTCCGCTAGAACCTTGGGATCTGAACAGGGTGCTAACGGCTCTTCAGAAACCACCTTTCGAGCCAATGAGAGAGATTTCTCTTTCACGCCTTTCACAAAAGGTGGTCTTCCTAGTGGCAGTCACATCACTTCGGAGAGTGTCGGAGCTGGCTGCACTGTCATGCAAAGCCCCCTTTCTGGTGTTCCACCAGGACAAGGTGGTTCTGCGTCCGGTTCCGGAATTTCTCCCTAAGGTGGTATCCCCTTTTCATCTTAATCAGGATATCTCCTTACCTTCTTTTTGCCCTCATCCAGTTCACCAATGTGAAAAGGATTTGCACTTGTTAGATCTCGTGAGAGCACTCAGGCTCTACATTTCACGCACGGCGCCCCTGCGCCGTTCTGATGCACTCTTTGTCCTTGTCGCTGGCCAGCGTAAGGGGTCGCAGGCTTCCAAGTCAACCTTGGCTAGATGGATCAAGGAACCGATTCTTGAAGCCTACCGTTCCTCTGGGCTTCCGATTCCTTCAGGGCTGAAAGCCCATTCTACCAGAGCCGTAGGTGCGTCCTGGGCATTGCGGCACCAGGCTACGGCTCAGCAGGTGTGTCAGGCGGCTACCTGGTCGAGTCTGCACACTTTTACAAAACACTATCAGGTGCATGCATATGCTTCGGCAGATGCCGCCCTAGGTAGGCGAGTCCTTCAGGCGGCAGTTGCACACCTGTAAGAAGAGGCCGTTTTTTCGGCTCTTTTTATCGAGGTATTCTTTTACCCACCCAGGGACTGCTTTTGGACATCCCAATTGTCTGGGTCTCCCAATGGAGCGACAAAGAAGAAGGGAATTTTGTTTACTTACCGTAAATTCCTTTTCTTCTAGCTCCTATTGGGAGACCCAGCACCCGCCCCTGTTCCCTTCAGGCTGTTGTTTTTTTGTGTACACATGTTGTTCATGTTCATTGTTCTTTGGTGCATGGTTCAGTTCTCCGAACATCCTTCGGATTGAATTTACCTTAGACCAATTTATAAGTTTCCTCCTTCCTGCTTTGGCACCAAAACTGATGGGCCCGTGATGCACGGGAGGGTGTATAGCAGAGGGGAGGGGTTACACTTTTTAAAGTGTAATACTTTGTGTGGCCTCCGGAGGCAGAAGCTATACACCCAATTGTCTGGGTCTCCCAATAGGAGCTAGAAGAAAAGGAATTTACGGTAAGTAAACAAAATTCCCTTCTTTTCGCTACTAGGGTAGCTGAGATACCGGAAGGAGTCCTCCCAGATCCCGGCCCGGTCCATCATCCCTTAGGCACGGTTTCGAGCCCGTTCAAGGGTAGCTACTCCTCACGCAGGAGTAGTTTCCCTCCTGGCACAAAACCCGCGTACCTTTTGCCACCCCGCTCCCGTTTTTCTCCATCGGTTTTTTGCTAGGCGAGTCCTCGGCAGTCTGTGGCGGTGATAGCGACGGTGCACTTACCAAATTTCATCCCTGACTCTCCAGCGGACCACACTAAAGAACGGACACAGGAAGGTTCCGTCTTCGCGGGTGATCCACCAATCTCCTCTTAGCGGACCAGTCTTCGCAACCGTTCCTTGGGAAGCTTCCCTTTCCTCTCCTGGAGGATATTATCAACCGTCACCAGTCGCCCGTGCTAGGGTATGCTACCCCACCATTCCTCGGCACGGTCCCGAGGGACACCCCTAGAGCGTTGTCTCCCCTTCAACATTCCGGAAACCAGAGCCAGCCGGTTAGCCCGGTTACAATTTCTTCTCTGGGTCAGGGTTGCCCAGTTAGGTTCCAGTCGGACCATGCCACAGCGGTGACGTGCATCATCCACCTGGAAGACGCAGAGAGTGTCACGGCAAGGGAAGAGGGCAAGAAGATCTTGCTCTGGGACGGGTCCCTTCACTCGCTAATCTCGGCGGTACTTCCCTAGCATGGACGTTTGGACGGCCGTTTTTCTCGGTAGGAAAGACCTCCCTTAGGAAAAGGGCTCCTCAACAGGGAAGTCACCAGCCAGATCCCTGGCGAAGGAAGACCTCCAGTCGTGGACCTATTGATCTTCCGATCCAGCTTTCAAGTCAATGGTGCTTCGAGTGTGCCACCTGCTCTGGACTAGGTGATGACGCCCGCGACCGGTCGTGTAGCCTGTTCAAGCTCTCCTGCATCTTCCCGCGGCTTCCCATGATCTCGAGGGTTCTCAAGATGGACCAAGGCAACGATGCCTCTGGAGTGGCCCAGGCGAGCATAGTTCGCATAACTTACTCAACTCCTCGCGGAGGCCCCGTGGCTCCTTCCCGACCGCAAAGTCCTTCCGTGTCGGGGCCCCTCTCTTCTACCAGGACTCAGAAGTCCCAAGTTCGACGGCCTCACCAGTGGATCCCGGGTGCTGCCTCGGTCAGGTCTGTTGACAAGAGGATTACAGACAATGTTGAGGGCCGGGACAATGTTACAGACGGCATCAGGGCGGACAGCCCTCTTGTCGTTTTCCCCCCCTTTTTTCCGGCTCCTCTAGCAGGACAAGGGGGGGCTCCGGCCAAAAACCCTTCGTTTCTGTCCAAGGCAGCTCGCTGTTTCCTTCCAGAAGAGGTGTTTAGTTTTCGGTTTTCGGTTCTAGTCTCCTCTCTCAGCCGGGAAAGGGCCTAGTTCGTTCCAGAACTGGTACGAGTCCTCAGTCTTTCATGTCTGCAGGACACCTCTTTTCGGTTACACCGACAGTCAGTCCATCCCTCTACCCGCTCCCAAGAGGCGCATGCCGGCGCCAGGGGCCAGAATTTTCACATGGATCCATTCCTCCATATGTGAAGACTATCGCATGAAGGGCGGACTTCCGCCGCGGTCTACCGAGAAAGGGGTACCCTTTGGACGATTGGTCTCCAGACGTCGACCGACCAGGTTCCCTGGGCCGCCACCCGATCTAGTCGGCATACCGTTACTAGTTTCTACCAGGGTCACACCCGAGCTTCGGCAGCGACCAGTCTTGGAGTAAGGTGTGCGGGTGGCAGTGGCACACCTGTAACAACGTAGGTGCTTGTAGGTCTGGCGCAAGCCCGACAGGGGGAAGCGGTTGCCTTCCTATCTCCGGTGATGGTTTTTCTTCCCACCCAGGGACTGCTTTTGGACGTCCCATGGTCCTGTGTCCCCCAATGAAACGATAGAGAAAGAAGGATTTTTGTGTACTCACCGTAAAATCTCTTTCTTTGTCGCTCCTAATTGGGAGACCCAGACGATTGGGTGTATAGCTACTGCCTCCGGAGGCCACACAAAGCACTACACTTAAAAGTGTAAGGCCCCTCCCCTTCTGCCTATACACCCCCCATGGGATCACGGGCTCCTCAGTTTTCATGCTTTGTGCGAAGGAGGTCAGACATCCACGCATAGCTCCACTGTTTAGTCAGCAGCAGCTGCTGACTATGTCGGATGGAAGAAAAGAGGGCCCATATAGGGCCCCCAGCATGCTCCCTTCTCACCCCACTTTTGTCGGCGGTGTTTGTTAAGGTTGAGGTACCCATTGCGGGTACTGAGGCTGGAGCCCACATGCTGCATCCTTCCCCATCCCCCTTAGGGCTCTGGGTGAAGTGGGATTTTACCGGTCTCCAGGCACTGAGACCGTGCTCCATCCACAGCCCCTGAAAGGAATCTGCTGGATATGGAGCTGAGTATCGTCAGGGACAGGACCCTGCTTCATCAAGGTACTCTGTGTCCCCATACAGACGCAGACACACTGCAGCATTGCTGGGTGTGTTAGTGCGCCGGGGACAACAGCGCGCACGCTTGTGCCACTGCTCACTACAGCTCTGCTGAGTGAGTATATATATTGGGAACTGCCGCGCCGGCCGCTGCTGTCAGTTTGCTGCGGCGCGGCTGGGACTTGTGGTGCGCCGGGGACTTCCGGCTTTTGCGGCCTAGTTTCGTTTCGTTCCCGCCCCCAGGCCTGCCAGTCAGGGGAAGGGCAGGACGCTGTGCAGAATGTCAGCGCAGAGGGCTGGAGTCTACTTTACATACTCCAGCCCTCACACTGGGCACAGTGGGACGCCAGTTTCCCGCACTTTGTCTGAGGCACGCCCACGGTCCGCCCCTCTTCACAGAACGCCGGCAGCCATTCCTGTGTGCAGTCTGAGCTGGAGAGGGGAGACAAGTTCTGGGAGACCCAGACACGGGATTCTGGCGACCACACACCCGCGTTTGAGCGGGCGGTAAGCGGCACCTCTGGTGCTGAACCCACTAGTGCCGAAGTGTACATTTGTATTTTTATGCTTGCATACTATACATTGCACTGTATGGTCGCTGGTGCTTCTTGGCTATATACCCTCCTAGATTGCTCAGAGGAGACAACAGCATGTCATCCGCAAAAAGCAAGGGTGCGAAGGCACAGGCTTTCTATGCTGCTTGCACCGCATGTGAGGCTTCTCTACCGGCAGGTTCCACTGACCCCCACTGTGTGCAGTGCTCGGCCCCTGTGGCACTTGCTCGGCCGGGGCCTCTGCTAGAGGTGACCCAGGGAGAACCACCTGTGAATACTGTCCAGGTGACGGGGACAGAGTTTGCAGTTTTCGCGGATAGATTGTCTGTGACTATGACTAGAATTCTAGAAACGTTGCAGTCTAGACCAGTAACTCAGACCATGGGCACTGTTCAATCATTGCTCCCTGGTCCCCCTCAGTTGGAACAGCCCCGGGCTCCGGGGGTGTCCCATGCATCCCAGTGTGACGGCTCGGACACGGACGACAGTCCCAGACAGCCTAAGCGAGCTCGCTATGAGCGGCCCTCGACTTCATCACACTGGTCAGGGTCCCAGCAGGAAGGCTCTCTGTGTGATGAGGCGGAGGTAGCTGATCAGGATTCTGATCCTGAGACCGCTCTCAACTTGGATACACCTGATGGGGACGCCATAGTGAATGATCTGATAGCGTCCATCAATAGAATGTTGGATATTTCTCCCCCAGCTCCTCCGGTGGAGGAATCAGCTTCACAGCAGGAGAAATTCCATTTCAGATATCCCAAGCGTAAATTGAGTTCTTTTCTGGACCACTCTGACTTTAGAGAGGCAGTCCAGAAACACCACGCTTATCCAGATAAACGTTTCTCCAAACGGCTTAAGGACACACGTTATCCCTTTCCTCCTGACGTGGTCAAAGGCTGGACCCAGTGTCCCAAGGTGGATCCCCCAATATCCAGGCTTGCGGCTAGATCCATAGTTGCAGTGGAGGATGGGGCTGCACTTAAAGATGCCACTGACAGACAGATGGAGCTCTGGTTGAAATCCATCTATGAAGCTATCGGCGTGTCGTTTGCTCCAGCATTCGCTGCCGTATGGGCACTCCAAGCTATTTCAGCTGGTCTTACACAGGTTGACACTGTCACACGTACATCTGTGCCGCAGGTGGCATCCTTAACCTCTCAAATGTCTGCATTTGCGTCTTACGCGATTAATGCTGTTCTGGACTCTACGAGCCGTACGGCAGTGGCGTCCGCCAACTCCGTGGTTTTACGCAGAGCCTTGTGGTTAAGGGAATGGAAGGCAGATTCTGCTTCCAAAAAGTGCTTAACCAGTTTGCCATTCTCTGGTGACCGACTGTTTGGTGAACGGTTGGATGAGATCATTAAACAGTCCAAGGGTAAGGATTCATCCTTACCTCAGCCCAGACAAAACAAACCCCAGCAGAGGAGGGGACAGTCGGGGTTTCGGTCCTTTCGAGGCTCCGGCAGGTCCCAATTCTCCTCGTCCAAAAGGACTCAAAAGGATCAGAGGAACTCAGATTCTTGGCGGGCTCAGTCACGCCCAAAAAAGACAGCCGGAAGACCCGCTACCAAGGCGGCTTCCTCATGACTTTCGGCCTCCTCTCTCCGCATCCTCGGTCGGTGGCAGGCTCTCCCGCTTTGGCGACATTTGGCTGCCACAGGTCCAAGACCGTTGGGTGAGAGACATTCTGTCCCACGGGTACAGGATAGAGTTCAGTTCTCGTCCTCCAACTCGATTCTTCAGAACGTCTCCGCCTCCCGACCGAGCCGATGCTCTTCTGCAGGCGGTGTGCACTCTAAAGGCAGAAGGTGTGGTGATCCCTGTTCCTCTTCAGGAGCAAGGTCACGGTTTTTACTCCAATTTGTTTGTGGTGCCAAAAAAGGACGGATCCTTCCGTCCCGTTCTGGACCTAAAACTTCTCAACAAGTACGTAAAAACCAGACGGTTCCGGATGGAATCCTCCGCTCCGTCATCGCCTCAATGTCTCAAGGAGATTTCCTAGCATCAATAGACATCAAGGATGCTTATCTCCACGTGCCGATTGCTCCAGAGCATCAGCGTTTTCTACAGTTCGTTATAGGAGACGAACACCTTCAGTTCGTAGCTCTGCCTTTCGGTCTGCCGACAGCCCCACGGGCCTTCACCAAGGTCATGGCAGCAGTAGTAGCAGTCCTGCACTCTCAGGGACACTCTGTGATCCCTTACTTAGACGATCTGCTTGTCAAGGCTCCCTCTCAAGAGGCATGCCAACACAGCCTGAACGTTGCACTGGAGACTCTCCAGAGTTTCGGGTGGATCATCAACTTTTCCAAGTCAAATCTGACCCCGACCCAATCGCTAACATATCTTGGCATGGAGTTTCATACTCTCTCAGCGATAGTGAAGCTTCCGCTGGACAAACAGCGTTCACTACAGACAGGGGTGCGATCCCTCCTTCAAGACCAGTCACACCCCTTGAGACGCCTCATGCACTTCCTAGGGAAGATGGTAGCAGCAATGGAGGCAGTCCCTTTCGCGCAGTTTCATCTGCGTCCACTACAGTGGGACATTCTACGCCAATGGGACGGGAAGTCGTCGTCCCTCGACAGGAACGTCTCCCTTTCTCAGGCGGCAAAGGAATCTCTTCAGTGGTGGCTTCTTCCCACCTCATTGTCAAAGGGAAAGTCCTTCCTACCCCCATCCTGGGCGGTGGTCACGACGGACGCGAGTCTGTCAGGGTGGGGAGCGGTTTTTCTCCACCACAGGGCTCAGGGTACGTGGACTCAGCAAGAGTCCACCCTTCAGATCAATGTTCTGGAAATCAGAGCAGTGTATCTTGCCCTACAAGCCTTCCAGCAGTGGCTGGAAGGGAAGCAGATCCGAATTCAGTCGGACAACTCCACAGCGGTGGCATACATCAACCACCAAGGAGGAACACGCAGTCGGCAAGCCTTCCAGGAAGTCCGGCGGATTCTGACGTGGGTGGAAGACACGGCATCCACCATATCCGCAGTTCACATCCCAGGCGTGGACAACTGGGAAGCAGATTTTCTCAGTCGCCAGGGTATGGACGCAGGGGAATGGTCTCTTCACCCGGACGTGTTTCAAGAGATCTGTCGCCGCTGGGGGATGCCGGACGTCGACCTAATGGCGTCCCGACACAACAACAAGGTCCCAGTTTTCATGGCGCGGTCTCACGATCACCGAGCTCTGGCGGCAGACGCCTTAGTTCAAAATTGGTCGCAGTTCCGGCTCCCTTATGTGTTCCCACCTCTGGCACTGTTGCCCAGAGTGCTGCGCAAGATCAGTTCCGACTGCCGCCGCGCCATCCTCGTCGCTCCAGACTGGCCGAGGAGGTCGTGGTACCCGGATCTGTGGCATCTCACGGTAGGCCAACCGTGGGCGCTACCAGACCGACCAGACTTGCTGTCTCAAGGGCCGTTTTTCCATCGGAATTCTGCTGCCCTGAACCTGACTGTGTGGCCATTGAGTCCTGGATCCTAGCGTATTCAGGATTATCTCAAGACGTCATTGCCACCATGAGACAAGCTAGAAAACCAACCTCCGCCAAGATCTACCACAGGACGTGGAAGATATTCTTATCTTGGTGTTCTGCTCAGGGAGTTTCTCCCTGGCCATTTGCATTGTCTACTTTTCTTTCCTTTCTACAATCCGGTTTGGAAAAAGGTTTGTCGCTCGGCTCCCTTAAAGGACAAGTCTCAGCGCTATCTGTATTTTTTCAGAAGCGACTAGCACGGCTTCCTCAGGTACGCACGTTCCTGCAAGGGGTTTGTCATATCGTCCCTCCTTACAAGCGGCCGTTAGAGCCCTGGGATCTGAACAGGGTTCTAGTTGCTCTCCAGAAGCCGCCTTTCGAGCCTATGAGGGATGTTTCCCTTTCTCGACTTTCACAGAAAGTGACTTTTCTAGTAGCGGTCACCTCTCTTCGGAGAGTGTCCGAGCTAGCAGCGCTCTCATGCAAATCTCCCTTCCTGGTTATTCACCAGGACAAGGTGGTTCTGCGCCCGATTCCGGAGTTTCTCCCTAAGGTGGTATCCCCCTTTCATCTCAATCAGGATATCTCCTTACCTTCTTTGTGTCCTCATCCAGTTCATCAATGTGAGAAGGATTTGCATTTGTTGGATCTGGTGAGAGCACTCAGAATCTACATTTCCCGCACGGCGCCCCTGCGCCGCTCGGATGCACTCTTTGTCCTTGTTGCTGGTCAGCGTAAAGGGTTGCAAGCTTCCAAATCCACCTTGGCTCGGTGGATCAAGGAACCAATTCTTGAAGCCTACCGTTCTGCTGGGCTTCCGGTTCCCTCAGGGCTGAAGGCCCATTCTACCAGAGCCGTGGGTGCGTCCTGGGCATTACGGCACCAGGCTACGGCTCAGCAGGTGTGCCAGGCGGCTACCTGGTCGAGTCTGCACACTTTCACCAAGCATTATCAGGTGCATACCTACGCTTCGGCGGACGCCAGCCTAGGTAGACAAGTCCTTCAGGCGGCGGTTGCCCACCTGTAGGAAAGGACTGTTTTACGGTCCTGTCACGAGGTGTTATTTTACCCACCCAGGGACTGCTTTTGGACGTCCCAATCGTCTGGGTCTCCCAATTAGGAGCGACAAAGAAGAAGGGAATTTTGTTTACTTACCGTAAATTCCTTTTCTTCTAGCTCCAATTGGGAGACCCAGCACCCGCCCTGTTTTCTTAGGGATTTTTGTTTTTTCGGGTACACATGTTGTTCATGTTAAATGGTTCAGTTCTCCGATGTTTCTTCGGATTGAATTTGTTTTTAAACCAGTTATTGGCTTTCCTCCTTCTTGCTTTTGCACTAAAACTGAGGAGCCCGTGATCCCACGGGGGGTGTATAGGCAGAAGGGGAGGGGCCTTACACTTTTAAGTGTAGTGCTTTGTGTGGCCTCCGGAGGCAGTAGCTATACACCCAATCGTCTGGGTCTCCCAATTGGAGCTAGAAGAAAAGGAATTTACGGTAAGTAAACAAAATTCCCTTCTTCTCTGAGTCTTCATTGGGGGACACAGCACCCACCCTGCTTGTGTTATTTGTTATATATTACCTGTCTGTTACCCCAGTGGCCATATCCCCAGGCCACTGGTCACACGACTATTGGTCATAGTTTTTACCTTGTTTTACTCCAGGATTGTTTGGTTCTCCTCCTACTGCTTGTGCACTAAACTGATTGAGCCCGCCTCCGGCTCAGGGGTTATACTGCTGGGGAGGAGCTAACTTTTTCTGTTTACTTAGTGTCAGCCTCCTAGTGACAGCAGCATAACCCATGGTCCTGTGTCCCCCAATGAAGACTCAGAGAAAGAGATTTTACGGTGAGTACACAAAAATCCTTCTTTTTATTAGAATATTGAATGTCTTCTGCTTCAGTACAGTAGTTTCCAGAAATTGACTTTCTTCCCTTTGTTGTCCGTTGCAGATAAGTTCACGGATTCACCCATCGCCATGAACTCCAAGGTAAACGGGGACCACAATGACAAGGTGCTGATGCGCTGGGACAGGGGAGAAAGCAGCAGCGTCGACTATGACCTGGACTCTGATATGGTAAGTGCTCCATAAGCCGAAACAACCCATCGGGACCCCCGAGTGTCAGAGCTTGGGAGCGGGGGTGGCCCTTGACGAACGGGGCCCCTCCGTGGGTGGCGCGGGGAAGGCCCTTGACGCAAGGTGCCCCCATGGGTTATTCTCTGCAGCATCAGTAAGTGCTCCATATGCCGAGATAACCCATTGGGACCCCCAAGTGTCAGAGCTTGGGAGCGGGGGTGGCCCTTGACGAACAGGGCCCCTCCGTGGGTGGCGCGGGGAAGGCCCTTGACGCAAGGTGCCCCCATGGGTTATTCTCTGCAGCATAAGTAAGTGCTCCATATGCCGAGATAACCCATTGGGACCCCCAAGTGCCAGAGCTTGGGAGCGGGGGTGGCCCTTGACGAACGGGGCCCCTCCGTGGGTGGCGCGGGGAAGGCCCTTGACGCAAGGTGCCCCCATGGGTTATTCTCTGCAGCATAAGTAAGTGCTCCATATGCCGAGATAACCCATTGGGACCCCCAAGTGCCAGAGCTTGGGAGCGGGGGTGGCCCTTGACGAACGGGGCCCCTCCGTGGGTGGCGCGGGGAAGGCCCTTGACGCAAGGTGCCCCCATGGGTTATTCTCTGCAGCATAAGTAAGTGCTCCATATGCCGAGATAACCCATTGGGACCCCCAAGTGTCAGAGCTTGGGAGCGGGGGTGGCCCTTGACGAACGGGGCCCCTCCGTGGGTGGCGCGGGGAAGGCCCTTGACGCAAGGTGCCCCCATGGGTTATTCTCTGCAGCATAAGTAAGTGCTCCATATGCTGAGATAACCCATTGGGACCACCAAGTGTCAGAGCTTGGGAGCGGGGGTGGCCCTTGACGAACGGGGCCCCTCCGTGGGTGGCGCGGGGAAGGCCCTTGACGCAAGGTGCCCCCATGGGTTATTCTCTGCAGCATAAGTAAGTGCTCCATATGCCGAGATAACCCATTGGGACCCCCAAGTGTCAGAGCTTGGGAGCGGGGGTGGCCCTTGACGAACGGGGCCCCTCCGTGGGTGGCGCGGGGAAGGCCCTTGACGCAAGGTGCCCCCATGGGTTATTCTCTGCAGCATAAGTAAGTGCTCCATATGCCGAGATAACCCATTGGGACCCCCAAGTGTCAGAGCTTGGGAGCGGGGGTGGCCCTTGACGAACGGGGCCCCTCCGTGGGTGGCGCAGGGAAGGCCCTTGACGCAAGGTGCCCCCATGGGTTATTCTCTGCAGCATAAGTAAGTGCTCCATATGCCGAGATAACCCATTGGGACCCCCAAGTGTCAGAGCTTGGGAGCGGGGGTGGCCCTTGACGAACGGGGCCCCTCCGTGGGTGGCGCGGGGAAGGCCCTTGACGCAAGGGGCCCTCATGGGTTATTCTCTGCAGCATAAGTAAGTGCTCCATTTGCCGAGATAACCCATTGGGACCCCCAAGTGTCAGAGCTTGGGAGCGGGGGTGGCCCTTGACGAACGGGGCCCCTTCGTGGGTGGCGCGGGGAGCTGGGGTGGCCCCTGACGCACGGGGCCCCCATGGATTGTTCTCTGCAGCACAGAGTATTTGAGGAGAGCCATCAGATTCAGTAAATCTGACCCCTGTTCCTTCCTCTCTCGCAGTGTAATGGTTGGAATCCTAACAAGATGTTCAACTTCAATGAGGACAACTACGGGGTGAAGACGATGTGCGACAGCAGCCTGTCCTCATACACGTGAGTGATGATCCTTGTGCCCAGTGTCTTTCGTCACCCTCGGTGAAGCTGCTTTGTTCCTTCATCATGTTTTTTTTTTTTTTTTTTTTAACCCCTTCACGACCCTTGACGGATCTATCCGTCATGGAGCGTGTGAGGTTAGTCCCCGCCCCCTGCCGTGGGCAGGTCCCGGCGATCTGCGCACATATCAGCTGTTTTCAACAGCTGACATATGTGCCTGCATGTTCCGAGTGGAATCGCATTCCACCCGGAACATTTAACCCCTTACGTCTCGCTGCCAAAGTCTGGCAGCGAGATTTATATGCGTGCGGCCATTGCTTTTACTTACTGCCGACCCCACCGGAAGTCACGTGCGTGATCACGTGACTTTCGGTGGTTGCCATGGTAGCACAGGGTCATGTGATGACACCTGTAGCTAACATGAGTCACTTCCTCTCAGTGCCGGCATAATGCCAGCACGGAGAGTAAAGCAGCGTATCTGCAGTTCTCAGCTCTGTAGCTGAGATCTACAGATAGGGCAGAGCGATCGGATTGCTGATCGCTATAGCCCCCTAGGGGGACTAGTAAAATAATAAAAAAAAAGTTTTCAAAAAGAAATAAAAATCAAAAAACCTAAAAGTTCAAATCACCCCCCTTTCGCCCCATTAGGGTTAAAAGGGTTAAAAAAATAAAAAAATATACACATATTTGGTATTGCCGCGTTCAGAAATGCCCGATCTATCAAAATATAAAATCAATTAATCTGATCAGTAAACGGCGTAGCGGCAAAAAAAATCCAAACGCCAAAATTACGTTTTCTTCATCGTTCCTTCTGGGAGACCCAGACCATGGGTGTATAGCTTCTGCCTCCGGAGGACACACAAAGTACTACACTAAAAGTGTAGCTCCTCCCTCCGAGCATATACACCCCCCGGATGACAAATCCAACCAGTTCAATGCTTTGTGTTCAGGAGGTCACACACACACATGCATTCTCTGAATTTTGATTTTTGATTTCAAAGATTTGGAAGAAAAGCGGGTCCAATCTGGACTCCCGGCATGTCCCTTCTCACCCCACTGTGTCGGCGGTGCTGTTAAGGTTGATTGTTCAAGGCTGGAGCCTTCACATGCCGCGCTCCTTCACCATCCCCTGAGGCTCTGGCTTGAAGTGGGAGCCATCACGGTTCTTCCTGCTTTGCAGGAGACCGGTCTCCATCCGCAGCCCTTTAGGATCCTGTCGGATGGAGCGCTCACCCCCCCAGGGACCTGGCCCTGTGTCTCATAAGCTAAGTATTGAGACGTTATTCAGGGGTCCCTTGTACATTTATTGTGGGGAGAGTGTGTTTTGTTCACTTGCTGTGATTTCCGGCCGGTTCTCTGGTTTTTTCCTGAGAACCGCGCCGAAGGTGCCTGCTCGTCGGCCGCATGGATAAATCTAGGCCCCGGCTTCAGTTGCGGCCTACTTTCGGTTTCACTGCCCCTGCATGTCATCATGCAGAGGGACAGTGCGGCGCCGCCCACCGGCCGTTCAGCAGAGGGGAGGACACTCCTCTCTGAGGAGATGTTTCCCTCCCCTGTATTTCTCCTTGGCCCTCCGGTTCCCGCTCCTGGAGTAAACCCCGCCCCCCCTCCTCACTCCAGCGCCATTTTATCAGCGTTTACACACTGATCGGCGCTGGCTGCTGCAACTTCTGCATCTGTCTGGGGGTCCGAGCTGGGAATCCGGAGGGCACACAAAAAGCGGTCTGGTAAGCCACAACCTCTGGTTGTGGACTTTATTATACACTCTCTGGGGGTCATTCTGAAGGAGTGTGTACTTTACTGCAGAGCCTCCACCTCAGCAGCATGTCTCTCACTAGGAGCAAGGCTGCAAGGCTTTACTCTATATGCACTGCATGTAAGCTCATTCTGCCTGAGCCGAGCACATATCCACATTGTGATGCCTGCTCTAACATGGTGGTCCCTCAGCCTGGAGCCTCCCCAGGGGTCTCTTCGGCTGCTCCGGCCCCGGTGGCTGAACCCCCGGCTTGGGTAGCATCGTTTTCTAAAGCTATCTCACAGTCCTTTGCCAACTCCATGGGACAGCTGTCCCGGACTCTGCTGACCATGCATCAGCCCCCTTCTCAGGGCGCCTCTGCTGCTCCGACTCGCTCTGCAGAGCTCACAGAGGAGTTTTTATCTATTCCCGGACCCCATCCTCCTAAACGGAGACGCAGGGACTCTTCTCCCTTCTCGTCCCACGGCTCTGATACACGAGCTGAAGTGCAGGGCGAGGAGGATGCCTTTACAGTGGGCTCGGACGCTACCTCTATGTATCCCATTGATCTATCTGAGGGTGATGCGGATGTTAGTGACTTGATTGCGTCCATTAACTCCGTACTGAACCTCAATCCACCAGTGTCAGAGGAACAAGCCTCTCTGGTAGAAATACACCAGTTTACCTCACCTAAGAGAGCAAGGAGTATGTTTTTTAACCACTCCAGTTTTCAGGCCACTGTGACCAAGCCCAGGGCCTGTCCTGACAAACGCTTCCCAAAGCGTAGTTCTGATGACCGTTTTCCCTTTCCACCAGAGGTGGTCAAGGAGAGGGCTCAGTCACCAAAGGTGGATCCTCCGGTGTCTAGAATCTCAGCCCGGACAGTTGTATCTGTGGCCGATGGCACCTCACTTAAGGATCCCACTGACCGCCAGGTTGACCTTCTGGCCAAGTCTGTATATGAGGCGGCAGGGACCTCGTTCTCCCCTTCCTTCGCAGCAGTGTGGGCTCTTAAGGCAGTCTCTGCTTCTCTGGCGGAGATACATTCCCTCGCCAGGGACTCTATACCTGAAATGGTTGCCTTAACTTCACAGGCTTCGGCTTTGTCATCCTATGCCATGTCTGCCATTCTGGAGGCTTCTCACCGCACGGCGGTGGCTTCCGCTAATTCACTCGCGATCCGCAGGATCTTGTGGCTTCGAGAATGGAAAGCAGACGCTTCTTCCAAGAAGTACCTTGCTGGACTCCCCTTTGCTGGGTCCAGGCTGTTCGGGGAACAGCTGGATGAAATTATTAAGGAAGCTACTGGCGGGAAGAGTACTTCCTTGCCACAAACTAAAACCAGGAAACCTGTCCAGGGCAGGAACCAGTCGAGGTTTCGTTCCTTTCGTTCCTCTAACTGGTCATCCTCTAAGCCCTCAGCCTCGTCCACTAACTCAGCCAAGGATCGAAAACCCAGCTGGCGCGCGAAGCCGCGTCCTCAGAAGAACGGAGGAGCTACTGCCACTAAGGCAGCCTCCTCTTGACTATCTGGCTGCGCCAGCAACGTCCTTGGTCGGTGGCAGGCTCTCCCACTTTGGCGACGTGTGGTTTCAACACGTCTCCGATCAGTGGGTGCGGGATATCATCTCCCACGGCTACAGGATAGAATTTTCTTCCAGCCCGCCAAACAGATTTTTTCTGTCCACTCCCCCCTGCTCCAAAGCCGCCGCCTTCTCACAGGCCGTGGCATCCTTGCAGGCCAACGGAGTAATTGTTCCGGTTCCCGCCCGGGAACGGTTCAGAGGTTTCTACTCAAACCTCTTCCTAGTCCCCAAGAAGGACGGTTCCTTCCGACCCATCCTGGATCTCAAGCTTCTCAACAAGCATGTTCAGGTGCGGCACTTTCGCATGGAATCTCTGCGATCAGTCATTGCCTCAATGACCCAAGGAGATTTTCTAGCATCCATCGACATCAGAGATGCCTATCTGCATGTGCCAATTGCAGTTTCACACCAGCGTTGGCTACGTTTTGCAATCGGAGAGGAACATTTCCAATTCGTGGCTCTCCCCTTCGGGTTAGCCACGGCCCCCCGTGTATTCACCAAGGTGATGGCAGCAGTGGTTGCGGTTCTGCACCTCCAGGGGTTGGCAGTGATTCCTTACCTGGACGACCTTCTAGTCAAGGCTTCATCTAGTGCAGACTGTCAGCGGAGTGTCTCGCTCTCTCTCGACACGCTTGTTCAATTCGGGTGGCTTGTCAATCTGCCCAAGTCCACTCTGACCCCGACCCAAGAACTTACGTACCTAGGGATGCAATTCGAGACTCTGCCGGCACTTGTGAAGCTGCCCTTAGTCAAACAGCAGTCCCTTCATCTGGCGATGCGCTCTCTGCTGAGGCCCCGCCGTCATTCCATCAGGCACCTCATGCAGGTGCTGGGTCAGATGGTGGCGTCAATGGAAGCGGTTCACTTTGCCCAGTTCCATCTGCGTCCCCTGCAGCTGGACATTCTCCGCTGTTGGGACAAGCGGACCTCTTCCTTGCACAGGCTAGTGGCTCTGTCGCCACAGACCAGGAGCTCTCTTCAGTGGTGGCTTCGGCCCCTCTCTCTGTCCCAGGGACGCTCCTTTCTGGCCCCGTCCTGGGTGATTCTCACCATGGACGCCAGTCTATCCGGCTGGGGAGCAGTGTTTCTCCACCACCGAGCACAGGGCACTTGGACTCCGTCCGAATCAGCCCTCTCGATCAATGTGCTAAAAATCAGAGCTGTGCTCCTAGCTCTCGTAGCCTTTCACCACCTGTTGGCGGGCAAGCACATTCGAGTCCAGTCAGACAACGCGACAGCAGTTGCCTACATCAATCACCAGGGGGGGACTCGCAGCCGCCTAGCAATGTTGGAAATTCAACATATCCTTCAGTGGACGGAGGACTCCAAGTCCACCATATCCGCAGTCCACATCCCAGGCGTAGAAAACTGGGAGGCAGATTATCTCAGCCGTCAAACCGTGGACAGCGGCGAGTGGGCCCTGCATCCGGCAGTGTTCCGGTCAATCTGCCGCAAGTGGGGCACTCCGGAAGTGGATCTAATGGCATCCCGGCACAACAACAAGGTCCCGGTTTACGTGGCTCGCTCCCACGATCCTCAGGCCTTAGCGGCGGACGCGCTGGTTCAGGATTGGTCCCAGTTCTATCTGGCCTACGTGTTTCCACCTCTAGCTCTCTTGCCCAGAGTTCTGCGCAAGATCAGAATGGAGGGCCGTCGAGTCATAATCATTGCTCCAGACTGGCCCAGGCGAGCTTGGTACCCAGACCTGCTCCGTCTGTCCGTAGAGGTGCCGTGGCATCTCCCGGACCACCCAGACCTTCTCTCTCAAGGTCCGTTTTTCCGCCAGAATTCTGTGGCTCTCAGATTGACGGCGTGGCTCTTGAGCCCTGAATCCTTACGGCTTCAGGCATTCCTTCCGAGGTCATCTCCACTATGACTCAGGCTCGGAAGTCTTCCTCGGCCAGGATTTACCACAGGACTTGGAGAATTTTCCTGTCCTGGTGCCGCTCTTCCGGCCATGCGCCCTGGCCGTTTTCCTTGCCGACCATCCTGTCCTTTCTACAGTCCGGTCTGCAGCTAGGAATATCCCTCAATTCCCTCAAGGGACAGGTCTCGGCTCTGTCAGTATTGTTCCAGCGGCGTATCGCCCGACTGGCCCAGGTGCGCACCTTCATGCAGGGCGCATCTCACATCATTCCGCCTTATCGGCGGCCTCTGGATCCCTGGGACCTCAATCTGGTCCTCACGGCCTTACAGAAACCCCCCTTTGAGCCTCTTAGGGAGGTTTCTTTGTTTCGTCTCTCTCAGAAGGTGGTCTTTCTGGTGGCCATAACTTCTCTCAGGAGAGTTTCTGATTTGGCTGCGCTCTCTTCGGAGTCACCCTTTTTGGTTTTTCACCAAGACAAGGTGGTTCTCCGTCCGACTCCGGACTTTCTCCCCAAGGTGGTGTCTCCTTTCCACCTTAACCAGGACATTTCATTGCCTTCCCTTTGTCCGTCCCCTGTGCACCGCTTTTAGAAAGCGTTGCATACTTTAGATTTGGTGCGGGCGCTCCGGATCTATGTGTCACGCACCGCTACCCTTAGGCGGTGCACCTCTCTTTTTGTGCTGACCACAGGTCAGCGCAAGGGTCTCTCGGCTTCTAAACCGATCCTAGCTCGTTGGATTAGGTCGGCCATATCCGATGCCTACCAATGTTCTCAGGTGCCTCCACCGCCAGGGATTAAGGCGCACTCGACCAGAGCTGTCGGTGCCTCCTGGGCTTTCAGGCACCAGGCTACGGCCCAGCAAGTCTGTCAGGCTGCCACTTGGTCCAGTCTGCACACCTTTTCGAAGCACTACCAAGTGCATGCTCATGCTTCGGCAGATGCGAGCTTGGGCAGACGCATCCTTCAGGCGGCTGTCGCCCATTTGTGAAGTTAGGTTTTGCCTACTTCTCAGTTTCTGTTTATTTCCCACCCATGGACTGCTTTGAGACGTCCCATGGTCTGGGTCTCCCATAAGGAACGATGAAGAAAAAGAGAATTTTGTTTACTTACCGTAAATTCTTTTTCTTATAGTTCCGACATGGGAGACCCAGCACCCTCCCTGTTGCCTGTTCTTGTTCCGTGTGTTTTTCACCGGCTGTTGTTGTAGACAGAGGTTCCGGCTATTCCCGGTTTTACTCTATCTCTACTTATGGGTGGATGTCCTCCTTCAGCTTTTGCACTAAACTGGTTGGATTTGTCATCCGGGGGGTGTATATGCTCGGAGGGAGGAGCTACACTTTTAGTGTAGTACTTTGTGTGTCCTCCGGAGGCAGAAGCTATACACCCATGGTCCGGGTCTCCCATGTCGGAACTATAAGAAAAATAATTTACGGTAAGTAAACAAAATTCTCTTTTTTTGTTTGCTGCAAGTTTTGCGCAGAATGCAATAACAGGCGATCAAAACGTAGCATCTGCGCAAAGATTGTACCATTAGAAACGTCAGCTCGAGACGCAAAAAATAAGCTGTCACTGAGCCATAGATCCAGAAAAATGAGAACGCTACAGGTTTCGGAAAATGGCGCAAAACGTGCGCCACTTTTATTGGACAAACTTGTGATTTTTTTTTAACCCCTTAGATACAAGTAAACCTATACATGTTTGGTGTCTACAAACTCGCACCGACCTCAGGCATCACAATAACACATCAGTTTTACCATATAGTGAACACGGTGAATAAAACCTCCCAAAAACTATTGTGCGATCACACTTTCTTCGGCGCTCTATTGGGAGACCCAGACGATTGAGTGTATAGCACTGCCTCCGGAGGCCACACAAAGCAATTACACTAAAAAGTGTAAGGCCCCTCCCCTTCTGGCTATACACCCCCAGTGGGATCACTGGCTCACCAGTTTTCTGCTTTGTGCGAAGGAGGTCAGACATCCACGCATAGCTCCACTGTTTGTAGTCAGCAGTAGCTGCTGGCTATATCGGATGGAAGAAAAGAGGGCCCATATGGGGCCCCCAGCATGCTCCCTTCTCACCCGCGGTGGTGCTTGTAAGGTTGAGGTACCTATTGCTGGTACAGAGGCTGGAGCCCACATGCTGTTTTCCTTCCACATCCCCTGGAGGGCTCTGTGGAAGTGGGATCTTGCCGGCCCCCAAGCCCTGGGGCCGGGCTCCATCAACAGACCCAGAGAACCTGCTGGATTTGGAGCGGGAGTGCCGTTCAGGGACAAGGCCCTGCAACTTTCAGGTACTCTGTGTCCCCGGCAGGCACGGACACTCTCAAGGCTTGCTGAGCGTTATAGTGCGCCGGGGACAGTAGCGCTGTGCGCTGGGGTTAGGTCACTGCAGCTTTGCTGAGTGACGTTACATGTTGGGAACTACTGCGCCGACCGCTCCTGGAGCGGCGGCGCACCTGCGACTTGTAGTGCGCCGGGGACTTTGCGCCGACCGCGCTTTTACGGCGGCGGCGCTTCTAACTTTAGCCCCCGGCTTCTGCGGCCTAGCGCCGCTTCGTTCCCGCCCCCACCCTGTCAATCAGGGTAGGGGAGAAACGCTGCTCAATTGGCAGCGCCGAGGGCTGGAGCTTTATTTACATGCTCCAGCCCTCTCACTAGGCACAGGGGGAAGCAGACTTCCCGCTCTTCGTCGGTGTACGCCCAGGGCCCGCCCCCCCTCTCCACAAGGACGCCGGCAGCCATTACACATGCGGTCTGGCTGGGGAAAGGCAGCAGGCTCTGGGAGACACAGACTAGAGGGATTTCTGGCGACCACACACCGCTCCTAAGCGGGCGGTAAGCAGCACAGTAGTGCTGGCCCCTCTAGTGCCTCAGTGATATATTAGTGTACTTTTGTCTTGGTACCATATATATATATATATATATATTTATATAGTGCACTGTAAGGTCGCTTCTTGGCTGGACACCCTGTACTGCTCTGAGGAGGCAGCAACATGTCATCCGCAAAACGCAAGGCTGCCAAGGCACGGGCTGTGTACACTGTTTGTACTGCATGTGGGGCTGATCTACCGGCAGGCTCCAATGACTCACATTGTGTGCAATGTTTAGTCCCAGTGGCACTTCGTCAGCCAGAGCCTATTGTGGTGGTAGCCCAGGCAGAGACGCCTGTGAACCCTGCCCCGGTGACGGGGACAGACTTTGCAGTGTTTGCTGATAAAATGTCTGTGACTATGACAAAAATCCTGGAGACCTTGCAGGCCAGGCCAGTTCCTCAGACCATGGACACTGCTGTGTCTATGCTCCCCGGTCCCCCTCAGTTGGAACTAATCCGTACTTCAAGGGGGTCTCAAGCATCACAAGCTGAGGTCTCTGACTCAGATGACAGTCCCAGGCAGCCTAAGCGAGCTCGCTGGGAAAGACCCTCGACGTCATCACACTGCTCAGGGTCTCAGCGAGAAGAGTCTCTCTGTGATGAGACTGAGGACGGTGATCAGGATTCTAATCCTGAGGCCCCTCTCAATCTGGATGCCCCTGATGGTGACGCCATGGTTAATGACCTTATATCGGCGATTAATAGACTGTTGGATATTTCTCCCCCAGCCCCTTCTGCAGAGGAGGCAGCTGCACAGCAGGAGAAGTTCCATTTCCTGTATCCCAAGCGTAAATTAAGTGCTTTTTTGGACCACTCTGACTTCAGAGAATCAATCCAGAAGCACGACGCTCATCCAGACAAGCGTTTCTCTAAACGTTCTAAGGATACCCGTTATCCTTTTCCCTCTGAAGTGGCCAAACGCTGAACCCAGTGTCCAAAGGTGGATCCCCCAATTTCCAAGCTTGCGGCTAGATCCATAGTCGCAGTAGAGGATGGCGCTTCACTTAAAGATGCCAACGATAGACAGATGGACCTTTGGTTGAAATCTGTCTATGAAGCTATCGGCGCGTCGTTTGCTCCAGCATTCGCGGCCGTGTGGGCACTCCAAGCTATTTCAGCTGGTCTAGCACAGGTGGATGCTATCATGCATCCAGCAGTACCGCAGGTGGCGTCCCTAACTTCGCAAATGTCTGCGTTTGCGACCTATGCTATCAATGCTGTCCTAGAATCTACGAGCCGTACCTCTATGGCGGCCGCCAATTCTGTGGTTTTGCGCAGAGCCTTATGGTTAAAGGACTGGAAAGCAGATGCTGGTTCCAAAAAATGCTTAACCAGCTTGCCATTATCTAGAGACAGACTGTTTGGTGAGCCATTGGCTGAAATCATAAAACAGTCCAAGGGTAAGGACTCTTCCTTACCACAGCCCAGAGCAAGTAAACCTCAACAGAAAAAGTGGCAGTCGAGGTTTCGGTCCTTTCGAGGCTCGGGCAAGGCCCAATTCTCCTCGTCCAAAAGGACTCAGAAAGAACAAGGGAGCTCTGATTCCTGGCGGGCTCACTCACGCCCCAGGAAAGCAAATGGAGGAACCGCTTCCAAAGCGGCTACCTCATGACTTTCGGCCTCCTCCCTCCGCATCCTCGGTCGGTGGCAGGCTCTCCCGCTTTTGCGACATTTAGCTGTCACAGGTCAAAGACCGGTGGGTAACAGACATTCTGTCTCGCGGGTACAGAATCGAGTTCAATTCTCGGCCTCCACTTCGGTTCTTCAGAACCTCCCCACACCCCAACCGAGCAGATGCCCTGCTGCAGGCGGTGGACTCTCTAAGAGCAGAAGGAGTCGTGATCCCTGTCCCCCCTCAGGAACGGGGGCGAGGATTTTACTCCAGTCTCTTTGTGGTTCCAAAAAAGGACGGCTCCTTCCGTCCTGTTCTGGACCTAAAACTGCTCAACAAGCATGTGAACGCCAGGCGGTTCCGGATGGAATCCCTCCGCTCAGTCATTGCCTCAATGTCTCAGGGAGATTTCCTAGCATCAATAGACATCAAAGATGCTTATCTCCACGTGCCGATTGCTACAGAGCACCAATGCTTTCTACGCTTCGTGATAGGAGACGACCATCTTCAGTTCGTAGCTCTGCCATTTGGTCTGGCGACAGCCCCTCGGGTGTTCACCAAGATCATGGCGGCAGTGGTAGCAGTCTTGCACTCTCACGGACACTCTGTGATCCCTTACTTGGACGATCTACTGGTCAAGGCACCCTCTCAAGAGGCATGCCAACTCAGCCTGAATGTTGCACTGGAGACTCTCCAGGCGTTCGGGTGGATCATCAACTTCCCAAAGTCAAATCTGTCACCGACCCAATCACTAACGTATCTTGGCATGGAGTTTCATACTCTCTCAGCGATAGTGAAGCTTCCGCTGGACAAGGAGCGGTCTCTACAGACTGGGGTGCAGGCTCTCCTTCAAAGTCAGCCGCACTCCTTAAGACGCCTCATGCACTTCCTCGGGAAGATGGTGGCGGCAATAGAGGCGGTTCCGTTTGCGCAGTTTCATCTGCGTCCACTTCAATGGGACATTCTCCGCCAATGGGACGGGAAGTCAACATCCCTGGACAGGAAAGTCTCCCTTTCCCAGACGGCCAAGGACTCTCTGCAGTGGTGGCTTCTTCCCACCTCATTATCACAGGGAAGATCCTTCCTGCCACCGTCTTGGGCGGTGGTCACGACAGACGCGAGTCTGTCAGGGTGGGGAGCAGTCTTTCTCCACCACAGGGCTCAGGGTACGTGGTCTCAGCAGGAGTCCACCCTTCAGATCAATGTTCTGGAAATCAGAGCAGTGTATCTTGCCCTACTAGCCTTCCAGCAGTGGCTGGAAGGAAGGCAGATCCGAATTCAGTCGGACAACTCCACAGCGGTGGCATACATCAACCACCAAGGGGGGACACGCAGTCGGCAAGCCTTCCAGGAAGTCCGGCGGATTCTGATGTGGGTGGAAGCCACAGCCTCCACCATATCCGCGGTTCACATCCCCGGCGTAGAAAACTGGGAAGCAGACTTCCTCAGTCGCCAGGGCATGTACGCGGGGGAATGGTCCCTTCACCCAGACGTGTTTCAGGAAATCTGTCGCCGCTGGGGGGTGCCGGACGTCGACCTAATGGCGTCACGGCACAACAACAAGGTCCCAACCTTCATGGCACGGTCTCGCGATCAAAGAGCGCTGGCGGCAGACGCCCTAGTGCAAGATTGGTCGCAGTTCCGGCTCCCTTATGTGTTTCCACCTCTGGCACTCTTGCCCAGAGTGCTACGCAAGATCAGATCCGATTGCAGCCGCGTCATACTTGTCGCCCCAGACTGGCCGAGGAGGGCGTGGTATCCGGATCTGTGGCAGCTCACGGTCGGCCAACCATGGGCACTCCCAGACCGACCAGACTTACTGTCCCAAGGGCCGTTTTTCCATCGGAATTCTGCGGCCCTGAACCTGACTGTGTGGCCATTGAGTCCTGGATCCTAACGTCTTCAGGATTGTCCCAAGGGGTCGTTGCCACCATGAGACAGGCTAGGAAGCCCACGTCCGCTAAGATCTACCACAGAACGTGGAGGATATTTTTATCCTGGTGCTCTGCTCAGGGAGTGTCTCCCTGGCCATTTGCATTGCCTACCTTTCTTTCTTTCCTGCAATCTGGGTTAGAAAAGGGTTTGTCGCTCGGCTCCCTTAAAGGTCAGGTCTCGGCGCTATCCGTCTTTTTTCAGAGGCGTTTGGCACGCCTTCCTAAGGTGCGCACGTTCCTACAGGGGGTTTGCCATATCGTACCCCCGTACAAGCGGCCGTTAGATCCATGGGATCTGAACAGGGTACTAGTTGCCCTCCAGAAGCCGCCCTTCGAGCCTCTGAGGGAGGTTTCACTCTCTAGACTATCACAGAAAGTGGCTTTTCTAGTAGCGATCACATCTCTTCGGAGAGTGTCTGAGCTAGCAGCGCTGTCTTCCAAGACTCCCTTCCTGGTCTTCCACCAGGACAAGGTAGTGCTGCGCCCCATTCAGGAGTTTCTCCCGAAGGTGGTATCCTCTTTTCATCTTAATCAGGATATCTCTTTGCCTTCGTTTTGTCCTCATGCAGTTCATCGGTATGAGAAGGATTTACATTTGTTAGATCTGGTGAGAGCACTCAGAATCTACATTTCCCGCACGGCGCCCCTGCGCCGTTCGGATGCACTCTTTGTCCTTGTCGCTGGTAAGCGCAAAGGGTCGCAGGCTTCCAAGGCCACCCTGGCTCGATGGATCAAAGAACCAATTCTTGAAGCCTACCGTTCTGCTGGGCTTCCGGTTCCATCAGGGCTGAAGGCCCATTCTACCAGAGCCGTGGGTGCGTCCTGGGCATTGCGACACCAGGCTACGGCTCAACAGGTGTGCCAGGCAGCTACCTGGTCGAGTCTGCACACTTTCACCAAACATTATCAGGTGCATACCTATGCTTCGGCGGACGCCAGCCTAGGTAGAAGAGTCCTGCAGGCGGCAGTTGCCTCCCCGTAGGGGAGGGCTGTCTTGCAGCTCTAACATGAGGTATTTCTTTACCCACCCAGGGACAGCTTTTGGACGTCCCAATCGTCTGGGTCTCCCAATAGAGCGCCGAAGAAGAAGGGAATTTTGTTACTTACCGTAAATTCCTTTTCTTCTAGCTCTTATTGGGAGACCCAGCACCCGCCCTGTTGTCCTTCGGGATTTTTGGTTTGTTTGCGGGTACACATGTTGTTCATGTTGAACGGTTTTCAGTTCTCCGATGTTACTCGGAGTGAATTTGTTTAAACCAGTTATTGGCTTTCCTCCTTCTTGCTTTTGCACTAAAACTGGTGAGCCAGTGATCCCACTGGGGGTGTATAGCCAGAAGGGGAGGGGCCTTACACTTTTTAGTGTAATTGCTTTGTGTGGCCTCCGGAGGCAGTGCTATACACCCAATCGTCTGGGTCTCCCAATAAGAGCTAGAAGAAAAGGAATTTACGGTAAGTAACAAAATTCCCTTCTTTTTTGCGTTTTTTCCACATTTGGAATTTTTTTGCTATTTTTCCAGTACACTATATGGTAAAACTTATGGTTTCATTTAAAAGTACAACTCGTCCCGCAAAAAACAAGCCCTCGTATGGCAAGATTGACAGAAAAATAAAAAAGTTACGGCTCTGGGAAGAAGGGGAGCAAAAAACAAAACCGCAAAAATGGAAAACGCCCGGGGGCTGAAGGGGTTAAACATTAAATTTTTATTAGAATATTGAATGTCTTCTGCTTCAGTTCAGTAGTTTCCAGAAATTGACTTTCTTCCCTTTGTTGTCCGTTGCATATAAGTTCACGGATTCACCCATCGCCTTGAACTCCAAGGTGAACGGGGACCACAATGACAAGGTGCTGATGCTCTGGGACAGAGGAGAAAGCAGCAGCGTCGACTATGACCTGGACTCTGATATGGTAAGTGCTCCGTAAGCCGAAACAACCCATCGGGACCCCCGAGTGTCAGAGCTTGGGAGCGGGGGTGGCCCTTGACTAACGGGTCGCCTCCGTGTGTGGCGCGGGGAGCGGGGGTGGCCCTTGACGAACGGGGCCCCTCCGTGGGTGGCGCGGGGAAGGCCCTTGACGCAAGGTGCCCCCATGGGTTATTCTCTGCAGCATAAGTAAGTGCTCCATATGCCGAGATAACCCATTGGGACCCCCAAGTGTCAGAGCTTGGGAGCGGGGGTGGCCCTTGACGAACGGGGCCCCTCCGTGGGTGGCGCGGGGAAGGCCCTTGACGCAAGGTGCCCCCATGGGTTATTCTCTGCAGCATAAGTAAGTGCTCCATATGCCGAGATAACCCATTGGGACCCCCAAGTGTCAGAGCTTGGGAGCGGGGGTGGCCCTTGACGAACGGGGCCCCTCCGTGGGTGGCGCGGGGAAGGCCCTTGACGCAAGGTGCCCCCATGGGTTATTCTCTGCAGCATAAGTAAGTGCTCCATATGCCGAGATAACCCATTGGGACCCCCAAGTGTCAGAGCTTGGGAGCGGGGGTGGCCCTTGACGAACGGGGCCCCTCCGTGGGTGGCGCAGGGAAAGCCCTTGACGCAAGGTGCCCCCATGGGTTATTCTCTGCAGCATAAGTAAGTGCTCCATATGCCGAGATAACCCATTGGGACCCCCAAGTGTCAGAGCTTGGGAGCGGGGGTGGCCCTTGACGAATGGGGCCCCTCCGTCGGTGGCGCGGGGAAGTCCCTTGACGCAAGGTGCCCCCATGGATTATTCTCTGCAGCATAAGTAAGTGCTCCATATGCCGAGATAACCCATTGGGACCCCCAAGTGTCAGAGCTTGGGAGCGGGGGTGGCCCTTGACGAACGGGGCCCCTCCGTGGGTGGCGCGGGGAAGGCCCTTGACGCAAGGTGCCCCCATGGGTTATTCTCTGCAGCATAAGTAAGTGCTCCATATGCCGAGATAACCCATTGGGACCCCCAAGTGTCAGAGCTTGGGAGCGGGGGTGGCCCTTGACGAACGGGGCCCCTCCGTGGGTGGCGCGGGGAAGGCCCTTGACGCAAGGTGCCCCCATGGGTTATTCTCTGCAGCATAAGTAAGTGCTCCATATGCCGAGATAACCCATTGGGACCCCCAAGTGTCAGAGCTTGGGAGCGGGGGTAGCCCTTGACGAACGGGGCCCCTCCGTGGGTGGCGCGGGGAAGACCCTTGACGCAAGGTGCCCCCATGATGTTATTCTCTGCAGCATAAGTAAGTGCTCCATATGCCGAGATAACCCATTGGGACCCCCAAGTGTCAGAGCTTGGGAGCGGGGGTGGCCCTTGACGAACGGGGCCCCTCCGTGGGTGGCGCGGGGAAGGCCCTTGACGCAAGGGGCCCTCATGGGTTATTCTCTGCAGCATAAGTAAGTGCTCCATTTGCCGAGATAACCCATTGGGACCCCCAAGTGTCAGAGCTTGGGAGCGGGGGTGGCCCTTGACGAACGGGGCCCCTCCGTGGGTGGCGCGGGGAAGGCCCTTGACGCACGGGGCCCCCATGGGTTGTTCTCTGCAGCACAGAGTATTTGAGGAGAGCCATCAGATTCAGTAAATCTGACCCCTGTTCCTTCCTCTCTCGCAGTGTAATGGTTGGAATCCTAACAAGATGTTCAACTTCAATGAGGACAACTACGGGGTGAAGACGACGTGCGACAGCAGCCTGTCCTCATACACGTGAGTGATGATCCTTGTGCCCGGTGTCTTTCGTCACCCTCGGTGAAGCTGCTTTGTTCCTTCATCATGTTTTTTTTTTTTAACCCCTTCACGACCCTTGACGGATCTATCCGTCATGGAGCGTGTGAGGTTAGTCCCCGCCCCCTGCCGTGGGCAGGTCCCGGCGATCCGTGCACATATCTGCTGTTTTCAACAGCTGACATATGTGCCTGCATGATCCGAGTGGAATCGCATTCCACCCGGAACATTTAACCCCTTACGTCTCGCTGCCAAAGTCTGGCAGCGAGATTTATATGCGTGCGGCCATTGCTTTTACTTACTGCCGACCCCACCGGAAGTCACGTGCGTGATCACGTGACTTTCGGTGGTTGCCATGGTAGCACAGGGTCATATGATGACACCTGTAGCTAACATGAGTCACTTCCTCTCAGTGCCGGCATAATGCCAGCACGGAGAGTAAAGCAGCGTATCTGCAGTTCTCAGCTCTGTAGCTGAGATCTACAGATAGGGCAGAGCGATCGTATTGCTGATCGCTATAGCCCCCTAGGGGGACTAGTAAAATAATAAAAAAAAAGTTTTCAAAAAGAAATAAAAAACAAAAAAACCTAAAAGTTCAAATCACCCCCCTTTCGCCTCATTAGGGTTAAAAGGGTTAAAAAAATAAAAAAATATACACATATTTGGTATTGCCGCGTTCAGAAATGCCCGATCTATCAAAATATAAAATCAATTAATCTGATCAGTAAACGGCGTAGCGGCAAAAAAAATCCAAACGCCAAAATTACGTTTTTTGTTTGCCGCAAGTTTTGCGCAGAATGCAATAACCGGCGATCAAAACGTAGCATCTGCGCAAAGATTGTACCATTAGAAACGTCAGCTCGAGACGCAAAAAATAAGCTGTCACTGAGCCATAGATCCAGAAAAATGAGAACGCTACAGGTTTCGGAATATGGCGCAAAACGTGCGCCACTTTTATTGGACAAACTTGTGATTTTTTTTTAACCCCTTAGATACAAGTAAACCTATACATGTTTGGTGTCTACAAACTCGCACCGACCTCAGGCATCACAATAACACATCAGTTTTACCATATATTGAACACGGTGAATAAAACCTCCCAAAAACTATTGTTCGATCACACTTTTTTTGCGGTTTTTCCACACTTGGAATTTTTTTGCTATTTCTTTGTCGCTCCATTGGGAGACCCAGACAATTGGGTGTATAGCTACTGCCTCCGGAGGCCACACAAAGTATTACACTTTAAAAAGTGTAACCCCTCCCCTCTGCCTATACACCCCCCCGTGCATCACGGGCTCCTCAGTTTTTATGCTTTGTGTTGAAGGAGGCACACATGCACTCATGCTCCCATTTTTAGTCAGCAGCAGCTGCTGATTATATCGGATGGAAGAAAAGAGGGCCCCTAACAGGGCCCCCGGCATGCTCCCTTCTCACCCCACTAAGTCGGCGGTGTTGTTAAGGTTGAGGTACCCATTGCGGGTACACAGGCCGGAGCCACATGCCGTTTTCCTTCCCCATCCCTTAGGGGCTCTGGGAGAAGTGGGATCCTATCCGGTCATCCAGGCACTGGGACCGGGCTCCCTCCGCAGCCCCTGTGGGATTCTGACGGACAGGAGACTGAGTATCATCAGGGACAGGGCCCTGCATCTACAGGTACTCTGTGTCCCCTTGAGGACGGTGCATGGAGCACCTTGGCCTCAGACGCTGCAGCGACTGCGGTGTGGGTTTGAGACCGGGACTACCGCGCCGACCGCGCCTGCTTGCCGGCCGCTGTTTTAACTTTAGTCCCCGGCTTTTGCGGCCTAGTGCATTGAAATCCCGCCCCCGGGCCTGCCAGTCAGGGGAAAGGGCGGGACGGTCGGTCTGACGCCGACAGTGAGGGCTGGAGCACGCTTAGCTGTCCTCCGCCCCCCTCACTAATCACTCTAGGGCACCAGATTCCCGCACTTTCTGTAGTTACGCCCACGGCTCCCTCCTCCCCTGTAAACGCCGACGGCCATGTTTTTAAGCACATTCTGCCGGTGGAGGACTTCTGGCTGCAGCTCTGGGAGACCCGAGGCTGGTAATCTGGTGGCCACACACCGCTTGTGCGGTCGGTAAGCCACACCGGTCACCCGGTGCTGGTACCCCTAGAGTGCCGAACTGTATATATATATATTTTATTTGTATACATTTTCTCGGTTCAGCTGTACTGTTAGCTTGTGGCTATATATCCCTCAGTGATCATTCTCCTGGGAGACAACATGTCGTTCACAAGGAGCAAGGGTGCCAAGACACAGGGTTATTTCTTCATTGTTCCTATGGGAGACCCAGACCATGGGTGTATAGCTACTGCCTCCGGAGGACACACAAAGTTACTACACTCAAACGTGTAGCTCCTCCCTCCTAGCATATACACCCCCTGCTAGCCAGTCCTAGCCAGTTTCATGCTTTGTGTCAGGAGGATCACACACACACATGCATCCTTTTTTGATTTTTCATTTTTTCTAAAGATTTGGAAGAAAAGCGGGTCCACTGGACCCCCGGCATGTCCCTTCACACCCCCCTGGCGGCGGTGCTGTTAAGGTTGATTCAGGGCAAGAGCCCTTCATGCCGCGCTCCTTCACCATCCCTTAGGGGCTCTGGCTTGAAGTTAGAGCCAACACGGTTCTCACTGCCTTGCAGGAGACCGGCCTCCATCCGCAGCCCTTTGGCAGGACCCTGCTGGACGGAGCACTGGACCCCCACCCCACCCAGGGACTGGGCCCTGCGTCTCAAAGCTAAGTATAGAGACGTTATTCAGAGGGTCCTTCTGCAATGTGGGGCACTTTATTGGGGGGACAGTGATTTACTTTGATAATGCTGCTTTTCACTGTGTTCCGGCCGGTTCCACGGTTTTTACTGTGTACCGCGCCGATGATGCCTGATTTTCGGCCGCATGTATAACTCTAGGCCCCGGCTTCAGCCGCGGCCTAGTTTCGTTTCGTTCCCCTGCATGTCAGTCATGCAGGGGGACACTGCAGCGCCGCCCACCGGCCGCTCTGCACAGGGGAGGACACTCCTTTTTGAGGAGATGATTCCCTCCCCTGTACATCTCCTTAGCCCTCCGATTCCCCCCCCTGGGTTAACCCCCGCCCCCCCCCCCCTCACTCGGGCGCCATTTTCTCAGCGTTCTTAGTACGCTGGTCGGCGCTGGCTGCTCTGCAGTGCAGAGGGAGTGGATATCTGGCTGGGGGTCCAGGCTTGGAACCCGGGGGGCACTCATAATAGCGGCCTGATAAGTCACAACCTCTGGTTGTGCACTTTTATACACTAGCAGGGCATTCTGAAGGAGTTAATTCTTTATTATAGAACCTCCTCCTCAGCAGCATGTCTCACACTAGGAGCAAAGCTCCAAGGCTGTACACTACATGTTCTGCATGTAGGCATATTGTCTGAACTAGCACAGACCCACACTGTAATGGTTCTTATGTGGTGGTACCTCAGCCTGGAGTCTCCCCGGGCTGAACCCCTGTCTTGGGTATTCTAAACATTCTAGACAGAGCCCCCCACCTCTGCAGCATGTCTCACGGAGCGAGGCTGCAGGCTTGGTAGTCTCGTACGGCTCTACCGAGCTCATAACCACTGTGGCCCCTCAGCTTGGAGGCTCATTTATGGTCCCTCCAGCTTCGCCGGTTTCGGTGGCTGACCCCTGGGGGAATCTTTTTTCCAGGGGTCGGCTGTCCCGGCATCTGCTGAGCATGCAGCCCCCTTCTCAGGGCGTTTTCTGCTCGCTCAGCAAAGCTCACAGACCCCGTCCTCCTCACAGGGAGACGTAGGGTCCCCTTTACTCCCCGTCCCGCAGCTCCGATTACGAGCTGACTCACTGGGCGAGGAGGATGTCTCTACCAGGGGCTCGGACGCTACTTTAGGTACTTTGATCCGTCCGTAGGTGACACGGATGCGAATGATTGGATTGCGTCCATTATACTAGTACTGGACCTCCATCCGCCTGTATCAGGGGAGTATTCCCCGCTGGCAGAAAGGCATCAGTATACCTTTAACAGGACGAGGAGCGTGTTCCTTAACCACTCCAGTTTTCAGCCCGCTGCGTCCGAGCCCACAGCCTGTCCTGCAGATCCCACAGCGGGGTTCTGCTGCCTGTCCCCCCCTCCCATCAGAGGTGGTCAAGGAGTGTACTCATTCGCCAGGGGTGGCCACTCCGGTGTCTAGACTTTCAGCCCGGATAGTTGTATCAGTGGCTGACGGCACCTCTATAAGGATCCCACGGTACATTAATTATTGTACTGGACCTCAATCCGCCGGAGTTACCTTATCTAGGGGAACACTATGTGTGTTCCTTAACCACTCCAGTTTTCAGGCCCTGTGACCAGCCCAGGGTCCGCTCTGACAGTCGCTTCCCATGAAGCGTGATTCTGAGGACTGTGTTTCCCCTGTCCACCAATGGTGGTCAAAAGGTGGGCTCATTCACCTCAGGTGGCTCAGCCCGGACCGTTACGTCAGTGGCTGATGGCTCCTCTGAGGAGATGCTTTCCCTCACAGGGACGCTATGCCCAAGACGGTTGCCTGAACTTCCAAACTTCAGTCTTCTCATCCTCTGCCAGGTCTGCCATGCTGGACACCGCACGGCGGTGGTCTTGGCTACTTCCTCACTATCCGCAGGCTCCTGTGGCTTCGGAAATGGAAGGCAGATGCCTCTATAGAGGTTCCTTGCTGGGCTCCCCTTTGGTGGGACCAGTCTCTTCGGAACCAACTGGATGAAATTTAGGAAGCTCTTGGCGAGGAGAGTTCTTCCTTGCCACAAACCTAAACCAAGGATCCTGTCCAGGGCAGGAATCAGTTGAGGTTTCGGTGGTTTCCGTTCCTCCATCTGATCGTCCTCTAGCTCGGCCTAGGTTCATAGAACCAATTGGCTTGAAGCTGCGTCTTCAGAAGACCGCAGGAGATGCTGCCACTTAGTCAGCTTCCTCCGAGCTATCTAGCCACGCCAACCTCCTCCTGGTCGGTGGCAGGCTCCCTCCACTTGGCGACGTATGGTTCTAACACGTCTCCGTTCAGTGGGGGCGGGATATATCTCCCATGGCTACAGGATGGAATTCTGTCCACCCGCCAAACAGATTTTTTCTGTCACCCCCTCCCGGCTCCAAGGCCGCCGCCTTCTCACAGGCCGTGGCATTTCTTGCAGGCCAATGGAGGAATTGTACCGGTTCCCGACTGGGAACGGTTCTGAGATTTTTGTTTAAATCTATTTCTAGTACCCGAAGAGAACAGAGAGTAGTAGAGAATGGGTTTCACAGCCGCGCCAAAAGACTACTGGATTCTTCTCAGATTAATGTTTCTTTTATTTCATAACAGGTCAAGTCTACGCGTTTCAGAAGGACACAGCTCCCTTCTTCAGGACAAACCAGCAAAGAATCATCCCGCTGCCGGGACTTGGTGTTACATGCTGCTATAGGTGTTGTGACTGTCACAACCCGAATTGGTGAGTAGGATTATTCTTTGCTTCACCCTATATATATTGGGGTAAGACCCTATTGCGCTTTCTTTTTCCACAGTTTTCACTTAGTACCCGAAGAGGGCGGTGCCTTCCGACCTGGATCTTTAGCTTTTCAAGCATGGTCAGGTGTGGCGTGTTCACAGGGAGTCTCGGTCTTGTTCCGTGTGTTTTTTTCACCGGATCAATCAAGAACCCAAGGAGATTCCCTAGCAGCCATCGGCATCAGAGATGCCTTTCTGCAGGGGTCAATCGCAGTTTCACACCAGCGTTGACTACGTTTTGCCATCGGAGTGGTCCAATTCGTGGCTCTTCCCTTGGGGTTAGCCACGGCCCCTCGAGTATTCTCATTGGGACTGCTGTGATTAGGGTCCTGCACCCCTAGGGATTGGCAGTGATCGTTTGCCCTGGACGGCCTTCTTCTTGGGGCTTCATCCAGTGCAGACTCTTAGCAGAGTACTTCGCTTACTCTCGCCACTCTAACCTATTCGGGTGGCTTGTCATTCTGTTCAAGTCCACTCTGACTTCGAACCAGAGGTTCTCAGGGACGCAATTCGAGACTCTGTCGGCTCTTGTAAAGCTGCTCTTAGTCGATCAGTAGTCCCTCCGCTGGCGGTCGACGTCGTTCTATCAGACACCAAATACAGGTGCTGGTCAGACGGTGGCGTCAATGGAAGTGATTCCTTGCCCAATTTCTCCTGCGTCCTCTGAGACTGGATGTTTTCCGCTGCACACGCGAACTCCCTCCTTCCACGGGGTGGTGGCTTTGCCACTGACCAGGGGCTCGTTTTCAGTGGTGGTTTCGGCCACTCTGTCTCAGGGACTTCCTAGCCCCGTCCCAGGTGACCCTCACCAGGGTGCTGGTCTTTCCGCCTTGGGAGCAGTATATCTCCATCAATGGGCTGGAAATCAGAGCTGTATTTCTAGCTCTCTAAGCCTTCACCATCTGTTGGCGGCTAGGCACATTCGAGTCCAGTCGGACAACGTGACAGCGTTTTCCTACATCAACTTCCAGGGCGGGACACTCAGCCGCCTGGCAATCTTAGCGCCTCAACATTCTTCAGTGGACAAGGGACTCCTAGTCCACCGTATCCGCAGCCCACATCCTAGATGTCAAAACTGCGAGGCAGACTATTTCAGCTGTCCAACCGTGGTCCACAATCCTCAGGTTTTGCGGTAGACACACTGGTTCATGTTTGATCCCAGCTTCGTCTCTACCTCTTGCCCAGAGTCCTGCGCAAGATCAGTAAAGGGGGCCGTCGGGTCATTCCCTTACTCCAGACTGACCCAGGCAGGCTTGGTACCCTGACCTGCTCCTTCTGTCCGTTGGGTTGCCATGGCATATTCCGGACCGTCCAGACCTTTTCTCAAAAGGTCTGTTTTTTCCGTCAGAATTCTGAATTCTCAGATTGACGGCGTAGCTATTGAGTCCTGGATCTTGGCGACTTCTGGTATCCTTCCTGAAGTCATCTCCGCTATGACTCGAGCCCCAAAGTGTCCTTGGACCTTTTTAGCCTTGCCGACCCTCCTGTCCCTTCCACAGTCCGGTCTACAGCTAGGACTATCCCTCATTAAGGGACAGGTCTCGGCTCTGTCAGTATGTGCCAGCGGCGTATCGTCCGGCTGGCTCCGGTGCGCTCCTTTAAGGGCGCATCTCACATCATTCCGCCTTTCCGGCGGCCTATGGAGCCCTGGGACCTTAATCCGGTCCTCCCGGTTCCCGGAAACCCCCCTTTGTGCCTCTTAGGCAGGTTTCCTTGTTTCATCTTTCACAGAAAGTAGTCTTTCTGGTGGCTAGAATTTCCCGCCAGGGAGTTCTGGCTGCACTCTCTCTGAGTCACCCCCTTTTTGGTCTTTTGCATCAAGACAAGGTGGTCTCCGTCCGACTCCGGACTTTTTTCCTTAAGGTGGTTACTGCTTCCACCTTATCCGGGGCAATTTTCCTGCCTTCCTTTTGTCCGGCTCCTGTTCATCGCTTTGAGGAAGCGTTGCATATCCTGGATCTGGTGCGGGCGCCCCGGATCTATGTGTCTCGCACCGCCGTTATTAGGCGGTGCACCTCTCTCTGGTACTGACTGCTAGTCAACGTAGCGGTCTCTCGGCATCTAAGCCGACCCTGGTTCGTTGGCTTAGGTCGGCCATTTCCGAGGCCTGCCAGTGTACTCAAGTGCCTTCCCCGCCGGGGATCAGAGCACATTTGATCAGACCTGTCGGTGCCTTTTGGGCTTTCAGGCGCCAGGCTACGGCTCAGTAGGTCTGTCAGACTGCAGCTCGAATTAGTCTGCATACTTTTTCGAAGCTCTATCCAAGGCATGCTCTTGCTTTGGCAGACGCGGGCTTGGGCAGACGCATCTTTCAGGCGTCTGTCGCCCATTTGTGAAGTTGGGTTTGCCTGCTTCTCAGTTGTCTGTTTATTCCCACCCATGGACTGCTTTAGGACGTCCCATGGTCTGGGTCTCCCATAGGAACGATGAAGAAAAAGAGAATTTTGTTACTTACCGTAAATTCTTTTTCTTATAGTTCCGTCATGGGAGACCCAGCACCCTCCCTATTGCCTGTTGGCAGGTTTCTTGTTCCGTGTGTCTTCACCGGCTGTTATTGTTGTAGACAGACGTTCCGGTTCTTCCGGATTTTACTCTGTCTCTTCTTGTGGGTGGATGTCCTCCTTCAGCTTTTGCACTAAACTGGCTAGGACTGGCTAGCAGGGGGTGTATATGCTAGGAGGGAGGAGCTACACGTTTGAGTGTAGTAACTTTGTGTGTCCTCCGGAGGCAGTAGCTATACACCCATGGTCTGGGTCTCCCATGACGGAACTATAAGAAAAAGAATTTACGGTAAGTAACAAAATTCTCTTTTTTGCAACCTGTACCTCTTGTGCGGCTATGCTACCTGCAGGTTCCACCTACCCTCACTGTGAGCAATGCTCGGGCCCTGTGGCACTCGCTCAGCCGGAGCCTGAGGCACTGGGGGGACCCTCGGCCCTGGTAGAACCGCCGGCTACCCCTGTACAGGTGGCAGGGACAGAGTTTGCAGTTTTAGCTGAGAAACTCTCTGAGTCACTTTCACAATCCATGGCTCAGTCTATGGACAAATGGTCTGCTAAGATACTAGAAGCTTTGCAGTCCAGACCGGCCCTTACTCAGGCCCCGGGCACTGCGGGATCGCCCCCAGGGCCATCTCGGTCTGCGACGAAGCGTGCTCCTGGGGTGGCCTCTAGTTATTACGTGGAGGACTCCGGCACGGACCGCAGTCCCAGACCGGCTAAGCGGGCTCGCTTAGAATCTTCCCCGACTTCATCACGCTGCTCGGGGTCTCAGCTTGAGGACTCTCTAGAGGATGAGGCGGACGTAGCAGCCCAGGACTCTGACCCTGATGTTGCTCTCAATCTTGATACACCTGAAGGGGACGCCATAGTAAATGACCTTATAGCGTCCATCAACCAGGTGCTAGATCTATCTCCCCCGCCTCTACCTGTGGAAGAGTCGGCTTCACAGCAGGAGAAGCACCAATTTAGGTTTCCCAAACGTACAAGGAGTGCTTTCTTCGATCACTCTAACTTCAGAGATGCTGTCCAGAAGCACAGGGCTTTCCCGGACAAGCGCTTTACTAAACGCCTTAATGACACACGTTATCCCTTCCCCCCTGACGTAGTTAAGGGTTGGGCTCAATGTCCTAAGGTGGATCCTCCAGTCTCTAGACTGGCGGCTAGATCTGTGGTAGCAGTGGCTGACGGTTCATCGCTCAAGGATGCCACGGACAGGCAGATAGAGCTCCTAATGAAATCCATCTATGAAGCCACAGGCGCGTCCTTTGCCCCAGCCTTTGCAGCAGTGTGGGCACTCCAGGCTATCTCAGCTTGTCCGTCTGAGATTAATGCGGTCACCCGTACCTCTGCTCCGCAAGTAGCGTCTTTGACTTCTCAGGCGTCGGTATTTTCATCCTACGCCATGAATGCTGTCCTGGACTCGGCTAGCCGTACAGCGGTAGCATCCGCCAATTCGGTGGCAGTCCGCAGGGCCATGTGGCTACGCGAATGGAAGGCAGACTCTGCTTCCAAGAAGTTCTTGACCGGTTTGCCTTTCTTTATCGTTCCTATGGGAGACCCAAACCATGGGTGTATAGCTTCTGCCTCCGGAGGACACACAAAGTACTACACTCAAACGTGTAGCTCCCCCCTCCTAGCATATACACCCCCTGCTAGCCAGTCCTAGCCAGTTCAATGCTTTGTGTTTCAGGAGGTCACACACACATGCATTCTCTGATTTTTGATTTTTGATTTTTTTCTTTGGATCAAAGATTTGGAAGAAAAGCGGGTCCAGTCTGGACTCCCGACATGTCCCTTCTCACCCCACTGTGTCGGCGGTGCTGTTAAGGTTGATTTTCCAAGGCTGGAGCCTTCACATGCCGCGCTCCTTCAACACCCTCTGAGAGGCTCTGGTTTGAAGTGGGAGCCAACACGGTTCTCACTGCTTTGCAGGAGACCGGTCTCCATCCACAGCCCTGTTCAGGATCCTGTCGGACGGAGCGCTCATCCCCCAGGGACCTGGCACCTGCGTCTCACAAGCTATGTACATGAGACGTTATTACCACAGAAAGTGGTCTTTCCAGGGGTCCTTTATACTTTATTTTGTGGGGAGAGTGTGTTTTATGTTTGTGTTAACATTTCCGGCCGGTTCTCCAGTTTTCACTGGAGAACCGCGCCGATGGTGTCTGCACGCCGGCCGCATGTTTAAATCTAGGCCCCGGCTTCGCCTGAGGCCTAGTTTCGGTTTCCACTGCCTCTGCTTGTCAGTCACGCAGAGAGACAGGATGGCTCCGCCCAGCGGCTGTGCAGGACAGGGAAGGGACACTCCTCACTGAGGAAGGATTCCCTCCCCTGTCTACCTCATTTGCCGCTCTCAGAGTAGGCCCCGCCCCCTCTCCTCGCTCCGGTCGCCATTTTCTCAGCGTTCTCTGTGCCTGCATAGGCACAGAGATTCCACATTGTGACAAGTGGGGGCCTGGGCTGAGGGACTGGGGGCACAAAAATGTCTATTAAACGGCCTAGCAGCCACAACCTCCGGTTTGTGCAGCTGCTTATTTTATCTGTTATATACTCTGCTGGGGGCCACTCTGGTCAGAGCCCCCACCTCTGCAGCATGTCTCACATCAGAGCAAGGCTGCAGGGCTGTTTTTAATTTGCACTGTATGAGGACTCGTACGGCCTGTACCGAGCACATAAACACAGGAGACGCAGAGTCAGCCTGGAGGCTCATCAGTGGTCCCTCCAGCTGCTCCGGCTTCGGTGGCTGAACCCCCGGTTTGGGCAGAATCCGCTCTTTTCAGGGGATGACTGTCCCGGACTCTGCGGAGCATGCATTAGCCCCCTTCTCAGGGTGTTTCTGCTGCTACTCGCTCAGCAAAGCTCACGGAGGACTCTCCTTCTGGTCTCAGACCCCGTCCTCCTAAAATGGAGACGCAGGGTCCCCTGTCCTTCCCCGTCCCGCAGCTCTGATTCACGAGCTGACTCCCTGGACGAGGAGGATGTCCCTACCAGGGGCTCGGATGCTACTTTATGTACATTGATCTGTCCGAAGGTGACGCAGATGCTAATGATGGGATTGCGTCCATTATACTTGTACTGGACCTCCATCCGCCTGTATCAGGGGAGCACTCCCCGCTGGCAGAAAGGCATCAGTATACCTTAAACAGAACAAGGAGTGTGTTCCTTACCACTCTAGTTTTCAGCCCACTGTGTCCAGGCCCACAGCCTGTCCTGTCAGACCCCAAAGCGGAGTTCTGATGACTGTTTCTCCCTCCCACCAGTGGTGGTCAAGGAGTGAGCTAATTCGACAAGGGTGGTCCCTCCGGTGTCTAGACTTTCAGCCCGGATAGTTGTATCAGTGGCTGACGGCACCTCTATAGGGATCCCACTGTACATTACTTTTGTACTGGACCTTAATCCGCCGGAGTTACCTTGCCTAAGAGAACAAGGAGTGTGTTCCTTAACCACTCCAGTTTTTCAGGCCTCTGTGACCAAGCCCAGAGTCTGCTCTGACAGACGCTTCCCATGAAGCATGGTTCTGATGACTGTTTCCCTTTCCACCAGTGGTGGTTAAGGAGTGGGCTCATTCACCAAGGGTGGCTCAGCCCGAGCCGTTATATCAGTGGCTGATGGCTCCTCATTTATAGTTTTGCTGTCCACCAGGTTGTCCTTCTGGCCAAATCTGTTTAGGGGCGGCAGGAGCTTCGTTCTCCTCAGCTTTATAGCAGTGCGGGCTTTCGTAGCCTCCTCTGCTTCTCTAGAGGAGATGCGTTCCCTCACAGGGACTCTATGCCCGAAATGGTTGCCTGAACTTCCAGATTCAGCCTTTTCATCCTATGCCATGTCTGCCATGCTGGAGACTCTCACCGCACCGAGGTGGCCTCGGCTACTTTCCTCGCTATCCGCAGGCTCCTGTGGCTTCGGAAGTGGAAGGCAGATGCTTCTATAGAAGTTCCTTGCTGGGCTCCCTTTTGTTGGGACCAGTCCTTCGAAAACAACTGGATGAAATTGTTAAGGAAGCTTTTGGCGGGAAGAGTTCTTCCATGCCACAATCCCAAATCAGGAAACCTGTCCAGGGCAGGAATCAGCGGAGGTTTTCGTTCTTGCGTTCCTCCATCTGAGCGTTTTCTAAGCCCTCGGCCTCGTCCACTAGTTCGGCCAAGGATCGTAAAACCCAAATGGCGCTCGAAGCCGCGTCTTCAGAAACTGCAGGAGATGCTGCCACTAAGTCAGCTTCCTCCGGGCTATCTGGCCACGCCAGCAACGTCCTTGGTCGTCCGGGCTATCTGGCCACGCCAGCAACGTCCTTGGTCGGTGGCAGGCTCTTCCACTTTGGCGACGTATGATTTTAACACGTCTCCGATCAGTGGGGGCGGGATTACTTCTCCATGGCTACAGGATAGATTTCTATCCACCCGCCAAACAGATTTTTTCTGTCAACTCCCCCCTGTTCCAAGGCCGCCGCCTTCTCACAGGCCGTGGCATTCTTGCAGGCCAATGGAGTAATTGTACCGGTTCCCAATTGGGAACGGTTCTGAGATTCTGCTTAAATCTATTCCTAGTCCCCGTAGAGGGCAGGTACTTCCGACCTGGATCTCAAGCTTTTCAAGCATGTTCAGGTGCGGCGTTTTCACATGGAGTCTCGGTCTTGTTCCGGGTGTTTTCACCGGATCAATTGATAACCCAAGGACATTCCCTAGCATCCATCGACATCAGAGATGTCTATCTGCATGTGCCAATCGCAGCTTCTCACCAGCGTTGGCTACGTTTTGCAATCGGAGTGGTCCAATTCGTGGCTCTTCCCTTGGAGTTAGCCACGGCCCCTCGAGTACTCTCAAGGTTGGGGCAGCTGTGATTAGGGTCCTGCACCCCTAGAGGTTGGCAGTGATCTTTTGCCCTGAACGGGCTTCTTGTCGGGGCTTCATCCAGTGCAGACTCTTAGCAGAGTGCCTCGCTCACTCTCGCCACGCTAACCAATTCGGGTGGCTTGTCATTCTGTCCAAGACCACTCTGACTTCAAACCAGAAGTTCACGTACCCAGGGACGCAATTCGAGACTCTGTCGGCACTTGTGAAGCTGCCCTTAGTCAAACAGTAGTCCCTCTGCTGGCGGTCGACGTCGTTCCATCAGGCACCGAATACAGGTACTGGATCATATGGTGGCGTCAATGGAAGCGATTCCCTTGCCCAGTTTCTCCTCCTCGGAGGCTGGATATTTTCCGCTGTTGGAACAAGCGAACTTCCTCCTTCCACGGGGTGGTGGCTTCGCCACAGACCAGGGGCTCGTTTCAGTGGTGGCTTCGGCCACTCTGTCTCAGGGACGCTCCTTCCTGGCCCCGTCCCGGGTGATCCTCACCAGGATACTAGTCCATCCGACTGGGGAGCAGTGTTTCTCCACCACGGAGCGCAGGGCGCTTGGACTCTGTCCGAATCAGCCCTCTGGATCAATGTGCTGGAAATCAGAGCTGTGTTTCTAGCTCTCTAAGCCTTTCACCATCTGTTGGCGGCTGGGCACATTCGAGTCCAGTCAGACGACGTGACAGCGTTTACCTACATCAACCTCCAGGGCGGCACACTCAGCCGCCTGGCAATGTTGGAGGCTCAACGCATTCTTCAGTGGACGAAGGACTCCTAGTCCACCATATCCGCAGCCCACATCCCAGATGTGAAGACTGCGAGGCAGATTATCTCAGCTGTCCATCCGCGGTCCACGATCCTCAGGTTTTTGCGGCAGACGCACTGGTGCATGTTTGGTCCCAGCTTCGTCTGTCTTACGTGTTTCACCCTCTAGCTCTTGCCCAGAATCCTGCGCAAGATCAGTAAGGAGGGCCGTCGGGTCATTCTCATACTCCAGACTGGCACAGGCAAGGTTAGTACCCTGACCTGCACCATCTGTCCGTAGTGTTGCCATGGCATCTTCCGGACCGTCCAGACCTTCTCTCACGAGGTCCGTTTTTTTTCCGCCAGAATTCTGGATTCTCAGATTGACGGCGTGGCTCTTGAGTCCTGGATCTTGACGACATCTGGTATCCCTCCTGAAGTCATCTCCACTATGACTCGAGCTCCGAAGTGTCCTTGGCCTTTTGGCCTTGCCGACCCTCCTGTCCCTTCTACAGTCCGGTCTACAGCTTAGGACTATCCCTCTTTAAGGGACAGCTCTTGGCTCTGTCAGTGTGTGCCAGCGGCGTATCATCCGGCTGGCTCAGGTGCGCTCCTTCAAGGGCGCATCTCACATTATTCCGCCTTACCGGCGGCCTATGGAGCCCTGGGACCTTAATCCGGTCCTCACGGTTTCCGGAAACCCCCCTTTGAGCCTCTCAGGGAGGTTTCTTTGTTTCGTTTTTCACAGAAAGTGGTCTTTCTAGTGGCCATAATTTCCCTCAAGAGAGTCTCTGTTTTGGCTGCACTCTCTTCTGAGTCACCCCCTTTTTTGGTTTTTCATCAAGACAAGGTGGTCTCCGTCCGACTCCGGACTTTCTCCCTAAGGTGGTTGCTGCTTCCACCTTAACTGGGGCATTTTCCCTGCCTTCCTTTTGTCCGGCTCCTGTTCATCGCTTTGAAAAAGCGTTGCATATCCTGGATCTGGTGCGGGCGCTCCGGATCTTTGTGTCTCGCACCGCTGTTATTAGGCGCTGCACCTCTCTCTGGTGCTGACCACTAGTCAGCGTAGCGGTCTCTCGGCATCTACGCCGACCCTGGTTCGTCTTAGGTCGGCCATTTCCGATGCCTACCAGTGTACTCAAGTGCCTTCCCCGCCTGGGATCAGGGCACACTTGACGAGAGCTGTCGGTGCCTCTTGGGCTTTCAAGCACCAGGCTACGGCTCACCAGGTCTGTCAGACTGCCACTTGGATTAGTCTGCATACCTTTTCGAAGCACTACCCAATGCAGGCTCATGCTTCGGCAGACGCGGGCTTGGGCAGACGCTTTTTTCAGGCGGCTGTCGCCCATTTGTGAAGTTAGGTTTCGCCTACTTCTCAGTTGGTCTGTTTATTCCCACCCATGGACTGCTTTAGAACGTCCCATGGTTTGGGTCTCTCATAGGAACGATAAAGAAAAAGAGAATTTTGTTACTTACCGTAAATTCTTTTTCTTATAGTTCCGTCATGGGAGACCCAGCACCCTCCCTATTGCCTGTTGGCAGGTTTCTTGTTCCGTGTGTCTTCACCGGCTGTTGTTGTTGCAGACAGAGGTTCCGGTTGTTCCGGGTTTTACTCTGTCTCTACTTGTGGGTGGATGTCCTCCTTCAGCTTTTACACTAAACTGGCTAGGACTGGCTAGCAGGGGGTGTATATGCTAGGAGGGGGGAGCTACACGTTTGAGTGTAGTACTTTGTGTGTCCTCCGGAGGCAGAAGCTATACACCCATGGTTTGGGTCTCCCATGACGGAACTATAAGAAAAAGAATTTACGGTAAGTAACAAAATTCTCTTTTTCTTCGGCGCTCCATTGGGAGACCCAGACGATTGGGTGTATAGCACTGCCTCCGGAGGCCACACAAAGCATTACACTAAAAAGTGTAAGGCCCCTCCCCTTCTGGCTATACACCCCCAGTGGGATCACTGGCTCACCAGTTTTCTGCTTTGTGCGAAGGAGGTCAGACATCCACGCATAGCTCCACTGTTTAGTCAGCAGTAGCTGCTGACTATGTCGGATGGAAGAAAAGAGGGCCCATATAGGGCCCCCAGCATGCTCCCTTCTCACCCCACTTGTGGTTTGTAAGGTTGAGGTACCCATTGCGGGTACAGAGGCTGGAGCCCACATGCTGTTTTCCTTCCCCATCCCCCTGAGGGGCTCTGAGGAAGTGGGATCTTACCGGCCCCCAAGCCCTGAGGCCGGGCTCCATCCACAGACCCACTGAACCTGCTGGATACGGAGCGGGGTACCGTTCAGGGACAAGGCCCTGCAACTGTCAGGTACTCTGTGTCCCCGTACAGACAGGCACACACACGCCAGACTTGCTGGGTGTGTTAGTGCGCCGGGGATAGTAGCGCTGCACGCTGGGGTTTGAGTCACAGCAGCTTAGCTGTGTGACTTCATGTGCTGGGAACTACCGCGCCGGCCACTCTCGGAGCGGCGGCGCGGCTGGGACTTGTAGTGCGCCGGGGACTTAGCGCCGGCCGCGCTTTTACGGCGGCGGCGCTTATAAATTTAGTCCCCGGCTTTTGCGGCCTAGCTCCGCTTCGTTCCCGCCCCCTCCCTATCAATCAGGGAAGGGGACAGACGCTGTGCAATCGTCGGCGCCGAGGGCTGGAGCCTTATTTACATGCTCCAGCCCTCTCACTAGACACAGTGGGACGCAGGTTTCCCGCTTTTAGTCTGAGCACGCCCAGGGCCCGCCCCCCCTCCACAGAGACGCCGGCAGCCATTCCTGCATGCAGTCTGGCTGGAGGACGGACACAGGCTCTGGGAGACCCAGACTAGGGATTTCTGGCGACCACACACCCGCGTTTAGCGGGCGGTAAGCAGCACATTAGTGCTGGCCCCACTTGTGCCACAGTGTTGTATTGGTGTACTTTTTCCTGTACCAGATATATATATATATATACTGCACTGTACGGTCGCTTCTTGGCTGTATACCCTGTATTGCTCTGAGGAGACAACAACATGTCATCCACAAAACGCAAGGGTGCCAAGGCAAGGGCTGTATACACTGCTTGTACAGCATGTGGGGCTAATCTACCAGCAGGCTCCAACGACTCTCATTGTGTGCAATGTTCAGTCCCAGTGGCACTTCGTCAGCCAGAGCCTATGGTGGTGGTAGCCCAGGCAGAGACGCCGGTGAACCCTGCCCCGGTGACGGGGACAGAATTTGCAGTCTTTGCTGATAAAATGTCTGTGACTATGACAAAAATCCTGGAGACCTTGCAGTCCAGGCCAGTTGCTCAGACCATGGACACTGCTGTGTCTATGTTCCCCGGTCCCCCTCAGTTGGAACTAATTCGTACTTCAAGGGGGTCCCAGGCATCACAGGCTGAGGGCTCTGACTCCGATGACAGTCCCAGTCCGCCTAAACGAGCTCGCTGGGAGAGACCCTCCACATCATCACGCGGGTCAGGGTCTCAGCGAGAAGGGTCTCTATATGATGAGACAGATGTGGGTGATCAGGAGTCTTGTCCTGACACCGCACTCAATTTGGATACGCCAGATGGTGACGCCATGGTAAATGACCTTATAGCGGCCATCAATAGGCTGTTGGATATTTCTCCCCCAGCCCCTTCAGCAGAGGAGGCCGCTGCACAGCAGGAGAAATTCCATTTCCTGTATCCCAAGCGTAAATTGAGTACTTTTCTGGACCACTCTGACTTCAGAGAATCAATCCAGAAACACAATGCTTACCCGGACAAGCGTTTTTCCAAACGCCTTAAGGATACACGTTATCCCTTTCCCCCTGACGTGGTCAAACGCTGGACCCAGTGTCCAAAAGTGGACCCTCCAATATCCAGGCTTGCAGCTAGATCCATAGTTGCAGTGGAGGATGGGGCTTCACTTAAGGATGCCAATGACAGACAGATGGACCTTTGGTTGAAATCTGTCTATGAAGCTATCGGCGCGTCGTTTGCACCAGCATTCGCGGCCGTGTGGGCGCTCCAAGCTATTTCAGCTGGTCTGGCCCAGGTGGACTCTTTCATACGTCCAGCAGTGCCGCAAGTGGCGTCCTTAACTACGCAAATGACTGCGTTTGCGACCTACGCTATCAATGCGGTACTGGACTCTACGAGCCGTACCTCAATGGCATCCGCCAACTCTGTAGTTTTGCGCAGAGCCTTGTGGTTAAAAGAATGGAAAGCAGATTCTGCTTCTAAAAAATGTTTAACCAGCTTGCCATTATCTGGAGACAGACTGTTTGGTGAGCAATTGGCGGAAATCATTAAACAGTCCAAAGGTAAGGACTCTTCCTTACCCCAGCCCAGATCAAACAAACCTCAACAGAGGAAGTGGCAGTCTAAGTTTCGGTCCTTTCGAGGCTCGGGCAAGTCCCAATTCTCCTCGTCCAAAGGGACTCAGAAAGAGCAAAGGAGCTCTGATTCCTGGCGGGCTCACTCACGCCCCAAGAAAGCAACCGGAGGTACCGCTTCCAAGGCGGCTGCCTCATGACTTTCGGCCGCCTCCCTCCGCATCCTCGGTCGGTGGCAGGCTCTCCCGCTTTTGCGACATTTGGCTGCCACAGGTCAAAGACCGGTGGGTAACAGACATTTTGTCTCACGGGTACAGGATAGAGTTCAGTTCTCGTCCTCCGCCTCGGTTCTTCAGAACTTCCCCACATCCCGACCGAGCAGATGCCCTTCTGCAGGCGGTGAATTCTCTAAGAGCAGAAGGAGTGGTGGTCCCTGTTCCTCTTCGGGAACAAGGACAAGGTTTTTACTCCAATCTCTTTGTGGTGCCAAAAAAGGACGGCTCATTCCGTCCTGTTCTGGACCTAAAACTGCTCAACAAGCATGTGAACGCCAGGCGGTTCCGGATGGAATCCCTCCGCTCAGTCATTGCCTCAATGTCTCAAGGAGATTTCCTAGCATCAATAGACATCAAAGATGCTTATCTCCACGTGCCGATTGCTACAGAGCACCAACGTTTTCTACGCTTCGTGATAGGAGACGACCATCTTCAGTTCGTAGCTCTGCCATTTGGTCTGGCGACAGCCCCACGGGTGTTCACCAAGGTCATGGCGGCAGTGGTAGCAGTTTTGCACTCTCAGGGACACTCTGTGATCCCTTACTTGGACGATCTACTTGTCAAGGCACCCTCTCAAGAGGCATGCCAACTCAGCCTGAATGTTGCACTGGAGACTCTCCAGACGTTCGGGTGGATCATCAACTTCTCAAAGTCAAATCTGTCACCGACCCAATCACTAACGTATCTTGGCATGGAGTTTCATACCCTCTCAGCGATAGTGAAGCTTCCGCTGGACAAGCAGCGGTCACTACAGACTGGGGTACGGGCTCTCCTCCAAGGTCAGTCGCACTCCTTAAGACGCCTCATGCACTTCCTCGGGAAGATGGTGGCGGCAATGGAGGCGGTTCCGTTTGCGCAGTTTCATCTGCGCCCACTTCAATGGGACATTCTCCGCCAATGGGACGGGAAGTCAACATCCCTGGACAGGAAAGTCTCCCTTTCCCAGACGGCCAAAGACTCTCTGCAGTGGTGGCTTCTTCCCACCTCATTATCACAGGGAAGATCCTTCCTACCACCGTCCTGGGCGGTGGTCACGACAGACGCGAGTCTGTCAGGGTGGGGAGCAGTTTTTCTCCACCACAGGGCTCAGGGTACGTGGACTCAGCAGGAGTCCACCCTTCAGATCAATGTTCTGGAAATCAGAGCAGTGTATCTTGCCCTGCTAGCCTTCCAGCAGTGGCTGGAAGGAAGGCAGATCCGAATTCAGTCGGACAACTCCACAGCGGTGGCATACATCAATCACCAAGGGGGGGACACGCAGTCGGCAAGCCTTCCAGGAAGTCCGGCGGATTCTGATGTGGGTGGAAGCCACGGCCTCCACCATATCCGTAGTTCACATTCCCGGCGTAGAAAACTGGGAAGCAGACTTCCTCAGTCGCCAGGGCATGGACGCAGGGGAATGGTCCCTTCACCCGGACGTGTTTCAGGAAATCTGTCGCCGCTGGGGCAGGCCGGACGTCGACCTAATGGCGTCCCGGCACAACAACAAGGTCCCAACCTTCATAGCACGGTCTCGCGATCACAGAGCTCTGGCGGCAGACGCCTTAGTGCAAGATTGGTCGCAGTTCCGGCTCCCTTATGTGTTTCCACCTCTGGCACTCTTGCCCAGAGTGCTACGCAAGATCAGATCCGACTGCAGCCGCGTCATACTCGTCGCCCCAGACTGGCCAAGGAGGGCGTGGTATCCGGATCTGTGGCATCTCACGGTCGGCCAACCGTGGGCACTACCAGACCGACCAGACTTACTGTCCCAAGGGCCGTTTTTCCATCGGAATTCTGCGGCCCTGAACCTGACTGTGTGGCCATTGAGTCCTGGATCCTAGGGTCTTCAGGATTATCCCAAGGGGTCGTTGCCACCATGAGACAGGCTAGGAAACCCACGTCCGCTAAGATCTACCACAGAACGTGGAGGATATTCTTATCCTGGTGCTCTGCTCAGGGAGTGTCTCCCTGGCCATTTGCATTGCCTACCTTTCTTTCTTTCCTGCAATCTGGGTTAGAAAAAGGTTTGTCGCTCGGCTCCCTTAAAGGGCAAGTCTCGGCGCTATCCGTCTTTTTTCAGAAGCGGCTAGCACGATTTCCTAAGGTGCGCACGTTCCTGCAGGGGGTTTGTCATATCGTACCCCCGTACAAGCGGCCGTTAGATCCATGGGATCTGAACAGGGTACTAGTTGCCCTCCAGAAGCCGCCCTTCGAGCCTCTGAGGGAGGTTTCACTTTCTAGACTATCACAGAAAGTGGCTTTCTTCGTCGCTCTATTGGGAGACCCAGACGATTGGGGTATAGCTACTGCCCTCCGGAGGCCACACAAAGCACTACACTAAAAAGTGCAAGGCCCCTCCCCTTCTGGCTATACCCCCCCGTGGTATCACGGGTTCTCCAGTTTTCAAGCTTTGTGCGAAGGAGGTCAGACATCCACGCATGGCTCCACAGATTTTAGTCAGCAGTAGCTGCTGACTATTTCGGATGGAAGAAAAGAGGGCCCATATAGGGCCCCCAGCATGCTCCCTTCTCACCCGTGGATGGTGTTGTAAGGTTGAGGTACCTATTGCTGGTACAGGGGCTGGAGCCCCACATGCTGTTTTCCTTCCACATCCCCTTGTAGGGCTCTGTGGAAGTGGGATCCTGCCGGCCTCTAAGCTCTGACGCCGGGCTCCATCCACAGACCCATAGCACCTGATGGATACGGAGCAGGAGTACAATCAGGGACATGGCCCTGCATCATACAGGTACTCTGTGTCCCCGGCAGGCACAGACACACTCCGGGCTGGCTGGGTGTTGTAGTGCGCCGGGGACCGTAACGTTGGAGTTAGTGTTCCTACAGTTTACTGGGGGACTTTGTGTTGTGGGAACGCAGCGCCGACCCCCACTGGATCGGGCGGCGCTGCTGTGACTTGTGGTGCGCCGGGGACACGCCGACCGCGGTTTTACGGCGGCGGCGTTTATAACTTTAGTCCCCGGCTTTTTGCGGCCTAGCTCCGCTTCGTTCCCGCCCCCACCCTGTCAATCAGGGTAGGGGAGAGACGCTGTTTCGCAGCAGCGACGAGGGCTGGAGCCTGATTTACATGCTCCAGCCCTCTCACTAGGCACAGAGGGAAGCAGGCTTCCCGCTCTTAGCCAGGAACGCCCAGGGCCCGCCCCCCCTCCTCTCCCAGGACGCCGGCAGCCATTACATGCAGTCTGGCTGGAGGAAGGACGCAAGGCTCTGGGAGACCTGGACTAGGGGGCTTTTGGAGACCACACACCCGCTCTTAAGCGGGCGGTAAGCGGCATTTCAGCTGGCCCCTCTAGTGCCTCAGTGTGCATTGGTGTACTGTGTCACCAGATATATATATTTATTTATTTCTTGCACTGTGAGGTCGCTTCCTGGCTGGACCCAGATCGCTCTGAGGAGGCAGCAACATGTCATCCACAAAACGCAAGGCTGCCAAGGCTAGGGCTGTGTACACTGCGTGTGCTGCATGTGGGGCTGCTCTACCAGCAGGTTCCAAAGACCCCCATTGTGTGCAATGCTCAGATCCGGTGCTGCTTCGCCAGCCGGAGTCCGGAGGGGTAGTGACCCAGGCTGAGACGCTTGTAAGTCCTGCCCCGGTGTCAGGGACAGACTTTGCAGTTTTTGCTGATGGAATGTCTGTGACTATGGCAAAAATCCTTGAGACTTTGCAATCCATGACTGGGGCTCAGTCTATGGACACGGCGAGGTCTCTGTCCTCTAATCCCCCTCAGTTGGAATTAATCCAGACTGCAAGGGGGTCCCCGGCTTCCCAGGCTGAGTATTATGACTCAGATGATAGCCCCAGCCACCCTAAGCGAGCTCGCTGGGAAAGACCCTCAACGTCATCACACTGCTCAGGGTCTCAGCGCAATCAGTCGCCCTGTGATGCGTCTGAAGAGAGTGATCAGGAGTCTTATCCTGGAACCCCTCTCAATCTGGATACCCCGGATGGGGACGCCATGGTAAACGAGCTTATCTCAGCCATCAATAGACTGTTGGATATTTCTCCCCCAGCTCCTTCTGCAGAGGAGGCAGCTGCAGAGCAGGAGAAGTTTCGTTTCCTCTATCCCAAGCGTAAATTGAGTGCTTTCTTGGATCACTCTGACTTCAGAGAGTCAATCCAGAAACACGACGCTCATCCAGAAAGGCGTTTCTCTAAACGTTCTAAGGATACACGTTTTCCTTTCCCCCCTGATGTGGTCAAGCGCTGGACCCAGTGTCCAAAAGTAGACCCCCCGATTTCCAAACTTGCAGCTAGATCCATAGTTGCAGTGGAGGATGGCGCTTCACTTAAGGATGCCAATGACAGACAGATGGACTTTTGGTTAAAATCTGTCTATGAAGCTATCGGCGCGTCGTTTGCTCCAGCATTCGCAGCCGTATGGGCACTCCAAGCTATTTCAGCTGGTTTAGCAAAAGTGGATGCTATCATACATCCAGCGGTGCCGCAAGTGGCGTCCCTTACCTCGCAGATGTCTGCGTTTGCGTCTTACGCTATCAATGCGGTCCTAGAATCTACCAGCCGCACCTCAATGGCGTCCGCCAATTCGGTAGTTTTGCGCAGAGCCTTGTGGTTAAAGGACTGGAAAGCAGATGCTGGTTCCAAAAAATGTTTAACCAGCTTGCCTTTATCTAGAGATAGACTGTTTGGCGAGCCACTGGCTGACATCATTAAACAGTCCAAGGGTAAAGACTCTTCCTTACCCCAGCCCAGATCAAGCAAACCTCAGCAGAAAAAATGGCAGCAGAGGTTTCAGTCCTTTCGAGGTTCGGGCAAGACACAATTCTCCTCGTCCAAAGGGACTCAGAGGACGCAAAGAGTCTCAGATTCCTGGCGGGCTCACGCACGCCCCAAGAAAGCAAATGGAGGAACCGCTTCCAAAGCGGCTACCTCATGACTTCCAGCCCCCCCCCTCCGCATCTCCGGTCGGGGGCAGGCTCTCCCGCTTTTCCGACATTTGGATGTCACAGGTCAAAGACCGGTGGGTGACAAACATTTTGTCTCGCGGGTACAGAATCGAGTTCAGTTCTCGTCCTCCAGCTCGGTTCTTCAGAACCTCTCCACATCCAGACCGAGCAGATGCCCTGCTGCAGGCGGTGGACTCCCTAAGAGCGGAAGGAGTAGTGGTCCCTGTACCGCCTCAGGAACAAGGGCGAGGGTTTTACTCCAATCTCTTTGTGGTTCCAAAAAAGGACGGCTCGTTCCGTCCTGTTCTGGATCTAAAGCTGCTCAACAATCATGTGCACGCCAGACGGTTCCGGATGGAAACCCTCCGCTCTGTCGTTGCCTCAATGTCTCAAGGAGACTTCCTTGCCTCAATAGACATCAAAGATGCTTATCTCCACGTGCCAATTGCTACAGAACATCAACGTTTTCTACGTTTTGTGATAGGAAACGACCATCTTCAGTTTGTAGCTCTGCCATTCGGTCTGGCGACAGCCCCCCGGGTCTTCACCAAGGTCATGGCGGCGGTGGTAGCAGTCTTGCACTCTCAGGGACACTCGGTGATCCCTTACCTAGACGATCTACTTGTCAAGGCACCCTCTCAAGAGGCATGCCAACTCAGTCTACATGCTACGCTGGAGACTCTACAGACGTTCGGATGGATCATCAACTTTCCAAAGTCGAATCTGTCACCGTCACAGTCGCTAACGTATCTTGGCATGGAGTTTCATACTCGAGCAGCGAGAGTGAAGCTTCCGCTGAACAAGCAGCGGTCCCTACAGACAGGGGTGCAATCCCTCCTTCAAGGCCAGTCGCACCCCTTACGGCGCCTCATGCACTTCCTCGGGAAGATGGTGGCAGCCATGGAAGCAGTTCCCTTTGCGCAGTTTCATCTGCGCCCACTTCAATGGGACATTCTCCGCCAATGGGACGGGAAGTCAACGTCCCTGGACAGGAAAGTCTCTCTTTCCCAGACGGCCAAGGACTCTCTACAATGGTGGCTCCTTCCCACCTCATTGTCTCAGGGAAGATCCTTCCTGCCCCCATCCTGGGCAGTGGTCACGACAGATGCGAGTCTGTCAGGGTGGGGAGCAGTGTTTCTCCACCACAGGGCCCAGGGGACGTGGACTCCGCAGGAGTCCACCCTTCAGATCAATGTTCTGGAAATCAGGGCAGTGTATCTTGCCCTACTGGCCTTCCAACAGTGGCTGGAAGGAAAGCAGATCCGAATCCAGTCGGACAACTCCACAGCGGTGGCATACATCAACCACCAAGGAGGGACGCGCAGTCGGCAAGCATTCTAAGAAGTCCGGCGCATTCTAATGTGGGTGGAGGACACAGCATCCACCATATCCGCGGTTCACATCCCAGGCGTAGAAAATTGGGAAGCAGACTTCCTCAGTCGCCAGGGCATGGACGCAGGGGAGTGGTCCCTTCACCCGGAAGTGTTTCAGGAAATCTGTCGCCGATGGGGAGTGCCGGACGTCGACCTAATGGCGTCCCGGCACAACAACAAGGTCCCGGCATTCATGGTGAGGTCGCGCGATCAAAGAGCTCTGGCGGCAGACGCCTTAGTTCAAGATTGGTCGCAGTTCCGGCTCCCATACGTCTTCCCACCTCTGGCACTCCTGCCCAGAGTGTTACGCAAGATCAGATCCGATTGCAGCCGCGTCATACTCGTCGCCCCAGACTGGCCGAGGAGATCGTGGTATCCGGATCTGTGGCATCTCACGGTCGGTCGACCGTGGTCACTGCCAGACCGACCAGACTTACTGTCCCAAGGGCCGTTTTTCCATCAGAATTCTGCGGCCCTGAACCTGACTGTGTGGCCATTGAGTCCTGGATCCTAGCGTCTGCAGGATTATCCCAAGGAGTTGTAGCCACAATGAGACAGGCTAGAAAGTCGACTTCTGCTAAGATCTACCACAGAACGTGGAAGATTTTCTTATCCTGGTGTTCCGCTCAGGGAGTGTCTCCCTGGCCATTTGCATTGCCCACTTTTCTTTCTTTCCTGCAATCGGGGTTAGAAAAGGGCTTGTCGCTCAGCTCCCTTAAAGGGCAAGTATCGGCACTATCCGTGTTTTTTCAGAAGCGTCTAGCACGTCTTCCTAAGGTGCGCACGTTCCTGCAGGGGGTCTGTCATATTGTGCCCCCGTACAAGCGGCCGTTAGATCCATGGGATCTGAACAGGGTACTAGTTGCTCTCCAGAAGCCGCCTTTCGAGCCTCTGAAGGAAGTTTCCTTTTCTCGCCTGTCACAGAAAGTGGCGTTTCTTGTTGCGATCACATCGCTTCGGCGAGTGTCGGAGCTGGCAGCTCTGTCATCCAAGGCTCCCTTCCTGGTGTTCCACCAGGACAAGGTAGTGCTGCGCCCCATTCCGGAGTTTCTCCCTAAGGTCGTCTCCTCGTTTCATCTTAATCAGGATATATCCTTGCCTTCCTTCTGTCCTCATCCGGTTCACCGGTATGAAAAGGACTTACGGTTGCTAGATCTGGTGAGAGCACTCAGAATCTACATTTCCCGCACGGCGCCCATGCGCCGTTCCGATGCACTTTTTGTCCTTGTCGCTGGTCCGCGCAAGGGGTTGCAGGCTTCTAAAGCCACCCTGGCTCGATGGATCAAAGAACCAATTCTAGAGGCCTACCGTTCTGCGGGGCTTCCGGTCCCTTCAGGGCTAAAAGCCCACTCAACCAGAGCCGTGGGTGCGTCCTGGGCATTACGACACCAGGCTTCGGCTCAACAGGTGTGCCAGGCAGCTACCTGGTCGAGTCTGCACACTTTCACCAAACATTATCAGGTGCATACCTATGCTTCGGCGGATGCCAGCTTAGGTAGAAGAGTCCTGCAGGCGGCAGTGACATCCCCGTAGGGGAGGGCTGTTTTGCAGCTCTAACATGAGGTATCTCTTTACCCACCCAGGGACAGCTTTTGGACGTCCCAATCGTCTGGGTCTCCCAATAGAGCGACGAAGAAGAAGGGAATTTTGTTACTTACCGTAAATTCCTTTTCTTCTAGCTCTTATTGGGAGACCCAGCACCCGCCCTGTTGTCCTTCGGGATTTTATTGTTGTTTGCGGGTACACATGTTGTTCATGTTGAACGGTTTTTCAGTTCTCCGACGTTATTCGGAGTTAATTTGTTTAAACCAGTTATTGGCTTCCTCCTTCTTGCTTTGGCACTAAAACTGGAGAACCCGTGATACCACGGGGGGGTATAGCCAGAAGGGGAGGGGCCTTGCACTTTTTAGTGTAGTGCTTTGTGTGGCCTCCGGAGGGCAGTAGCTATACCCCAATCGTCTGGGTCTCCCAATAAGAGCTAGAAGAAAAGGAATTTACGGTAAGTAACAAAATTCCCTTCTTTCTGGTAGCGATCACATCTCTTCGGAGAGTGTCTGAGCTAGCAGCGCTATCATCCAAGGCTCCCTTCCTGGTCTTCCACCAGGACAAGGTAGTGCTGCGCCCCATTCAGGAGTTTCTCCCGAAGGTGGTATCCTCTTTTCATCTTAATCAGGATATCTCTTTGCCTTCTTTTTGTCCTCATGCAGTTCATCGGTATGAGAAGGATTTACATTTGTTAGATCTGGTGAGAGCACTCAGAATCTACATTTCCCGCACGGCGCCCCTGCGCCGTTCGGATGCACTCTTTGTCCTTGTCGCTGGTAAGCGCAAAGGGTCGCAGGCTTCTAAGGCCACCCTGGCTCGATGGATCAAAGAACCAATTCTTGAAGCCTACCGGTCTGCTGGGCTTCCGGTTCCATCAGGGCTGAAGGCCCATTCTACCAGAGCCGTGGGTGCGTCCTGGGCATTACGACACCAGGCTACGGCTCAACAGGTGTGCCAGGCAGCTACCTGGTCGAGTCTGCACACTTTCACCAAACATTATCAGGTGCATACCTATGCTTCGGCGGACGCCAGCCTAGGTAGAAGAGTCCTGCAGGCGGCAGTTGCTTCCCCGTAGGGGAGGGCTGTCTTCGCAGCTCTAACATGAGGTATTCTTTACCCACCCAGGGACAGCTTTTGGACGTCCCAATCGTCTGGGTCTCCCAATGGAGCGCCGAAGAAGAAGGGAATTTTGTTAGTTACCGTAAATTCCTTTTCTTCTAGCTCCTATTGGGAGACCCAGCACCCGCCCTGTTGTCCTTCGGGATTTTTGGTTGTTTTTCGGGTACACATGTTGTTCATGTTGAAAGGTTTTCAGTTCTCCGACGTTACTTCGGAGTCAATTTGTTTAAACCAGTTCTTGGCTTTCCTCCTTCTTGCTTTTGCACTAAAACTGGTGAGCCAGTGATCCCACTGGGGGTGTATAGCCAGAAGGGGAGGGGCCTTACACTTTTTAGTGTAATGCTTTGTGTGGCCTCCGGAGGCAGTGCTATACACCCAATCGTCTGGGTCTCCCAATAGGAGCTAGAAGAAAAGGAATTTACGGTAAGTAACAAAATTCCCTTCTTTTCTGGCGACCGACTGTTTGGCGAGCAATTGGATGAAATTATTAAGCAATCCAAGGGAAAGGACTCGTCCTTACCCCAGCCCAAACCAAAGAGACCTCAGCAACGAAAAATTCAAGTGAGGTTTCGGTCCTTTCGGCCTTCAGCCAGATCCCAATCCTCCTCGTCCAACAGGCCACAGAAGAGCCAGAGAAACTCTTCTGCATGGCGGTCTAAGTCACGTCCTACAAAGACCGCCGGAGGCACCGTCTCCAAGACGGCCTCCTCATGACTTTCGGCCTCCCCAAACCGCATCCTCGGTCGGTGGCAGGCTCTCCCGCTTTTGCGACGCCTGGTGGCCACATGTCCAAGACCGATGGGTGAGGGACATTCTGTCTCACGGTTACAGGATAGAGTTCAGCTCTCGTCCTCCGACTCGTTTTCTCAGAACATCTCCGCCCCCCGAGCGAACCGTTGCACTTTTTCAGGCGGTGGACACTCTGAAGACAGAAGGAGTTGTGATTCCCGTTCCCCTTCAGGAACGTGGTCGCGGTTTTTACTCCAACCTGTTCGTGGTGCCAAAAAAGGACGGTTCATTCCGTCCCGTTTTGGACCTCAAATTGCTCAACAGACATGTGAGAACCAGGCGGTTTCGCATGGAATCCCTCCGCTCTGTCATCGCTTCAATGTCCCAAGGAGACTTCCTAGCATCAATCGACATCAGGGATGCCTATCTCCATGTGCCGATCGCTCCAGAGCATCAACGCTTCCTGCGTTTCGCCATTGGGGACGAACACCTTCAGTTTGTGGCACTGCCTTTCGGCCTGGCGACAGCCCCTCGGGTCTTCACCAAGGTCATGGCATCCGTTGTGGCAGTCCTACACTCTCAGGGCCACGCGGTGATCCCGTACTTAGACGATCTTCTAGTCAAGGCACCCTCCCGGGTGGCATGTCAATACAGTCTGACCGTTGCTCTGGAGACTCTCCAGAGGTTCGGGTGGATCATCAATTTCCCAAAGTCAAAATTGACTCCGACCCAATCACTGACTTACCTCGGGATGGAGTTTCATACTCTCTCAGCGATAGTCAAGCTACCGCTGGACAAACAGCGTTCGCTGCAAACAGGGGTGCAATCTCTCCTTCGGGCCCAGTCACACCCCTTGAGGCGCCTCATGCACTTCCTGGGGAAGATGGTGGCAGCAATGGAGGCAGTTCCCTTTGCGCAGTTTCATCTGCGCCCACTCCAATGGGACATTCTCCGCAAATGGGACAAGAGGTCGACGTCCTTAGACAGGAACGTCTCTCTTTCTCTGGCAGCCAAGACCTCTCTTCAGTGGTGGCTTCTTCCCACTTCTCTGTCGAAGGGAAAATCTTTCCTGCCCCCATCCTGGGCTGTGGTCACGACGGACGCGAGTCTGTCAGGGTGGGGAGCGGTTTTTCTCCACCACAAGGCTCAGGGAACCTGGACTCCGACAGAGTCCACCCTTCAGATCAATGTTCTGGAGATAAGGGCAGTGTATCTAGCCCTAAAGGCTTTCCATCGGTGGCTGGAGGGCAGACAGATCCGCATACAGTCGGACAACGCCACGGCGGTCGCGTACATCAACCACCAGGGCGGCACTCGCAGTCGTCAAGCCTTCCAAGAAGTTCCGCGGATTCTGCTGTGGGCGGAGGCCACAGCCTCCACCATCTCCGCGGTTCACATCCCGGGCGTAGAAAACTGGGAAGCAGACTTTCTCAGTCGCCAGGGCAAGGACGCAGGGGAATGGTCTCTTCACCCGGACGTGTTTCAAGAGATCTGTTGCCGCTGGGGAACGCCGGACGTCGATCTCATGGCGTCTCGGCACAACAACAAAGTCCCGGCATTCATGGCACGGTCTCAGGACCACAGAGCTCTGGCGGCGGACGCATTAGTTCAGGATTGGTCGCAGTTTCGACTGCCTTATGTATTCCCTCCTCTGGCAATGCTGCCCAGAGTGTTGCGCAAGATCAGGTCCGACTGCCGCCGCGCCATCCTCGTCGCTCCAGACTGGCCGAGGAGGTCGTGGTACCAGGACCTGTGGCACCTCACGGTGGGTCAACCGTGGGCGCTCCCAGACCGACCAGACTTGCTGTCTCAAGGGCCATTTTTCCATCTGAATTATGCGGCCCTCAACCTGACTGTGTGGCCATTGAGTCCTGGCTCCTAGCGTCCTCAGGGTTATCTCAAGAGGTCATTGCCACTATGAGACAGGCCAGGAAACCAACGTCAGCCAAGATCTATCACAGGGCTTGGAGGATCTTCTTAGCCTGGTGCTCTGATAAGGGGTTTACCCCCTGGCCGTTTACCTTACCCACGTTTCTTTCCTTCCTTCAATCCGGAATGGACAAGGGTTTGTCTCTCGGCTCTCTCAAGGGACAAGTATCGGCGCTTTCCGTGTTTTTTCAAAAGCGTCTAGCCAGGCTTCCGCAGGTCCGCACGTTCCTGCAGGGAGTTTGCCACATAGTCCCACCTTACAAGCGGCCGCTGGAACCCTGGGATCTCAACAGGGTTCTACGGGCTCTTCAGAAACCACCTTTTGAGCCGTTGCGGGATGTCTCTCTGTCACGTCTTTCGCAGAAGGTGGCATTTCTAGTGGCAGTTACATCACTCTGAAGAGTGTCAGAGCTTGCAGCGCTGTCATGCAAAGCCCCCTTCCTGGTATTTCACCAGGATAAGGTGGTGCTGCGTCCGGTCCCGGACTTTCTCCCTAAGGTGGTGTCCCCTTTTCATCTCAATCAGGATATCTCCTTACCTTCATTTTGCCCTCATCCAATTCACCAATGTGAAAAGGATTTGCATTTGTTAGATCTAGTGAGAGCACTCCGGATCTACGTGTCTCGCACGGCGCCACTGCGCCGTTCTGATGCGCTTTTTGTCCTTGTCGCTGGCCAGCGTAAGAGGTCGCAGGCTTCCAAGTCAACCTTGGCTCGATGGATCAAGGAACCGATTCTTGAAGCCTACCGTTCTTCTGGGCTTCCGATTCCTTCAGGGCTAAAAGCCCATTCTACCAGAGCCGTAGGTGCGTCCTGGGCATTGCGGCACCAGGCTACGGCTCAGCAGGTGTGTCAGGCGGCTACCTGGTCGAGTCTGCACACTTTCACGAAACACTATCAGGTGCATGCCTATGCTTCGGCAGATGCCAGCCTAGGTAGGCGAGTCCTTCAGGCGGCGGTTGCCCACCTGTAAGAGGGGGCCGTTTTCGGCTCTTTTTATCGAGGTATTCTTTTACCCACCCAGGGACTGCTTTTGGACGTCCCAATTGTCTGGGTCTCCCAATGGAGCGACAAAGAAGAAGGGAATTTTGTTTACTTACCGTAAATTCCTTTTCTTCTAGCTCCTATTGGGAGACCCAGCACCCGCCCCTGTTCCCTTCGGGCTGTTTGTTCTTTTGTGTTCACATGTTGTTCATGTTGAATTGTTCTTTTGGTTCATGGTTCAGTTTTCCGAACATCCTTCAGATTGAATTTACCTTAGACCAATTTATAAGTTTCCTCCTTCCTGCTTTTGCACCAAAACTGAGGAGCCCGTGATGCACGGGGGGGTGTATAGGCAGAGGGGAGGGGTTACACTTTTTAAAGTGTAATACTTTGTGTGGCCTCCGGAGGCAGTAGCTATACACCCAATTGTCTGGGTCTCCCAATAGGAGCTAGAAGAAAAGGAATTTACGGTAAGTAAACAAAATTCCCTTCTTTTCCAGTACACTATATGGTAAAACTTATGGTTTCATTTAAAAGTACAACTCGTCCCGCAAAAAACAAGCCCTCCTATGGCAAGATTGACAGAAAAATAAAAAAGTTGCGGCTCTCGGAAGAAGGGGAGCAAAAAACAAAACCGCAAAAATGGAAAACGCCCGGGGGCTGAAGGGGTTAAACATTAAATTTTTATTAGAATATTGAATGTCTTCTGCTTCAGTACAGTCTACTATGACCTGGACTCTGATATGGTAAGTGCTCCGTAAGCCGAAACAACCCATCGGGACCCCCGAGTGTCAGAGCTTGGGAGCGGGGGTGGCCCTTGACGAACGGGGCCCCTCCGTGGGTGGCGCGGGGAAGGCCCTTGACGCAAGGTGCCCCCATGGGTTATTCTCTGCAGCATAAGTAAGTGCTCCATATGCCGAGATAACCCATTGGGACCCCCAAGTGTCAGAGCTTGGGAGCGGGGGTGGCCCTTGACGAACGGGGCCCCTCCGTGGGTGGCGCGGGGAAGGCCCTTGACGCAAGGTGCCCCCATGGGTTATTCTCTGCAGCATAAGTAAGTGCTCCATATGCCGAGATAACCCATTGGGACCCCCAAGTGTCAGAGCTTGGGAGCGGGGGTGGCCCTTGACGAACGGGGCCCCTCCGTGGGTGGCGCGGGGAAGGCCCTTGACGCAAGGTGCCCCCATGGGTTATTCTCTGCAGCATAAGTAAGTGCTCCATATGCCGAGATAACCCATTGGGACCCCCAAGTGTCAGAGCTTGGGAGTGGGGGTGGCCCTTGACGAACGGGGCCCCTCCGTGGGTGGCGCGGGGAAGGCCCTTGATGCAAGGTGCCCCCATGGGTTATTCTCTGCAGCATAAGTAAGTGCTCCATATGCCGAGATAACCCATTGGGACCCCCAAGTGTCAGAGCTTGGGAGCGGGGGTGGCCCTTGACGAATGGGGCCCCTCCGTGGGTGGCGCGGGGAAGGCCCTTGACGCACGGGGCCCCCATGGGTTGTTCTCTGCAGCACAGAGTATTTGAGGAGAGCCATCAGATTCAGTAAATCTGACCCCTGTTCCTTCCTCTCTCGCAGTGTAATGGTTGGAATCCTAACAAGATGTTCAACTTCAATGAGGACAACTACGGGGTGAAGACGACGTGCGACAGCAGCCTGTCCTCATACACGTGAGTGATGATCCTTGTGCCCGGTGTCTTTCGTCACCCTCGGTGAAGCTGCTTTGTTCCTTCATCATGTTTTGTTTTTTTTTTTAACCCCTTCACGACCCTTGACGGATCTATCCGTCATGGAGCATGTGAGGTTAGTCCCCGCCCCCTGCCGTGGGCAGGTCCCTGCGATCCGCGCACATATCAGCTGTTTTCAACAGCTGACATATGTGCCTGCATGTTCCGAGTGGAATCGCATTCCACCCGGAACATTTAACCCCTTACGTCTCGCTGCCAAAGTCTGGCAGCGAGATTTATATGTGTGCGGCCCATGCTTTTACCTACTGCCGACCCCACCGGAAGTCACGTGCCGGATCACGTGACTTTCGGTGGTTGCCATGGTAGCACAGGGTCATGTGATGACACCTGTAGCTAACATGAGTCACTTCCTCTCAGTGTCGGCATAATGCCAGCACGGAGACTAAAGCAGCGTATCTGCAGTTCTCAGCTCTGTAGCTGAGATCTACAGATAGGGCAGAGCGATCGGATTGCTGATCGCTATAGTCCCCTAGGGGGACTAGTAAAATAATAAAAAAAAAGTTTTCAAAAAGAAATAAAAAACAAAAAAACCTAGAAGTTCAAATCACCCCCCTTTCACCCATTAGGGTTAAAAGGGTTAAAAAAATAAAAAAATATACACATATTTGGTATTGCCGCGTTCAGAAATGCCCGATCTATCAAAATATAAAATCAATTAATCTGATCAGTAAACGGCGTAGCGGCAAAAAAAATCCAAACGCCAAAATTACGTTTTTTGTTTGCCGCAAGTTTTGCGCAGAATGCAATAACAGGCGATCAAAACGTAGCATCTGCGCAAAGATTGTACCATTAGAAACGTCAGCTCGAGACGCAAAAAGTAAGCTGTCACTGAGCCATAGATCCAGAAAAATGAGAACGCTACAGGTTTCGGAAAATGGCGCAAAACGGGGGCCACTTTTATTGGACAAACTTGTGATTTTTTTTTAACCCCTTAGATACAAGTAAACCTATACATGTTTGGTGTCTACAAACTCGCACCGACCTCAGGCATCACAATAACACATCAGTTTTACCATATAGTGAACACGGTGAATAAAACCTCCCAAAAACTATTGTGCGATCACATATTCTTTGTCGCTCCATTGGGAGACCCAGCCAATTGGGTGTATAGCTTCTGCCTCTGGAGGCCACACAAAGTATTACACTTTAAAATGTGTAACCCCTCCCCTCTGCCTATACACCCTCCCGTGGATCACGGGCTCTTCAGTTTTATGCTTTGTGTGGAAGGAGGCACACATCCACTCATGCATTCTCATACTTAGATATCTCCTTGCCTTCCTTTTGCCCTAATCCAATTCACCAGTGTGAAAAGGATTTGCACTCTTTGCTTTGGATCTAGTGAGAACACTCCGGTTCTACGTGTCTCGCACGGCGCCCCTGCGCCGTTCAGATGCGCTTTTTGTCCTTGTCGCTGGCCAGCGTAAGGGCTCTCAGGCCTCCAAGTCAACCTTGGCTCGGTGGATCAAGGAACCGATTCTCGAGGCCTACCGTTCTTCCGGGCTTCCGCTCCCTTCAGGGCTGAAAGCCCATTCTACCAGAGCCGTGGGTGCGTCCTGGGCATTGCGGCACCGGGCTACGGCTCAGCAGGTGTGTCAGGCAGCTACGTGGTCTAGTCTGCACACTTTCACGAAACACTATCAAGTGCATACCTATGCTTCGGCAGACGCCAGTCTAGGTAGGCGAGTCCTCCAGGCGGCGGTTGCCCACCTGTAAGAGGGGGCCGTTTTCGGCTCTTTTTATCGAGGTATTCTTTTACCCACCCAGGGACTGCTCTTGGACGTCCCAATTGTCTGGGTCTCCCAATGGAGCGACAAAGAAAAAGGGAATTTCTTTGTCGCTCCATTGGGAGACCCAGACAATTGGGTGTATAGCTTCTGCCTCTGGAGGCCACACAAAGTATTACACTTTAAAAAGTGTAACCCCTCCCCTCTGCCTATAAACCCTCCCGTGGACCATGGGCTCCTAAGTTTTATGCTTTGTGTGGAAGGAGGCACACATCCACTCATGCATTCTCATACATAGTTATGACGGATGGAAGAAAAGAGGACCCCGATGGGGCCCCCGGCATGTTCCCTTCTCACCCCACTATGTCGGCGGTGTTGTTAAGGTTGAGGTACCCATTGCGGGTACGGAGGCTGGAGCCACATGCCGTCTCCTTCACCATCCCTTATGCGGCTCTGGGAGAAGTGGGATCCTGAGCGGTCATCCATTTGCTGGGACCGTGCTCCATCCGCAGCCCCTGGTGGAACCTGTCGGACCGGAGCCTCTTCAACCCCAGGGATCGGGCCCTGCAACTTGAAGGTACTCTGTGTCCCCATCGGGGGACTGTACAGGGAGCGCACCTTCTTCCCGGAAGCCGCGGTAGTTGTAAAACTAAGGAGTCCGGCGGACTTCCGCGCCGACCGTGCCTGCTTGTCGGGTGCTGCCTCAAATTTAGTCCTCGGCTTCGCCGCGCCCTAGTCGCGAAAATCCCGCCCCCAGGCCTGCCTGTCAGGGGTAAGGGCGGGATTACCGACCTGACGTCGGATGTGAGGGCATGAGCATCCTGCATGTCTCCCTCCCCCCTCATTGACCACTGTGGGGACCCCAGATTCCCACTCTTTGCTGGCGCCGCCCTCGGCCCCACTCCTCCCCTGAGAGCTCCGGCGGCCATTTTTTGGCATTCTGCCGGTGGATGCTTCTCAGTGACACAGCTCTGCAGCTCCGGGGGATCCACGACAGGGAATCTGGAGGACACACTCCGCTCGTTAGCGGTCGGTAAGCCACACCGGTCACCCGGTGCTGGTCCCCCTAGGGTGCCGGAATAGATACATATATATATATATATAATAGATATATATATATCTGTTCGGTCAGGCTGTATACCCTTTTCCCATATACCCTCAGTGGTCACTCTCCTAGGAGGCAACAGCATGTCGTCCACAAGGAGCAAAGCTACTAAGGCACAGGTTTTTTTCGCGGCCTGTACCTCTTGTGGGGCTATGTTGCCTGCGGGTTCCACCTACCCTCACTGTGAGCAATGCTCGACTCCTGCCACGCTTGTTCAGCCGAAGCCTCGGGCACTTGTGGGCCACTCGGCTCATGTAGATCCCCCTGCTCCCCCTGAGCAGGCTGCAGGGACAGAGTCACCGGTGTTGGCCTCTTTCGCTGAGAAACTCTCTCAGTCACTTTCTCAATCCATTGCACAGTCTATGGACAAATGGTCATCTAAGCTGCTTGAGGCATTGCAGTCCAGACGGGGCCCTTCACAGGCCCCGGCCCAGGTTAGCTTGTCTCCTCCAGGCCCCTCTCGGTCCGCGCCGCAGCGCGCTCCCAGGTTAGCCCCTACGTCTCAGGCGGAGGACTCCTGCCCGGACCGCAGTCCCAGACCTGCTAAGCGATCTCGCTGGGACTCTTCCCCGGCCTCCTCACGCTGCTCGGGATCCCAGCTTGAGGACTCTCAGGATGACGAGGCGGACGTGGGAGCTCAGGGCTCTGACCCTGACTTCGCCCTTAACCTTGATACACCTGAGGGGGACGCCTTAGTAAATGATCTTTTCTTTGTCGCTCCATTGGGAGACCCAGACAATTGGGTGTATAGCTTCTGCCTCTGGAGGCCACACAAAGTATTACACTTTAAAAAGTGTAACCCCTCCCCTCTGCCTATACACCCTCCCGTGGACCACGGGCTCCTCAGTTTTATGCTTTGTGTGGAAGGAGGCACACATCCACTCATAGAAAAAAAAAAAAAAGATTTCTCATACATAGTATGACGGATGGAAGAAAAGAGGTCCCCTATGGGGTCCCCGGCATGCTCCCTTCTCACCCCACTATGTCGGCGGTGTTGTTAAGGTTGAGGTACCCATTGCGGGTACAAAGGCTGGAGCCACATGCCGTCTCCTTCACCTTCCCTTATGCTGCTCTGGGAGAAGTGGGAGCCTCACCGGTCATTCACCTGCTGAGACCGTGCTCCATCCGCAGCCCCTGGTGGAACCTGCTGGACCGGAGCGTTTTCATCCCCAGGGACCGGGCCCTGCACCTTGAAGGTACTCTGGGTCCCCATGTGGGGACGGTACGGGGAGAGAGGTTGCCTTTCTCCCCAGTAGTGCCGTCCGTTGTTTTTTCATCGGACTTCCGCGCCGACCGTGCCTGCTTGTCGGGCACGGCCTTAAATTTATTCACCGGCTTCATCGCGGCCTAGTCGCGAAAAATCCCGCCCCCGGGCCTGCCTGTCAGGGGTAAGGGCGGGATTACCGACAGAGGGCTGGAGCATCTTTGCATGTCTCCCCTCCCCTCTCATGGACCACTATGGGGCCTCCAGATTCCCGCCTTTGGCCGGCGCCGCCCATGGCTCCACTCCCCCCTTGAGAGCTCCGGCGGCCATGTTTGGCATTCTGCCGGTGTATGCTGCAGCTGCACAGCTCTACAGCTCCGGGGGACCCACGACAGGGAATCTGGAGGACACCAGCGGTTGGTAAGCCACACCGGTCACCCGGTGCTGGTTCCCCTAGGGTGCCGTGATATATATATATATATATATATATATATATATATATATATTTTATATATTCGGAACGGCTGTATAACCCTTTCCCATATACCCTCAGTGGTCGCTCTCCTAAGGGACACTTATTGCTTACAGCATGTCGTCCACAAGGAGCAAAGCCCCTAAGGCACAGGTTTTTTTCGCAGCCTGTACCTCTTGTGGGGCTATGTTGCCTGCGGGATCCACCTACCCTCACTGTGATCAATGCTCGACTCCTGCCACGCTTGCTCAGCCGGAGCCTAGGGCACTTGTGGGCCCCTCGGCTCATGTAGATCCCCCTGCTCCCCCTGAGCAGGCTGCAGGGACAGAGTCACCGTCATTGGCCTCTTTCGCTGAGAAACTCTCTCGGTCACTTTCTCAGTCCATTGCACAGTCTATGGACAAATGGTCATCTAAGCTCCTTGAGGCATTGCAGTCCAGACCGGGCTCTTCACAGGCCCCGGCCCCTGTTAGTTTGTCTCCTCCAGGCCCTTCTCGGTCCGCGCCGCAGCGCGCTCCTAGGGTAGCCCCTAGGTCCCAGGCGGAGGACTCCTGCCCGGATCGCAGCCCCAGACCTGCTAAGCGGCCTCGCTGGGACTCTTCCCCGGCCTCCTCACGCTGCTCTGGATCTCAGCTTGAGGACTCTCAGGATGACGAGGCAGACGTGGGAGCTCAGGGCTCTGACCCTGACTTCGCCCTCAACCTTGATACCCCTGAGGGGGACGCCTTAGTAAATGATCTTATCTCGTCCATCAACCAGGTGTTGGATCTCTCTCCCCCGCCTCCTCCTGTAGAGGAGTCGGCTTCTCAGCAGGAGAAACACCAATTTCGATTCCCCAAACGTACGCACAATACGTTTTTTGATCACTCTAACTTCATGGACGCTGTCCAGAAGCCCATAGCGGTCCTGGACAAGCGTTTTGCTAAAAGGCACACTGACACGCGTTATCCCTTTCCATCTGAAGTCGTTAAGGGCTGGGCACACTCTCCCAAGGTGGATCCTCCAGTCTCCAGATTGGCTGCTAGGTCCGTTGTGTCTGTTGCCGATGGCTCATCCCTGAAGGATGCCACTGACAGACAGATAGAGCTCTTGGTGAAGTCTATCTATGAGGCCACGGGCGCGTCTTTCGCCCCGGCCTTTGCGGCTGTGTGGGCTCTCCAAGCAATCTCGGCTTGTCTGACTGAGATTAATGCTGTCACATGGAATTCTGCTCCGCATGTTTCTTCCTTGACCTCTCAGGCATCAGCTTTTTCTCCCCACGCCATGAACGCCGTCCTGGACTCCGCTAGCCGTACGGCTGTAGCATCTGCTAACTCCGTGGTTCCGCAGGGCCATGTGGCTGCGCGAATGGAAAGCAGACTCAGCTTCCAAAAGGCTCTTAACTGGTCTGCCTTTTTCTGGCGAACGTTTATTTCTTCAGCGCTCTATTGGGAGACCCAGACGATTGGGGTATAGCTACTGCCCTCCGGAGGCCACACAAAGCACTACACTAAAAAGTGCAAGGCCCCTCCCCTTCTGGCTATACCCCCCCGTGGTATCACGGGTACTCCAGTTTTCAAGCTTTGTGCGAAGGAGGTCAGACATCCACGCATAGCTCCACAGATTTTAGTCAGCAGTAGCTGCTGACTATTTCGGATGGAAGAAAAGAGGGCCCATATAGGGCCCCCAGCATGCTCCCTTCTCACCCGTTGATGGTGTTGTAAGGTTGAGGTACCTATTGCTGGTACAGAGGCTGGAGCCCCACATGCTGTTTTCCTTCCACATCCCCTTGTAGGGCTCTGTGGAAGTGGGATCCTGCCGGCCTCAAAGCTCTGACGCCGGGCTCCATCCACAGACCCATAGAACCTGGTGGATGCCGAGCAGGAGTACCATCAGGGACATGGCCCTGCATCATACAGGTACTCTGTGTCCCCGGCAGGCACAGACACACTCCGGGCTGGCTGGGTGTTGTAGTGCGCCGGGGACCGTAACGCTAGAGCTAGTGTTCCTACAGTTTACTGGGGGACTTTTTTCTGTGTGTGGGAACGCAGCGCCGACCTCCGCTGGACCGGCGGCGCTGCTGTGACTTTTAGTTCGCCGGGGACACGCCGACCGCGCTTTTACGGCGGTGGCGTTTATAAATCGAGTCCCCGGCTTTTGCGGCCTAGGACGCCGGCAGCTCCGATTCGTTCCCGCCCCCACCCTGTCAATCAGGGTAGGGGAGAGACGCTGTTTCACGGCAGCGACGAGGGCTGGAACCTGATTTACATGCTCCAGCCCTCTCACTAGGCACAGAGGGAAGCAGGCTTCCCGCTCTTAGCCAGGAACGCCCAGGGCCCGCCCCCCCTCCTCTCTCAGGACGCCGGCAGCCATTACATGCATGTCTGGCTGGAGGAAGGACGCAGGGCTCTGGGAGACCTGGACTAGGGGGCTTTGGAGATCACACACCCGCTCTTAAGCGGGCGGTAAGCGGCTTTTCAGCTGGCCCCTCTAGTGCCTCAGTGTGTATTAGTGTACTGTGTCACTGGACATATATATATTTCCTTATTGCTTGCACTGTGAGGTCGCTTCCTGGCTGTATACCCAGATCACTCTGAGGAGGCAGCAACATGTCATCCGCAAAACGCAAGGCTGCCAAGGCTAGGGCTGTGTACACTGCGTGTGCTGCATGTGGGGCTGCTCTACCAGCAGGCTCCAAGGACCCCCATTGTGTGCAATGCTCAGATCCGGTGCTGCTTCGCCAGCCGGAGTCAGGAGAGATAGTGACCCAGGCTGAGACGCCTGTAAGTCCTGCCCCGGTGTCAGGGACAGACTTTGCAGTTTTTGCGGATAATATGTCTGTGACTATGGCAAAAATCCTTGAAACTTTGCAATCCATGCCTGGGGCTCAGTCTATGGACACGGCGAGGTCTCTGTCCTCTAATCCCCCTCAGTTGGATTTAATCCAGACTGCAAGGGGGTCCCCGGCTTCACAGGCTGAGTATTATGACTCAGATGATAGCCCCAGCCACCCTAAGCGAGCTCGCTGGGAAAGACCCTCAACGTCATCACACTGCTCAGGGTCTCAGCGCAATCAGTCTCCCTGTGATGCGTCTGATGAGAGTGATCAGGAGTCTTATCCTGGAACCCCTCTCAATCTGGATACCCCGGATGGGGACGCCATGGTAAACGATCTTATCTCAGCCATCAATAGACTGTTAGATATTTCTCCCCCAGCCCCTTCAGCAGAGGAGGCAGCTGCAGAGCAGGAGAAGTTTCGTTTCCTCTATCCCAAGCATAAATTAAGTGCTTTCTTGGATCACTCTGACTTCAGAGAGTCAATCCAGAAACACGACGCTCATCCAGAAAGGCGTTTCTCTAAATGTTCTAAGGATACACGTTTTCCCTTTCCCCCTGATGTGGTCAAGCGCTGGACCCAGTGTCCAAAAGTTGACCCCCCGATTTCCAAACTTGCAGCTAGATCCATAGTTGCAGTGGAGGATGGCGCTTCACTTAAGGATGCCAATGACAGACAGATGGACCTTTGGTTAAAATCTGTCTATGAAGCTATCGGCGCGTCGTTTGCTCCAGCATTCGCAGCCGTATGGGCACTCCAAGCTATTTCAGCTGGTTTAGCAAAAGTGGATGCTATCTTACATCCAGCGGTGCCGCAAGTGGCGTCCCTTACCTCGCAGATGTCCGCGTTCGCGTCTTACGCTATCAATGCGGTTCTAGAATCTACCAGCCGCACCTCAATGGCGTCCGCCAATTCGGTAGTTTTGCGCAGAGCCTTGTGGTTAAAGGACTGGAAAGCAGATGCTGGTTCCAAAAAATGTTTAACCAGCCTGCCTTTATCTAGAGATAGACTGTTTGGCGAACCATTGGCTGACATCATTAAACAGTCCAAGGGTAAAGACTCTTCTTTACCCCAGCCCAGAACAAGCAAACCTCAGCAGAAAAAGTGGCAGCAGAGGTTTCAGTCCTTTCGAGGTTCGGGCAAGACACAATTCTCCTCGTCCAAAGGGACTCAGAGGACGCAAAGAAGCTCAGATTCCTGGCGGGCTCACGCGCGCCCCAAGAAAGCAAATGGAGGAACCGCTTCCAAAGCGGCCACCTCATGACTTCCAGCTCCCCCCCTCCGCATCTCCGGTCGGGGGCAGGCTCTCCCGCTTTTCCGTCATTTGGATGTCACAGGTCAAAGACCGGTGGGTGACAGACATTTTGTCGCGCGGGTACAGAATCGAGTTCAGTTCTCGTCCTCCAGCTCGGTTCTTCAGAACCTCCCCACATCCAGACCGAGCAGATGCCCTGCTGCAGGCGGTGGACTCCCTAAGAGCGGAAGGAGTAGTGGTTCCTGTACCGCCTCAGGAACAAGGGCGAGGGTTTTACTCCAATCTCTTTGTGGTTCCAAAAAAGGACGGCTCGTTCCGTCCTGTTCTGGATCTAAAGCTGCTCAACAAACATGTGCACGCCAGGCGGTTCCGGATGGAAACCCTCCGCTCTGTCGTGGCCTCAATGTCTCAAGGAGACTTCCTTGCATCAATAGACATCAAAGATGCTTATCTCCACGTGCCAATTGCTACAGAACATCAACGTTTTCTACGTTTTGTGATAGGAAACGAACACCTTCAGTTCGTAGCTCTGCCATTCGGTCTGGCGACAGCCCCACGGGTTTTCACCAAGGTCATGGCGGCAGTGGTAGCAGTCTTGCACTCTCAGGGACACTCGGTGATCCCTTACCTAGACGATCTACTTGTCAAGGCACCCTCTCAAGAGGCATGCCAACTCAGTCTACATGCTACGCTGGAGACTCTACAGACGTTCGGATGGATCATCAACTTTCCAAAGTCGAATCTGTCTCCGACACAGTCACTAACGTATCTTGGCATGGAGTTCCATACTCGAGCAGCGAGAGTGAAGCTTCCGCTGAACAAGCAGCGGTCACTACAGACAGGGGTGCAATCCCTCCTTCAGGGCCAGTCGCACCCCTTACGGCGCCTCATGCACTTCCTCGGGAAGATGGTGGCAGCCATGGAAGCAGTTCCCTTTGCGCAGTTTCATCTGCGCCCACTTCAATGGGACATTCTCCGCCAATGGGACGGGAAGTCAACGTCCCTGGACAGGAAAGTCTCTCTTTCCCAGACGGCCAAGGACTCTCTACAATGGTGGCTCCTTCCCACCTCATTGTCTCAGGGAAGATCCTTCCTGCCCCCATCCTGGGCAGTGGTCACGACAGATGCGAGTCTGTCAGGGTGGGGAGCAGTGTTTCTCCACCACAGGGCTCAGGGGACGTGGACTCCGCAGGAGTCCACCCTTCAGATCAATGTTCTGGAAATCAGAGCAGTGTATCTTGCCCTACTAGCCTTCCAGCAGTGGCTGGAAGGAAGGCAGATCCGAATTCAGTCGGACAACTCCACAGCGGTGGCATACATCAACCACCAAGGGGGGACACGCAGTCGGCAAGCCTTCCAGGAAGTCCGGCGGATTCTGATGTGGGTGGAAGCCACGGCCTCCACCATATCCGCAGTTCACATCCCCGGCGTAGAAAACTGGGAAGCAGACTTCCTCAGTCGCCAGGGCATGGACGCAGGGGAATGGTCCCTTCACCCGGACGTGTTTCAGGAAATCTGTCGCCGATGGGGAGTGCCGGACGTCGACCTAATGGCGTCCCGGCACAACAACAAGGTCCCGGCATTCATGGCGAGGTCGCGCGATCAAAGAGCTCTGGCGGCAGACGCATTAGTTCAAGATTGGTCGCAGTTCCGGCTCCCATACGTCTTCCCACCTCTGGCACTCTTGCCCAGAGTGTTACGCAAGATCAGATCCGATTGCAGCCGCGTCATACTCGTCGCCCCAGACTGGCCGAGGAGATCGTGGTATCCGGATCTGTGGCATCTCACGGTCGGTCGACCGTGGTCACTGCCAGACCGACCAGACTTACTGTCCCAAGGGCCGTTTTTCCATCAGAATTCTGCGGCCCTGAACCTGACTGTGTGGCCATTGAGTCCTGGATCCTAGCGTCTGCAGGATTATCTCAAGGAGTCGTAGCCACAATGAGACAGGCTAGGAAGTCAACGTCTGCTAAGATCTACCACAGGACGTGGAAGATTTTCTTATCTTGGTGCTCTGCACAGAGAGTATCCCCTTGGCCATTTGCATTGCCCACCTTTCTTTCCTTCCTGCAATCGGGGTTGGAAAAGGGCTTGTCGCTCAGTTCCCTTAAAGGGCAAGTCTCGGCACTGTCTGTGTTTTTTCAGAAGCGTCTAGCACGTCTTCCTAAGGTGCGCACGTTCCTACAGGGGGTCTGTCATATTGTGCCCCCGTACAAGCGGCCGTTAGATCCATGGGATCTGAACAGAGTACTTGTTGCTCTGCAAAAGCCGCCCTTCGAGCCTCTAAAGGACGTTTCCTTTTCTCGACTGTCACAGAAAGTGGCGTTTCTTGTCGCGATCACATCGCTTCGGCGAGTGTCTGAGCTGGCAGCTTTGTCATCCAAGGCTCCTTTCCTGGTGTTCCACCAGGACAAGGTAGTGCTGCGCCCCATTCCGGAGTTTCTCCCTAAGGTCGTATCCTCGTTTCATCTTAATCAGGATATATCCTTGCCTTCCTTTTACCCTCATCCGGTTCACCGGTATGAAAAGGACTTACGTTTGCTAGATCTGGTGAGAGCACTCAGAATCTACATCTCCCGAACGGCGCCCATTACGCCGTTCCGATGCACTTTTTGTCCTTGTCGCTGGTCCGCGCAAGGGATTGCAGGCTTCTAAAGCCACCCTGGCTCGATGGATCAAAGAACCAATTCTAGAGGCCTACCGCTCTGCGGGGCTTCCGGTTCCTTCAGGGCTAAAAGCCCACTCAACCAGAGCCGTGGGTGCGTCCTGGGCATTACGTCACCAGGCTTCGGCTCAACAGGTGTGCCAGGCAGCAACCTGGTCCAGTCTGCACACTTTCACCAAGCATTATCAGGTGCATACCTATGCTTCGGCGGATGCCAGCTTAGGTAGAAGAGTCCTGCAGGCGGCAGTGACATCCCCGTAGGGGAGGGCTGTTTTTTTGCAGCTCTAACATGAGGTATTTCTTTACCCACCCAGGGACAGCTTTTGGACGTCCCAATCGTCTGGGTCTCCCAATAGAGCGCTGAAGAAGAAGGGAATTTTGTTACTTACCGTAAATTCCTTTTCTTCTAGCTCTTATTGGGAGACCCAGCACCCGCCCTGTTGTCCTTCGGGATTTTTTTGTTGTTTGCGGGTACACATGTTGTTCATGTTGAACGGTTTTTTCAGTTCTCCGATGTTTCTCGGAGTTAATTTGTTTAAACCAGTTATTGGCTTCCTCCTTCTTGCTTTGGCACTAAAACTGGAGTACCCGTGATACCACGGGGGGGTATAGCCAGAAGGGGAGGGGCCTTGCACTTTTTAGTGTAGTGCTTTGTGTGGCCTCCGGAGGGCAGTAGCTATACCCCAATCGTCTGGGTCTCCCAATAAGAGCTAGAAGAAAAGGAATTTACGGTAAGTAACAAAATTCCCTTCTTGGCGAATGATTGGATGAGATTATTAAGGAATCCTCGGGAAAGGACTCCTCCTTACCCCAGTCCAAACCTAAGAGACCTCAGCAGAGAAAAATCCAATCGAGATTTCGGTCCTTTCGTCCCTCCGCCAAGCCCCAATCCTCTTCGTCCAACCGGCCGGAGAAAGGCCAGAGGAACTCCTATGCGTGGCGGTCCAAGTCACGCCCCCAAAAGGCCGCAGGAGGCACTGCCTCCAAGACGGCCTCCTCATGACTCTCGGCCTCACCTAGCCACATCCTCGGTCGGTGGCAGGCTCTCCCGCTTTGGCGACGCCTGGTGGCCACATGTTCAAGACCGGTGGGTGAGAGACATTCTGTCTCATGGTTACAGGATAGAGTTCAGCTCCCGACCTACGGCTCCTTTCTTCAGAACCTCCCCGCCCCCCGCACAGGCCGAAGCACTTTTTCAGGCAGTGGATGCTTTAAAGATCGAAGGAGTTGTGATTCCCGTTCCCCTTCAGGAACGTGGTCGCGGATTTTACTCCAACTTGTTCGTGGTGCCAAAAAAGGACGGGTCATTCCGTCCCGTTCTGGACCTCAAGCTACTCAACAGACATGTGAGAACCAGACGGTTTCGGATGGAATCTCTCCGCTCGGTCATCGCCTCGATGTCACAAGGAGACTTCCTAGCATCGATCGACATCAAGGATGCTTATCTCCATGTGCCGATCGCACCCGAACATCAACGTTTCCTGCGTTTCGCCATCGGGGACTAACACCTCCAGTTCGTGGCATTGCCTTTCGGCCTGGCGACTTCCCCACGGGTTTTCACCAAAGTCATGGCATCCGTCGTGGCGGTCCTGCACTCTCAGGGCCACTCGGTGATCCCCTACTTAGACGATCTCCTAGTCAGGGCCCCTTCTCGGGTGGCGTGTCAACAAAGCCTTACCGTCGCTCTGGCGACTCTCCAGCAGTTCGGGTGGATCATCAATTTCCCGAAATCCAAGTTGACACCGACCCAATCACTGACTTACCTCGGGATGGAGTTTCATACCCAGCCAGCGTTAGTCAAGCTACCGCGGGACAAACAGCTTTCTCTGCAGGCGGGGGTGCAATCACTTCTTAGGAGTCAGTCACACCCCTTAAGGCGCCTCATGCACTTCCTGGGGAAGATGGTTGCAGCTATGGAGGCAGTGCCGTTCGCGCAATTCCATCTACAGCCACTCCAATGGGACATTCTTCGCAAATGGGACAAGAGTTCGGCTTCCCTCGACAAGAACATCTCTCTTTCCCTTGCAACCAAAACATCACTTCAGTGGTGGCTCCTACCCACATCTCTGTCTCGGGGAAAATCCTTCCTACCCCCAATCTGGGCCGTGATCACCACGGACGCGAGCCTGTCAGGTTGGGGAGCGGTTTTTCTCCACCACAGGGCTCAAGGAACCTGGACTCCGATAGAATCATCCCTTCAGATCAATATCCTGGAGATAAGGGCAGTATATCTAGCCCTATTGGCTTTCCATCGGTGGCTGGAGCGCAGACAGATCCGAATCCAGTCGGACAACGCCACTGTCGTCGCCTACATCAACCACCAAGGCGGCACTCGCAGTCGTCAAGCCTTCCAGGAAGTCCGGCGGATTCTGCAGTGGGTGGAAGCCACAGGCTCCACCATCTCCGCAGTTCACATCCCGGGCGTAGAAAACTGGGAAGCAGATTTTCTCAGTCGTCAGGGCATGGACGCGGGGGAATGGTCTCTGCATCCAGACGTGTTTCGGGAGATCTGTCGCCGCTGGGGAACGCCGGACGTCGATCTCATGGCGTCACGACACAACAACAAGATCCCGGCCTTCATGGCACGGTCTCAGGATCACAGAGCTCTGGCAGCGGACGCTTTAGTCCAGGATTGGTCGCAGTTTCGACTGCCTTATGTGTTTCCCCCTCTGGCGATGCTGCCCAGGGTACTACGCAAGATCAAGTCCGACTGCCGTCGCGCCATTCTCGTCGCTCCAGACTGGCCGAGGCGGTCGTGGTATCCGGATCTGTGGCATCTCACGGTGGGTCAACCATGGGCACTTCCAGACCGCCCAGACTTGCTGTCACAAGGTCCGTTTTTCCATCTGAATTCTGTGGCCCTCAATTTGACTGTGTGGCCATTGAGTCCTGGCTCCTAGCATCTTCAGGGTTATCTCAGGATGTCATTGCCACCATGAGACAAGCCAACGTCCGCCAAGATCTATTACAGGTCTTGGCAAATCTTCCTATCCTGGTGCGCTGATAACGGCTTTCCGCCATGGCCGTTTGCCTTACCCACATTCCTTTCATTCCTACAATCTGGAATGGACAAGGGTTTGTCCCTCGGCTCTCTCAAGGGCCAAGTATCGGCGCTCTCCGTGTTTCTCTATCGTTTCATTGGGGGACACAGGACCATGGGTTATGCTGCTGTCACTAGGAGGCTGACACTAAGTAAACAGAAAAAGTTAGCTCCTCCCCAGCAGTATAACCCCTGACCCGGAGGCGGGCTCAATCAGTTTTTTGCTTAGTGTCGTAGGAGGCTGATGTGGGCCGACTGGGCCCTCTTCAGCCACTTGATTTGTTTTGCGTATTATTGTTTTGTTTTTTTTTTCCTTTTTTCTCGGCGATCCTCGTCGCTCTCATTTGTGGTACTTCTTTGTTTTCTGCAGGTACCGTACTTCCCTACCTCAGCCTTTCGCAGCCCGGTGGGTACCACTCCCTAGGGTCGCATGGGTTTGAGACTTCGGGCCCTTTTCCCCGTCCATTCCCGTGGTACCACTCCCGGGGGTGTTCGTGTGGGCAGAACCTTGGGGCACCCCTGATTCTCCCTACGGTATCACCCCAAAGGGCCTACGGGGGCATACGGCAGGGATCGGATCTCTGCAGCACGTTTAAAATCCGTTGGGGCCCGCATTGCTGCCTTCTCCTGCAGGGGGGCTGCCTTCCCCCAGCATGATGTCCATCTCCCTGCCTCAGAACGCTGCTCCCCCGGAGCCCGCAGTTTTTCCAGGACGGGGGCACTGCACACAGGCAGGGGCAGAGCGCCCTGCCTGCACCGCATCCATCGCTGGGCTGGCGCCGCCGAGTTCAGGTAGGACCGAGCTTCTCCTACCTTCTTCTCCAGGCGGCTGCAAAATTGAGGCCCCGGTCTCGGCCTAAACGCTCTGCGCCCCAGCCACGGCGGTCGTTCAGTCGGCGGTGCGCACTGGCACTACCGCAGGGCTCCCTCTCGGCGCCCCGAACATCTCTGCTGCGCCACCACTGCTCCCAGGTATCACCGCTTCGCTCCACCGCCCTGCACGCCGGCAGCCCCAAAAATTTAGCCCCCGGCTTCGGCCTGGTCCTCGGCGTCCCAGGCCCGCCTCCTGCACAGCGCTATTGGACGCCGGCCTCTCCTTCTCCGCCCTCCGCTCTGCCCCAGGCATCACTAGGGGGGTGGGGGATAGTCTTTCCCGCTCCCTCAGCGTTCAGTTTATTAAAAAAAAAAAAAAAAAAAAAAGATTATGGCAGACTTCCTGCCTGCGGATTGCTGAGGCTGCAGCAACGTTTTTTTTCAGGGAAAAAATAGAACACACTCTTATTTTTAGTATATATTTTTTATATTGGGTCGACTTTTTATTAAAATTACGTGCATGAGTTTTTATACATTGACTCTTACATTGCTTATGCGGGCACTTGTTTTATATCACGTTTTTTAGTACATAGCGTTTCCAGCTCGACTTTTTAGTTATTTTGGGTCGGTAAGCCCAAGACTCGGTCTCCTCTTTTGTGAATTATTTTCAAGAAGTTGTCAGATTGCTGTTGACCCCTGCCGGCCGGTTAACGCCCTGTTTCAGGCCATAAATACCCTCGCGGTCGTCCCTCGGGTTCGTGCACATGCGCTGCGTCCCCGGCCGCCGCTCGGTCATACCATCCACAGGACTGGCGCAAGTCCCGTACCAGGGACCTTTTCCTATGCTAGAAACGGACCCGCCAGGTCTCGTCTTTTGTGGCCCCCCCAGTTTTCCACCTTATTCCCCAGGTCCAGACTGCCCTTCCTCCGGTAGTCTTCCGACCCCTCGGGTGATGGCCCAGGCTTCCACCTCTGCTGGACTCCGAGCAGGACCTGGATGTCTTGGCGCATGACGAATAGCCTGCTACTAATGGTGAGTCAAGCCATAAGGCTACGGACACCCCTCTTCTCTCCGTGCACGCAGGTCTCCCTTAAGACTTTTGGAGCGGACCCCTGATGTGCTCAGAGGACATCCAGAGCCCGCCGAGTTACCGCGTGCTCACAGACAACTACCAGACACGAAGTTGACCAGCAGTAGGTCTTGTCACTGTCTTTTTTCCCTTCTCCAAGGCGATTTCGGAGAGAAGGGGCATACTAAACTTGAGTCGCTGATGATCACAGACGACATCCAGACACGGCGTTTACCAGCGGTAAGTCGTGTTATTGTCATTATCATTCCCCCAAAGGGCTCTGGAGAGAGGGGGCATGCCACCTTGCAGAGACAAGGTGGGGGCCACTGCGGATTTCAGTGGACATCCACTTCACCGGTGACTGCGTGATCACGGATAATCCCCGGACGCGATTTTTCCCAGTGGTAAGTCCGTTTATTTGTCTTACTCCTTCTCGAAGGGGGCTCCGAAAGGAAGCGGCACGCTACCCTATATGCGACCCGCCTGGATTTCCCCGGGCTTCTCGTCCCTATCGTGCCGCTCCACAGGGACTCCGCGGACATCCTACGCAGCGGTTGACGTCCCACCTATGCCGACCCAGGGCTGGATAACTTATTCAGTGAGTACCCTCTCTTCACAAACCTGATGTCTGCCCGCTACTTGGCCGGAGCCTCTAGCATCAGTGTGCCCACCATCGAGACCTCTGACGCGGGATCAGGAACGCAGATTCGACATCTAGGAAGTCGCCGACTTCCTTTCCAGCTTTCGGGTTCGCCCTTTCGGAGATAGGCGAGTCCAGTTTATCCCCTAGGCTACGTCAGGGTAGACTACTCTCTCCCCTAGGCTACATAAGGGAAGGGTACATCCCTTTCCCGGCATCGGCCCTGATGCACCAGGACTCGTTCCCTCACGCTAGGTTCGTCAGGGAGCCTTTATCCCTACAACAGCCATCTCCGCCTTGCGTGGCTGCAAACCGTCCCAGCTTTCTAAGAGCGCTTGCAGGGATCACGATCCCTACGCATCCTCAGGCTCTCTCCGCCCAGAAACGACCGGGAGACCCAGAGTCTCCCTTCAATGACCCTCACCTTGAGGTTTAGACCATCATCATCATTTCTTTGTCGCTCCATTGGGAGACCCAGACAATTGGGTGTATAGCTTATGCCTCCGGAGGTCACACAAAGCATTACACTTAAAAGTGTAAACCCCTCCCCTCTGCCTATACACCCTCCCGTGCATCACGGGCTCCTCAGTTTTATTGCTTTGTGGAAGGAGGAACACATCCACGCAAGCTCCACATTTTAGTCAGCAGCAGCTGCTGACTATATCGGATGGAAGAAAAGTGGGCCCATACAGGGCCCCCAGCATGCTCCCTTCTCACCCCACTTGGGTCGGCGGTGCTGTTAAGGTTGAGGTACCCATTGCGGGTACATAGGCAGGAGCCACATGCTGTGTTCCTTCCCCATCCCTTAGGGGCTCTGGGTGAAGTGGGATCCTGACCGGTCACCAGGCGCTGGGACCGCGCTCCCTCCGCAGCCCCTGGGGGAATCTGCTGGACAGGAGCCGGGTATCATCAGGGACAAGGCCCTGCGACTCTGAGGTACTCTGTGTCCCCTTGGGGACGGCGCATAGTGCGCCTGGGTAATGGACACTGCAGCAGCTGCTGGGTGTGTTAGTGCGCCGGGACTACCGCGCTGGCCGCGCTTGTGTGCCGGCCGCGCTTATAAATTTAGTCCCCGGCTTTTGCGGCCTAGTGCCGCATATTCCCGCCCCCGGGCCTGCCAGTCAGGGGTAAGGGCGGGACGCTGCACTGGACGTCAGCGCTGAGGGCAGGAGCATACTTTGTATCCTCCTCCCCCCTCACTGAGCACCGTGGGGCACCAGATTCCCGCACTTTTACAGGCACGCCCACGGCCCCCTCCTCCTCTCTGAACGCCGGCAGCCATTGCTACAAGACGCTGGAGAACTTCAGAGGGGAGACAACTGAGCTTACAGCTCTGGGAGGCCCAGGCAGGGATCTGGTGGTCACACAACCGCTGGGAGCGGTCGGTAAGCCGCACCTGTTACTAGGTGCTGGTCCCCCTGGGTGCCGAATTGTATATTTATATGCTTATAGTGTATACATTTACTCTGTACGGCCTCACTGTTAGCGTTTGGCTATATACCCTCACTGATTATTCTAAGAGGAGAAACAGCATGTCGTCTGCAAAAAGCAAGGGTACCAAAGCACAGGCTTACTTTGCAACCTGTACCTCATGTGCGGCAATGCTTCCTGCAGGTTCCACCTACCCTCATTGTGTGCAATGCTCGGCCCCTGTGACACTCACTCAGCCGGAGTCTCAGCCACTGGTGGGACCCCCGGCCCAGGTGGAACCTCCGGCCCCCACTGTCCAGGTGACAGGGACAGAGTTTGCAGTATTTGCTGACAAACTTGCTGAGTCTATGGATAGATGGTCTGCTAAGATACTGGAAGCTTTGCAGTCCAGACCTGTAACACAGGCCCCGGGCACTGTTGATTCATTGCCCCCATGCCCCCCTCGGTCGGAGCAGCAAACAGCTCCTGGATCAACTCATAGGTCCCAAGGGGAGGACTCCGACATGGACCGCAGTCCCAGACCGACGAAGCGGGCTCGCTGGGAGCGTCCCTCAACTTCTTCACACTGTTCAGGGTCTCAGCATGAGGACTCTCTGGAGGATGAGGCAGATGCGGCAGATCAGGACTCTGATCCTGACGCCGCGCTCAACCTTGATACGCCTGAAGGGGACGCCATAGTAAACGACCTTATAGCGTCAATCAATCAGGTGTTAGATCTTTCTCCTCCACCCCTTCCGATTGAGGAGTCAGCTTCTCAGCAGGAGAAATTTCATTTTAGGTTTCCCAAACGTACACGGAGTGCGTTTCTTGATCACTCCGACTTCAAAGACGCAGTCCAGAAGCACCGAGCTTTTCCGGATAAGCGCTTTACTAAGCGACTTCATGACACACGTTATCCCTTCCCCCCTGACGTAGTCAAGGGTTGGGCCCAGTGTCCCAAGGTGGATCCTCCAGTCTCTAGACTGGCGGCCAGATCCATAGTTGCAGTGGCAGATGGTGCATCACTAAAGGATGCCACTGACAGGCAGATAGAGCTCCTGATGAAATCCATCTATGAGGCTATCGGCGCGTCCTTTGCTCCGGCATTTGCTGCCGTATGGGCACTACAAGCTATCTCAGCTTGTCAGTCTGAGATTAATGCACTCACACGAGCCGCGACTCCGCAGGTTGTGTCATTAACCTCTCAGGCGTCGGCGTTTGCGTCCTACGCCATGAATGTGGTACTAGACTCTGCGAGCCGTACAGCGGTAGCATCCGCCAATTCAGTGGCAGTCCGCAGGGCCATGTGGCTACGTGAGTGGAAGGCAGACTCTGCTTCCAAGAAATTTTTAACCGGTTTGCCGTTTTCTGGCGACCGCCTGTTTGGCGAGCAATTGGATGAAATCATTAAACAATCCAAGGGTAAGGACTCGTCCTTACCCCAGTCCAAACCTAACAGACCTCAACAACGGAAGGTACAATCGAGGTTTCGGTCCTTTCGGCCCTCAGGCAGGTCTCAATTCTCCTCGTCCAACAGGCCTCAAAAGGATCAGAGGAACTCTGATTCATGGCGGTCTAAGGCACGTCCTAAAAAGACCGCCGGAGGAACCGCTCCCAAAGCGGCCTCCTCATGACTTGCGGACTCCCCAAACCGCATCCTCGGTCGGTGGCAGGCTCTCCCGCTTTTGCGACGCCTGGTTCCCACATGTCCAAGACCGATGGGTGAGAGACATTCTGTCTCACGGTTACAGGATAGAGTTCAATTCTCGTCCTCCGATTCGTTTCTTCAGAACATCTCTGCACCCCGAGCGAGCCGATGCTCTTCTGCAGGCGGTGAACTCTCTGAAGGCAGAAGGAGTAGTTATCCCCGTTCCCCTTCAGCAATGGGGTCACGGTTTTTACTCCAACTTGTTTGTCGTACCAAAAAAGGATGGATCTTTCCGTCCCGTCCTGGACCTCAAACTGCTCAACAAACACGTGAAAACCAGACGATTCCGGATGGAATCTCTCCGCTCCGTCATCGCCTCGATGTCCCAAGGAGACTTCCTGGCATCAATAGACATCAGGGATGCTTATCTCCACGTGCCGATTGCACCAGAGCATCAGCGCTTCCTGCGTTTCGCCATCGGGGACGAACACCTTCAGTTCGTGGCATTGCCTTTCGGCCTGGCAACAGCCCCACGGGTCTTCACCAAGGTCATGGCAACAGTGGTTGCAGTCCTACACTCTCAGGGACACTCAGTGATCCCTTACTTGGACGATCTTCTTGTCAAGGCCCCCTCTCGGGTGGCATGCCAACACAGCCTGAACATTGCTCTGGAGACACTCCAGAGGTTCGGGTGGATCATCAATTTCCCAAAGTCAAAACTGACACCGACACAATCGCTGACATATCTCGGGATTGAGTTTCACACTCTCCCAGCGATAGTGAAACTTCTGCTGGACAAACAACGATCCCTACAGACAGGGGTGCGATCTCTCCTCCGAGCCCAGTCGCACCCCTTGAGACGCCTCATGCACTTCCTAGGGAAGATGGTGGCAGCAATGGAGGCAGTTCCATTTGCACAGTTTCATCTGCGTCCTCTTCAATGGGACATTCTCCGCAAATGGGACAGGAAATCGACGTCCCTCGACAGGAACGTCTCCCTTTCTCGGGCAGCCAAGGCATCCCTTCAGTGGTGGCTTCTTCCCACTTCTTTGTCGAAGGGGAAATCATTCCTGCCCCCATCCTGGGCTGTGGTCACGACGGACGCGAGTCTGTCAGGGTGGGGAGCGGTCTTCCTCCACCACAGGGCTCAGGGTACCTGGACTCAGCCAGAGTCCTCCCTTCAGATCAATGTTCTGGAGATAAGGGCAGTGTATCTAGCCCTGAAGGCGTTCCAGCCGTGGCTGGAAGGTAGGCAGATCCGAATTCAGTCGGACAACGCCACGGCGGTGGCATACATCAACCACCAAGGCGGCACGCGCAGTCGGCAAGCCTTCCAGGAAGTTCGGCGGATTCTGCTGTGGGTGGAAGCCACAGCCTCCACCATCTCCGCAGTACACACCCCGGGCGTGGAAAACTGGGAAGCGGACTTTCTCAGTCGCCAGGGCATGGACGCAGGGGAATGGTCTCTTCACCCGGACGTGTTTCAAGAGATCTGTTGCCGCTGGGGGAAGCCGGACGTCGACCTAATGGCGTCCCGGCACAACAACAAGGTCCCGGCATTCATGGCACGGTCTCAAGATCACAGAGCTCTGGCGGCAGACGCCTTAGTTCAGGATTGGTCGCAGTTTCAACTGCCTTATGTCTTTCCTCCTCTGGCACTGCTGCCCAGAGTGTTACGCAAGATCAGGTCCGACTGCCGCCGCGCCCTCCTCGTCGCCCCAGACTGGCCAAGGAGGTCGTGGTACCCGGATCTGTGGCATCTCACGGTGGGCCAACCGTGGGCACTACCAGACCGACCAGACTTGCTGTCTCAAGGGCCATTTTTCCATCTGAATTCTGCGGCCCTCAACCTGACTGTGTGGCCATTGAGTCCTGGATCCTAGCGTCTTCAGGGTTATCTCAAGAGGTCATTGCCACTATGAGACAGGCCAGGAAACCAACGTCAGCCAAGATCTACCACAGGACGTGGAGGATCTTCTTATCCTGGTGCTCTGATCAGGGTTTTAGTCCATGGCCATTTGCCTTGCCCACTTTTCTGTCTTTCCTTCAATCCGGAATGGCTGTCTCCCGGCTCTCTTAAGGGACAAGTCTCAGCGCTCTCTGTATTTTTTCAAAAGCGTCTAGCAAGGCTTCCGCAAGTACGCACGTTCCTGCAGGGGGTTTGCCACATAGTCCCCCCTTACAAGCGCCCACTAGAACCCTGGGATCTGAACAGGGTGCTAATGGCTCTTCAGAAACCACCTTTCGAGCCATGAGAGATATTTCTCTTTCTCGCCTCTCGCAGAAGGTGGTCTTCCTAGTGGCAGTCACATCACTTCGCAGAGTGTCTGAGCTAGCTGCACTGTCATGCAAAGCTCCCTTCCTGGTGTTTCACCAGGACAAGGTGGTTCTGCGTCCGGTTCCGGAATTTCTCCCGAAGGTGGTATCCCCTTTTCATCTCAATCAGGATATCTCCTTACCTTCTTTTCTTTGTCGCTCCATTGGGAGACCCAGACAATTGGGTGTACAGCTTCTGCCTCCGGAGGCCACACAAAGTAATTACACTTTAAAAAGTGTAACCCCTCCCCTCTGCTTTACACCCTCCCGTGCATCACGGGCCCCTCAGTTTTTTGCTTTGTGTTGAAGGAGGCACACATTCACGCAAGCTCCACGTTTTAGTCAGCAGCAGCTGCTGACTTTATCGGATGGAAGAAAAGAGGGCCCCTATGGGGGCCCCCGGCATGCTCCCTTCTCACCCCACTCAGGTCGGCGGTGTTGTTAAGGTTGAGGTACCCATTGCGGGTACACAGGCTGGAGCCACATGCCGCTTTCCTTCCCCATCCCTTAGGGGCTCTGGGGAAGTGGGATCCTATCCGGTCATCCAGACACTGGGACCGGTCTCCCTCCGCAGCCCCTGGGGGAATCTGCCGGACAGGAGACGGAGTATCGTCAGGGACATGGCCCTGCATCCACAGGTACTCTGTGTCCCCGTTGGGACGGCGCTTAAAGCACCTTGGGCCCAGACGCTGCAGCGACTGCGGCGTGGGTATGGGTCCGGGACTACCGCGCCGACCGTGCACTGCCGGCCGCGGTTTTAACTTTAGTCCCCGGCTTTTGCGGCCTAGTATAGTATTCTCCCGCCCCCGGGCCTGCTAGTCAGGGAAAAGGGCGGGACGGTCGGTATGACGCCGACAGTGAGGGCTGGAGTACACTGAGCTGTCCTCCGCCCCCCTCACTACTCACGCTGGGGCACCAGATACCCGCACTTTTGTGACTACGCCCACGACTCCCTCCTCCTTTTGCCGTCAGCCATTTTTTTCAGCACATTCTGCGGTGGAGATCTTCTGGCTGCAGCTGAGGGAGACCCGGGGCAGGGAATCTGGTGGCCACACAGAGCGGTTGGTAACCCACACCGGTCTGCCGGTGCTCGACCCCCCAGAGTGCCGAACTGTATATATATATATCTTTTGTGTATACATTTGCTGGTTCGGCTGTACTGTTAACTTGGGGCTATATATATCCCTCAGTGATCACGGTGATCCCTTACTTATCTCTTGGAGGACAACAACATGTCGTCCGCAAAGAGCAAGGGTACCAAGGCACAGGCTTATTTTACAACCTGTACCTCATGTGCGGCTATGCTACCTGCAGGTTCCACCTACCCTCATTGTGTGCAATGCTCGGCCCCTGTGACACTCACTCAGCCGGAGCCTCAGGCACTGGTGGGACCCCCGGCTCAGGTAGAGACACCGGTTCCCACTGTCCAGGTGACAGGGACAGAGTTTGCAGTTTTGGCTGACAAACTGTCTGAGTCGCTTTCACAGTCCATGGCTCAGTCTATGGACAAATGGTCTGCTAAGATACTAGAAGCCTTGCAGTCCAGACCAGCAACACAGATGCAGGGCACTGTTCGTTCTTCGTCCCCAGGTCCCCCTCAGTTGGCGCGGCAATCTGCTCCTGAGGTGACACATAGGTCCCACGGTGAGGACTCCGACTCGGACCGCAGTCCCAGACCGGTGAAGCGGGCTCGCTGGGGACCTTCCTCCACTTCATCACGCTGCTCAGGGTCTCAGCATGAGGACTCTCTGGAGGATGAAGAGGATGGCGCAGCTCAGGGCTCAGACCCTGACGGTGCTCTCAATCTAGATACACCTGAAGGGGACGCCATAGTAAATGACCTTATAGCGTCCATCAACCAGGTGCTAGAAATTTCTCCTCCAACTCCAACTGTAGAGGAGGCGGCTTCACAGCAGGAGAAACACCAGTTTCGGTTTCCCAAACGTACACGGAGTGCCTTTTGCGATCACTCTAATTTCAGGGATGCTGTGCAGAAGCACAGAGCATACCCGGACAAGCGTTTTACTAAGCGCCTTAATGACACACGTTATCCCTTCCCCCCGGAAGTAGTGAAGGGTTGGGCTCAGTGTCCAAAAGTGGATCCTCCAGTCTCTAGGCTGGCGGCCAGATCTGTGGTTTCAGTGGCAGATGGCTCATCGCTCAAGGATGCCACTGACAGGCAGATAGAGCTCATGATGAAATCCATCTATGAAGCCATAGGAGCATCTTTTGCTCCGGCATTCGCGGCAGTGTGGGCGCTCCAAGCTATCTCAGCTTGTCTGTCTGAGATTGCTGCGGTCACACGCACCGCTACTCCGCAGGTTGTGTCTCTGACTTCTCAGGCGTCGGCTTTTTCGTCCTACGCCATGAACGCCGTCCTGGACTCGGTGAGCCGTTCAGCGGTAGCATCCGCCAATTCGGTGGCAGTCCGCAGAGCCATGTGGCTACGTGAATGGAAGGCAGACTCTGCCTCCAAGAAATTCTTAACCGGTTTGCCATTTTCTGGCGACCGTTTGTTTGGCGAGCAATTGGACGAAATTATTAAACAATCCAAGGGAAAGGACTCGTCCTTACCCCAGTCTAAACAAAACAAACCTCAACAGCGAAAGTTTCAATCGAGGTTTCAGTCCTTTCGGCCCTCGGCCAAGTCACATTCCTCCACGTCAAACAGGTCGGAGAAGGGCCAGAGGAACCCTTCTGCACGGCGGTCTAAGTCACGGCCTAAAAAGACCGCCGGAGGCACCGCCACCAAGGCGGCCTCTTCATGACTCTCGGCCTCCCCAAACCGCATCCTCGGTCGGTGGCAGGCTCTCCCGCTTTTGCGACGCCTGGTGGCCACATGTCCAAGACCGATGGGTGAGAGACATTCTGTCTCACGGTTACAGGATAGAGTTCAGCTCTCGTCCTCCAACTCGTTTCTTCACAACATCTCCGCCCCCAGAGCGAGCCGCTGCACTTTTCCAGGCGGTGAATGCTCTGAAGGCAGAAGGAGTGGTGATTCCCGTTCCCCCTCAGGAACATGGTCACGGCTTCTACTCCAACTTGTTCGTGGTGCCAAAAAAGGACGGATCTTTCCGTCCCGTGCTAGACCTCAAACTGCTCAACAAGCATGTCAGCACCAGACGGTTTCGAATGGAATCTCTCCGCTCGGTCATCGCCTCAATGTCACAAGGAGACTTCCTAGCATCAATAGACATCAAGGATGCTTATCTCCATGTGCCGATCGCACCCGAACATCAACGCTTCTTGCGTTTCGCCATTGGGGACGAACACCTTCAGTTCGTGGCACTGCCTTTCGGCTTGGCGACAGCCCCACGGGTCTTCACCAAGATCATGGCAACAGTGGTGGCGGTCCTACACTCTCAGGGCCACTCGGTGATCCCTTACTTAGACGATCTCCTAGTCAAGGCACCCTCCTGGGTGGCTTGCCAGCACAGCCTGACCATTGCCCTGGAGACTCTCCATAGGTTCGGGTGGATCATCAATTTCCCAAAGTCAAAATTGACACCGACCCAATCCCTGACTTACCTCGGGATGGAGTTTCATACTCTGTCAGCGATAGTGAAGCTTCCGCTGGACAAACAGCGTTCACTACAGACAGGGGTCCAATCTCTTCTTCGGGGTCAGTCACACTCTTTGAGACGCCTTATGCACTTCCTAGGGAAGATGGTGGCAGCAATTGAAGCAGTTCCCTTTGCGCAGTTTCATCTGCGTCCACTTCAGTGGGACATTCTCCGCAAATGAGACAAGAGGTCGACGTCCCTCGACAGGAACGTTTCCCTGTCAAGAGCAGCCAAAACCTCCCTTCAGTGGTGGCTTCTTCCCTCTTCTTTGTCGAAGGGAAAATCCTTCCTGCCCCCATCCTGGGCTGTGGTCACGACAGACGCGAGCCTGTCAGGGTGGGGAGCGGTCTTCCTCCACCACAGGGCTCAGGGAACATGGACTCCGACGGAGTCCTCCCTGCAGATCAATGTTCTGGAGATAAGGGCAGTGTATCTAGCCCTACAGGCGTTCCAGCGGTGGCTGGAGGGCAGACAGATCCGAATACAATCAGACAACGCCACGGCGGTCGCAAACATCAACCACCAGGGCGGCACACGCAGTCGTCAAGCATTCCAAGAAGTTCGGCGGATTCTGCTGTGGGCGGAAGCCACAGCCTCCACCATCTCCGCAGTTCACATCCCGGGCGTAGAAAACTGGGAAGCAGACTTTCTCAGTCGCCAGGGCATGGACGCAGGGGAATGGTCTCTTCACCCGGACGTGTTTCAAGAGATCTGTTGCCGCTGGGGAACGCCGGACGTCGATCTAATGGCGTCTCGGCACAACAACAAAGTCCCGGCATTCATGGCACGGTCTCAGGATCACAGGGCGCTGGCGGCAGATGCGTTAGTTCAGGACTGGTCGCAATTTCGACTACCCTATGTATTTCCCCCTCTGGCACTACTGCCCAGAGTGTTACGCAAGATCAGGTCCGACTGCAGCCGCGCCATCCTCGTCGCTCCAGACTGGCCGAGGAGGTCGTGGTACCCGGATCTGTGGCACCTCACGGTGGGGCAACCGTGGGCACTCCCAGACCGACCAGACTTGCTGTCTCAAGGGCCATTTTTCCATCTGAATTCTGCGGCCCTCAACCTGACTGTGTGGCCATTGAGTCTTGGCTCCTAGCGTCATCAGGGTTATCTCAAGATGTCATTGCCACCATGAGACAGGCCAGGAAATCAACGTCCGCCAAGATCTACCACAGGACTTGGAAGATCTTCTTAGCCTGGTGCTCGGATAGGAGTTTTGCTCCCTGGCCGTTTGCATTGCCCACTTTTCTTTCCTTTCTTCAATCAGGATTGGACAAGGGTTTGTCTCTCGCCTCTCTCAAGGGACAGGTGTCGGCGCTTTCAGTGTTTTTTCAAAAGCGTCTAGCCAGACTCTCGCAGGTCCGCACGTTCCTGCAGGGAGTTTGCCACATAGTCCCACCTTACAAGCGTCCGCTAGAACCCTGGGATCTTAACAAGGTGCTGACGGCTCTCCAGAAGCCACCTTTCGAGCCGATGCGGGAGATCTCTCTATCTCGCCTTTCACAGAAAGTGGCCTTCCTAGTGGCAGTCACTTCACTTAGGAGAGTGTCTGAGCTAGCAGCGCTGTCATGCAAAGTCCCCTTCCTGGTCTTTCACCAGGATAAGGTGGTCCTGCGTCCGGTCCCGGAATTTCTCCCCAAGGTGGTATCCCCTTTTCATCTCAATCAGGATATCTCCTTGCCTTCTTTTTGCCCTCATCCAGTTCACCAATGTGAAAAGGATTTGCACTTGTTAGACCTCGTGAGAGCACTCAGAATCTACATTTCTTCGGCGCTCCATTGGGAGACCCAGACGATTGGGTGTATAGCACTGCCTCCGGAGGCCACACAAAGCATTACACTAAAAAGTGTAAGGCCCCTCCCCTTCTGGCTATACACCCCCAGTGGGATCACTGGCTCACCAGTTTTCTGCTTTGTGCGAAGGAGGTCAGACATCCACGCATAGCTCCACTGTTTAGTCAGCAGTAGCTGCTGACTATGTCGGATGGAAGAAAAGAGGGCCCATACTAGGGCCCCCAGCATGCTCCCTTCTCACCCCACTTGCGGTTTGTAAGGTTGAGGTACCCATTGCGGGTACGGTGGCTGGAGCCCACATGCTGCTTTCCTTCCCCATCCCCCTGAGGGCTCTGTGGAAGTGGGATCTTACCGGCCCCCAAACCCTGAGGCCGGGCTCCATCCACAGACCCAGAGACCCTGCTGGAGGAGCTGAGTACAGTCAGGGACAAGGCCCTGCAACGTTCAGGTACTCTGTGTCCCCGCACAGACAGGCCACGCACACTCCAGGCTTGCTGGGTGTGCTAGTGTGCCGGGGGCATTAGCGCTGCGCGCTCGGGTTAGAGTCACTGCAGCCTAGCTGAGTGATTTTATGTCTAGGGAGAGACGCTGTTCTATAGCAGCGACGAGGGCTGGAGTCTTATTTACATACTCCAGCCCTCTCACTGGGCACAGTGGGGACGCAAGTTTCCCGCTCTTGGTCTCAACACGCCCAGGGCCCGCCCCTCTCCACAGGACGCCGGCAGCCATTCCTGCATGCAGTCTGGCTGGAGAACGGACACAGGCTCTGGGGGACTCAGACAAGGGACTCTGGCGACCACACACCCGCGTTTTTGCGGGCGGTGAGCTGCACATAAGTGCTGGCCCCACTAGTGCCACAGTGTTATTTGGTGCATTTTTTCCCTGTACCATATATATATTTATATTGCACTGTACAGTCGCTTCTTGGCTTATACCCTACATTGCTCTGAGGAGACAACAACATGTCATCCGCAAAACGCAAGGGTGCCAAGGCACAGGCGGTATGCACTGCTTGTGCCGCATGTGGGGCTAATCTACCGGCAGGTTCCAATGACCCCCATTGTGTGCAATGTTCAATCCCTGTGCCACTTCGGCAGCCAGAGTCTATGGTAGTAGTGGCCCAGGCAGAGACGCCTGTGAACCCTGCCCCGGTGACGGGGACAGAATTTGCAGTTTTTGCTGATAAGATGTCTGTGACTATGACAAAAATCCTGGAGACCTTGCAGTCCAGGCCAGTTACTCAGACCATGGACACTGCTGTGTCTATGCTCCCCGGTCCCCCTCAGTTGGAACTAATCCGTACTTCAAGGGGGTCCCAGGCATCACAGGCTGAAGACTCTGACTCGGATGACAGTCCCAGGCAGCCTAAGCGGGCTCGCTGGGAAAGACCCTCGACGTCATCACACTGGTCAGGGTCTCAGCGAGACGAGGCTCTGTATGAGGAGACAGAGGTGGGTGATCAGGAATCTAATCCTGACACCGCTCTCAATCTAGATACCCCTGATGGTGACGCTATGGTAAATGACCTTATAGCGGCCATCAATAGACTGTTGGATATTTCTCCCCCAGCCCCTTTAGCAGAGGAGGCAGCTGCACAGCAGGAGAAGTTCCATTTCCGGTATCCCAAGCGTAAATTGAGTACTTTTCTGGACCACTCTGACTTCAGAGAATCAGTCCAGAAACATCATGCTTATCCAGACAAGCGTTTCTCCAAACGTCTTAAGGATACACGTTATCCCTTTCCCCCTGACGTGGTCAAACGCTGGACCCAGTGTCCAAAGGTGGACCCCCCAATCTCCAGGCTTGCAGCTAGATCCATAGTTGCAGTGGAAGATGGGGCTTCACTTAAAGATGCCAATGACAGACAGATGGACCTTTGGTTAAAGTCTGTCTATGAAGCTATCGGCGCGTCGTTTGCTCCAGCATTCGCGGCCGTGTGGGCACTCCAAGCTATTTCAGCTGGCCTGGCACAGGTGGACTCTATCATACGTCCAGCAGTGCCGCGAGTGGCGTCCCTAACCTCGCAAATGTCTGCGTTTGCGACTTACGCTATCAACGCTGTCCTGGATTCTACAAGCCGTACCTCAATGGCGTCTGCCAACTCTGTTGTCTTGCGCAGAGCCTTGTGGTTAAAAGAATGGAAAGCGGATTCTGCTTCCAAAAAATGTTTAACCAGCTTGCCACTATCTGTAGATAGACTGTTTGGTGAACAATTGGCTGAAATCATTAAGCAATCCAAGGGTAAGGACTCCTCCTTACCCCAGCCCAGATCAAGCAAACCTCAACAGAGGAAGTGGCAGGCGAGGTTTCGGTCCTTTCGAGGCTCCAGCAAGACCCAATTCTCCTCGTCCAAAGGGACTCAGAAGGAGCAAAGGAGCGCAGATTCCTGGCGGGCTCATTCACGCCCCAAGAAAGCAACCGGAGGAACCGCTTCCAAGGCGGCTGCCTCATGACTTTCGGCCTCATCTCTCCGCATCCTCGGTCGGTGGCAGGCTCTCCCGCTTTTGCGACATTTGGCTGCCACAGGTCAAAGACCGGTGGGTAACAGACATTTTGTCTCACGGGTACAGGATAGAATTCAGTTCTCGTCCTCCGCCTCAGTTCTTCAGAACCTCCCCACATCTCGACCGAGCAGATGCCCTTCTGCAAGCGGTGTGCTCACTAAAAGCAGAAGGAGTGGTGATCCCTGTTCCTCTTCAGGAACAAGGGCAAGGTTTTTACTCCAATCTCTTTGTGGTTCCAAAAAAGGACGGCTCGTTTCGTCCTGTTCTGGACCTAAAGCTCCTCAACAAGCATGTGAACGCCAGGCGGTTCCAGATGGAATCCCTCCGCTCCGTCATTGCCTCAATGTCTCAAGGAGATTTTCTTGCATCAATAGACATCAAGGATGCTTATCTCCACGTGCCGATTGCTACAGAGCACCAACGTTTTCTACGTTTCGTGATAGGAGACGACCATCTCCAGTTCGTAGCTCTGCCATTTGGTCTGGCGACAGCCCCACGGGTTTTCACCAAGGTCATGGCGGCAGTGGTAGCAGTCTTGCATTCTCAGGGACATTCGGTGATCCCTTACTTAGACGATCTACTTGTCAAAGCACCCTCTCAAGAGGCATGCCAACACAGCCTGAATGTTGCGCTGGAGACTCTCCAGACTTTTGGGTTGATCATCAACTTTTCAAAGTCCAACCTGGCACCGACTCAATCACTAACGTATCTTGGCATGGAGTTTCATACTCTCTCAGCGATAGTGAAGCTTCCGCTGGACAAGCAGCGGTCACTACAGACAGGGGTGCAGTCTCTCCTGCAGGGTCAGTCGTACCCCTTAAGGCGCCTCATGCACTTCCTTGGGAAGATGGTGGCAGCAATGGAGGCAGTCCCGTTCGCGCAGCTTCATCTGCGCCCACTTCAATGGGACATTCTCCGCCAATGGGACGGGAAGACAACTTCCCTAGACAGGAAAGTCTCCCTTTCTCAGACGGCCAAGGACTCTCTGCAATGGTGGCTTCTTCCCACCTCGTTATCACAGGGAAGATCATTCCTGCCCCCATCCTGGGCAGTGGTCACGACAGACGCGAGTCTGTCAGGGTGGGGAGCAGTTTTTCTCCACCACAGGGCTCAAGGGACGTGGACTCAGCAGGAGTCCACACTTCAGATCAATGTTCTGGAAATCAGGGCAGTGTATCTTGCCCTATTAGCCTTCCAGCAGTGGCTGGAGGGGAAGCAGATCCGAATTCAGTCGGACAACTCCATAGCGGTGGCATACATCAACCACCAAGGAGGGACACGCAGTCCGCAAGCCTTCCAGGAAGTCAGGCGGATTCTGATGTGGGTGGAGGAAAGAGCATCCACCATATCAGCAGTTCACATCCCGGGCGTAGAAAACTGGGAAGCAGACTTCCTCAGTCGCCAGGGCATGGACGCAGGGGAATGGTCCCTTCACCCGGACGTGTTTCAGGAAATCTGCCGCCGCTGGGGAGTGCCGGACGTCGACCTAATGGCGTCTCGGCACAACAACAAGGTCCCGGCCTTCATAGCGCGGTCTCGCGATCAAAGAGCTCTGGCGGCAGACGCCTTAGTGCAAGATTGGTCCCAGTTCCGGCTCCCTTATGTGTTTCCACCTCTGGCACTCCTGCCCAGAGTGTTACGCAAGATCAGATCCGACTGCAGCCGCGTCATACTCGTCGCCCCAGACTGGCCGAGGAGGTCGTGGTACCCGGATCTGTGGCATCTCACGGTCGGCCAACCGTGGGCACTACCAGACCGTCCAGACTTACTGTCCCAAGGGCCGTTTTTCCATCGGAATTCTGCGGCCCTGAACCTGACTGTGTGGCCATTGAGTCCTGGATCCTAGCGTCTTCAGGATTACCCCAAGGGGTCGTGGCCACCATGAGACAGGCTAGGAAGTCCACTTCTGCTAAGATCTACCACAGAACGTGGAAAATTTTCTTATCCTGGGGCTCTGCACAAGGAGTATCCCCCTGGCCATTCGCGTTACCTGTCTTTCTTTCCTTCCTGCAATCTGGGTTGGAAAAGGGCTTGTCGCTCGGCTCCCTTAAAGGGCAAGTCTCGGCACTATCCGTGTTTTTTCAGAAGCGTCTAGCGCGACTTTCTAAGGTGCGCACGTTCCTGCAGGGGGTGTGTCATATCGTACCTCCGTACAGGAGGCCGTTAGATCCGTGGGATCTAAACAAGGTCCTTGTTGCTCTCCAGAAGCCGCCTTTCGAGCCCCTGAGGGATGTGTCACTCTCTCGACTCTCACAGAAAGTGGCATTTCTGGTAGCGGTCACGTCTCTTCGGAGAGTGTCTGAACTAGCAGCGCTGTCATGCAAAGCTCCTTTCCTGGTGTTCCACCAGGACAAGGTAGTGCGGCGCCCCATTCAGGAGTTTCTCCCTAAGGTGGTATCCTCTTTTCACCTTAATCAGGATATCTCCTTGCCTTCCTTTTATCCGCATGCAGTTCATCGGTATGAAAAGGATCTCCATTTGTTGGATCTGGTGAGAGCACTCAGAATCTACATTTCCCGCACGGCGCCCCTGCGCCGCTCGGATGCACTCTTTGTCCTTGTCGCTGGTAAGCGCAAAGGGTCGCAGGCTTCAAAAGCCACCCTGGCTCGATGGATCAAAGAACCAAGTCTTGAAGCCTACCGTTCTGCTGGGCTTCCGGTTCCATCAGGGCTGAAGGCCCACTCTACCAGAGCCGTGGGTGCGTCCTGGGCATTACGACACCAGGCTACGGCTCAACAGGTGTGCCAGGCAGCTACCTGGTCGAGTCTGCACACTTTCACCAAACATTATCAGGTGCATACCTATGCTTCGGCGGACGCCAGCCTAGGTAGAAGAGTCCTGCAGGCGGCAGTTGCCTCCCCGTAGGGGAGGGCTGTCTTTGCAGCTCTGACATGAGGTATTTCTTTACCCACCCAGGGACAGCTTTTGGACGTCCCAATCGTCTGGGTCTCCCAATGGAGCGCCGAAGAAGAAGGGAATTTTGTTACTTACCGTAAATTCCTTTTCTTCTAGCTCCTATTGGGAGACCCAGCACCCGCCCTGTTGTCCTTCGGGATTTTTGGTTGTTTTCGGGTACACATGTTGTTCATGTTGAACGGTTTTCAGTTCTCCGACGTTACTTCGGAGTGAATTTGTTTAAACCAGTTATTGGCTTTCCTCCTTCTTGCTTTTGCACTAAAACTGGTGAGCCAGTGATCCCACTGGGGGTGTATAGCCAGAAGGGGAGGGGCCTTACACTTTTTAGTGTAATGCTTTGTGTGGCCTCCGGAGGCAGTGCTATACACCCAATCGTCTGGGTCTCCCAATAGGAGCTAGAAGAAAAGGAATTTACGGTAAGTAACAAAATTCCCTTCTTCTCGCACGGCGCCCCTGCGCCGTTCGGATGCGCTCTTTGTCCTTGTCGCTGGCCAGCGTAAGGGGTCTCAGGCTTCCAAGTCAACCTTGGCTAGGTGGATCAAGGAACCGATTCTTGAAGCCTACCGTTCATCGGGGCTTCAGATTCCTTCAGGGCTAAGAGCCCATTCTACCAGGGCCGTAGGCGCGTCCTGGGCTTTGCGGCACCAGGTTACGGCTCAGCAGGTGTGTCAGGCGGCTACCTGGTCGAGTCTGCACACCTTCACAAAACACTATCAGGTGCATGCCTATGCTTCGGCAGAGGCTAGCCTAGGTAGGCGAGTCCTTCAGGCGGCAATTGCCCACCTGTAAGAGGGGGCCGGTTTCCGGCTCTTTTTATCGAGGTATTCTGTTACCCACCCAGGGATTGATTTTGGACATCCCAATTGTCTGAGTCTCCCAATGGAGCGACAAAGAAGAAGGGAATTTTGTTTACTTACCGTAAATTCCTTTTCTTCTAGCTCCTATTGGGAGACCCAGCACCCGCCCCTGTTCCCTTCGGGCTGTTGTTCTTTTGTGTACACATGTTGTTCATGTTCAATTGTTCTTTTGGTTAATGGTTCAGTTCTCCGAACATCCTTCGGATTGAATTTACCTTAGACCAATTTATAAGTTTCCTCCTTCCTGCTTTGGCACCAAAACTGAGGGGCCCGTGATGCACGGGAGGGTGTATAGCAGAGGGGAGGGGTTACACTTTTTAAAGTGTAATTACTTTGTGTGGCCTCCGGAGGCAGAAGCTGTACACCCAATTGTCTGGGTCTCCCAATAGGAGCTAGAAGAAAAGGAATTTACGGTAAGTAAACAAAATTCCCTTCTTTGTCCTCATCCAGTTCACCAATGTGAAAAGGATTTGCACTTGTTAGATCTTGTGAGAGCACTCCGGCTCTACATTTCTCGTACGGCGCCTCTGCGCTGCTCGGATGCGCTCTTTGTCCTTGTCGCTGGCCAGCGTAAAGGGTCGCAGGCTTCCAAGTCAACCTTGGCTCGGTGGATCAAGGAACCAATTCTTGAAGCCTACCGTTCTTCTGGCCTTCCGGTTCCTTCAGGACTGAAAGCCCATTCTACCAGAGCCGTGGGTGCGTCCTGGGCATTGCGGCACCAGGCTACGGCTCAGCAGGTGTGTCAGGCGGCTACCTGGTCGAGTCTGCACACTTTCACGAAGCACTATCAGGTGCATACCTACGCTTCGGCAGATGCCAGCTTAGGTAGGCGAGTCCTCCAGGCGGCGGTTGCCCACCTGTAGGAAGGGGCCGTCTTTCGGCTCTATTACCGGGGTATTCTTTACCCACCCAGGGACTGCTTTTGGACGTCCCAATTGTCTGGGTCTCCCAATGGAGCGACAAAGAAGAAGGGAATTTTGTTTACTTACCGTAAATTCCTTTTCTTCTAGCTCCAATTGGGAGACCCAGCACCCGCCCCTGTTCCCTTCGGGCTGTTGTTCTTTTGTGTACACATGTTGTTCATGTTGAATTGTTCTTGGTTCATGGTTTAAGTTCTCCGAACATCCTCCGGATTGAATTTACCTTAGACCAATTTATAAGTTTCCTCCTTCCTGCTTTTGCACCAAAACTGAGGAGCCCGTGATGCACGGGAGGGTGTATAGGCAGAGGGGAGGGGTTTACACTTTTAAGTGTAATGCTTTGTGTGACCTCCGGAGGCATAAGCTATACACCCAATTGTCTGGGTCTCCCAATTGGAGCTAGAAGAAAAGGAATTTACGGTAAGTAAACAAAATTCCCTTCTTTTCGCTACTAGGGTAGCTGAGCTACAGGAAGGAGTCCTCCCAGACCCGGCCCGGTCCATCATTCCTCAGGCACGGTATTTGAGCCGTTCAAGAGTGGCTACTCCTCACGCAGGAGTAGTTTCCATCCTGGCACAGAGTCCCGCGTGCTCTTGCCTTCCGCTCCTGTTTTTTTCCCTTCGGTTTTTTGCTATGCGAGTCCTCGACAGCCTGTGGCGGTGTTAGCGATGGTGTACATACCAGATTTCATCCCGGACTCTCCAACGGACCACACTGAAGAACGGGGACAGGAAGGTTCCGTCTTCGCGGGTGACCGGCCAATCTCCTCCTAGCGGACCAGTCTTCGCAACCATCCCTGGGAAGCTTCCCTTTCCTCCTCTGAGGCTTATTATCAACCGTCACCAGCTTCCCGTACTAGGGTATGCTACCCCACCATTCCTCGGCACGGTCCCGAGGGACACCCCTAGAGTGTCGTCTCCCCTTCAACATTCCGGACTCAGACCCATTCGGTTAGCCCGGTTACAATTTCTTCTCTGGATCGTATTGACCAGTCAGGTTCCAGTCGGACCATGCCACAGCAGTGATGTGCATCATCCACCAGGAAGACGCAGAGAGCGTCGTGGCAAGGGAAGAGGCCAAGAGGATCTTGCTCTTGGACGGGCCCTTTCACTCGCTAATCTCGGCAGCACATCCCGAGCGTGGACATTTGGGCGGCCGATTTCCGCGGTAGGATAGACCTCGCGTAGGTAAAGGGCTCCAACAGGGTTATCACCAGCCAGATCTCTGGCGAAAGAAGACCTCCAGTCGTGACTTTTTGGCCTTCCGATCAAACTCTCAAGTCAATGGTGCGTCGAGTACGCCACCTGCTCTGGACTAGAGGACGACGCCCTAGACCGGTTGTGTAGCCTTTTCAGGCTCTCGTGCATCTTCCCGCAGCTTCCCATGATCTCGAGGGTTATCAAGAGGGACCTAGGCAGGCGATAGCTCGGGAGTGGCCCAGGCGAGCATAGTTTCGCATAACTTACTCATCTCCTCGCAGATGCCCCGTGGCTCCTTCCAGACCGCCAGATTTTTCCGTGTCGGGGCCCCTCTATTCTACCAGGACTCAGAAGTCCCAGGTTCCATGGCCTTACCAGTGGATCCCGGGTGCTGGCTCGGTCAGGTCTGTGGACAAGATGATGGCAGACATTGAGGAGGGCCGAGAATCCAGTTCCCTCGAAGATTTATTTCCACTCGGAAAGAGCTCCCCCGGTGGTGTGAGGACCGCATCTTCAGAGACCTTTCACTTCCGTCCTTCAATCAGGGCCTTCGCTCAGAGAAACGTCCATCTGGCTCGGCGTTTTTATCGTTCACTAGAAATGTGGGACCCTAATCCAGTGATGAGTTTGCTCAAGGTACCCCTTTTTTCCCTGCTCCCACCTGTTTTGATAGGTGGGCTCCTTGTGGCCATCTGGTTGTTACAGACGGCATCAGGGCGGACAGCCCTATCGTAGTCTCTTCCCCCCCTTTTCCGGCTCCGCCAGCAGGATAAGGGGGGGCTCCAGCCAGAACCCTTCGTTTCTGTCCGATACACCTTGCCTTTCCTTCCAGAAGAGGACTTTAGGTTTCGGTTTTTCGGTTCTAGGCTCCCCTCTCAGCCTGAAAGGGGCATAGTTCGTTCTAGGGCTGGTACGAGCCCTCAGTCTTTCGTGTCTGCAGGACACCATTTTTCGGTTACACTGACTGTCAGTCCATCCTTCCACCCTTTCCCATGAAGCGTATGCCGGCGCCAAGGGCCTGAATATCACATGGATCCCTTCCTCCATATGTGAAGACTATCGCATGAAGGACGGACTTCCGCCGCGGTCTACCGAGCAAGGGGCACCCTTGAACGATCGGACTCCAGACGTCGATCGACCAGGTCCTCTGGTCCGCCACCCGATCTAGTTGGCGTACCTTTACTAGTTTCTACCAAGTTCTCACTCAGGCTTCGGCAGAGGCCAGTCTTGGCGTAAGGTTTGCGGGTGGCAGTGGCACACCTGTAATAACGTAGGCGCTTGTAGGTCCGAGTCAAGCCCGGCAAGGGGAAGCGACTTCCTTCCTATCTCCGGTGATGCTTTTCTTCCCACCCAGGGACTGCTTTTGGACGTCCCATGGTCCTGTGTCCCCCAATGAAACGATAGAGAAAGAAGGATTTTTGTGTACTCACCGTAAAATCTCTTTCTCTGAGTCTTCATTGGGGGACACAGCACCCACCCTGCTTGTGTTATTTGTTATATATTACCTGTCTGGTACCCCAGTGGCCATATCCCCAGGCCACTGGTCACACGACTATTGGTCATAGTTTTCTTTGTCGCTCCATTGGGAGACCCAGACAATTGGGTGTATAGCTTCTGCCTCCGGAGGCCACACAAAGTATTACACTTTAAAAAGTGTAACCCCTCCCCTCTGCCTATACACTCTCCCGTGCATCACGGGCCCATCAGTTTTATGCTTTGTGTTGAAGGAGGCACACATTCACGCAAGCTCCACATTTTAGTCAGCAGCAGCTGCTGATTTTATCGGATGGAAGAAAAGAGGGCCCCCCACAGGGCCCCCGGCATGCTCCCTTCTCACCCCACTAATGTCGGCGGTGCTGTTAAGGTTGAGGTACCCATTGCGGGTACAAAGGCTGGAGCCACATGCCGTTTTCCTTCCCCATCCCTTAGAGGCTCTGGGAGAAGTGGGATCCTAACCGGTCACCATGCACTGGGACCGGGCTCCCTCCGCAGCCCCTGGGGGAATCTGATGGACAGGAGACTGGGTATCATCAGGGACAGGCCCTGCTTCTAAGAGGTACTCTGTGTCCCCTTGGGGATGGCGCATGGAGCGCCTGTGTAACAGACGCTGCAGCGGCTGCTGTGTTTCTTGTGACGCCGGGACTACCGCGCCGACCGCGCCTGTTTGCCGGCCGCGTTATTAAATTTAGTCCCCGGCTTCTGCGGCCTAGTACAATAACTCCCGCCCCCGGGCCTGCCAGTCAGGGGTAAGGGCGGGACGCTCGACTGGACGTCGGCAGTGAGGGCTGGAGCATACTTAGGTATCCTCCTCCCCCCTCACTGAGCACTGTGGGGCACCAGATTCCCGCACTTTATTAGTCACGCCCACGGCTCCCTCCTCCTCTGAGAACGCTGGCAGCCATTGTTATAATCACTTCTGCCGGTGGAGGAATACAGAACGAGCTCTGTAGCGCTGGGAGGCCCAGGCAGGGAATCTGGTGGACACACAACCGCTTTGGGCGGTCGGTAAGCCGCACCGGTTACCAGGTGCTGGCCCCCTTGGGTGCCGAAGTGTATATATATATATATATATATATTGTATACATTTTCTCTGTTCGGCCGCATTATTTGCCTTTGGCTATATACCCTCACTGATTACTCTAAGAGGAGACAACAGCATGTCGTCCGCAAAGAGCAAGGGTGCCAAGGCACAGGCTTATTTTGCAACCTGTACCTCTTGTGCGGCTATGTTACCTGCAGGTTCCACCTACCCTCATTGTGTGCAATGCTCGGCCCCTGTGGCACTCACTCAGCCGGAGCCTCAGGCACTGGTGGGACCCTCGGCTCAGGTAGAACCACCGGCTTCCACTGTCCAGGTGGCAGGGACAGAGTTTGCAGTTTTGGCTGAGAAACTCTCTGAGTCGCTTTCACAATCCATGGCTCAGTCTATGGATAGATGGTCTGCTAAGATACTAGAAGCCTTGCAGTCCAGACCGGTAACACAGGCCCAGGGCACTGTGCGTTCATCGCCCCCAGGCCCCCCTCGGTCGGCGCAGCAAAGTGCTCCTGAGGTGACACCTAGGTCCCACGGTGAGGACTCCGACTCGGACCGCAGTCCCAGACCAGCTAAGCGGGCTCGCTGGGGACCTTCCTCGACTTCATCACGCTGCTCAGGGTCTCAGCATGAGGACTCTCTGGAGGATGAAGCGGAGGTCGCAGCTCAGGGCTCTGACCCTGACGTTGCTCTCAATCTTGATACACCTGAAGGGGACGCCATAGTAAATGACCTTATAGCGTCCATCAACCAGGTGCTAGAACTTTCTCCTCCAACTCCACCTATAGAGGAGTCGGCTTCACAGCAGGAGAAACACCAGTTTAGGTTTCCCAAACGTACACGGAGTGCGTTTTTCGATCACTCTAACTTCAGAGATGCTGTCCAGAAGCACCGAGCATTTCCGGACAAGCGCTTTACTAAGCGCCTTAATGACACACGTTACCCCTTCCCCCCTGACGTAGTTAAGGGTTGGGCTCAGTGTCCCAAAGTGGATCCTCCAGTCTCTAGACTGGCGGCTAGATCCGTAGTATCAGTGGCAGATGGCTCATCGCTCAAGGATGCCACTGACAGGCAAATAGAGCTCCTGATGAAATCCATCTATGAAGCCATAGGCGCGTCTTTTGCTCCGACATTCGCAGCCATGTGGGCACTCCAAGCTATCTCAGCTTGTCTGTCTGAGATTAATGCGGTCACACGTACCTCTACTCCGCAGGTTGTGTCTTTGACTTCTCAGGCGTCGGCTTTTTCGTCCTACGCCATGAACGCCGTCCTGGACTCTGCGAGCCGTACAGCGGTAGCATCCGCCAATTCGGTGGCAGTCCGCAGGGCCATGTGGCTACGCGAATGGAAGGCAGACTCTGCTTCCAAGAAGTTCTTAACCGGTTTGCCATTTTCTGGCGACCGTTTGTTTGGCGAGCAATTGGACAAAATTATTAAACAATCCAAGGGAAAGGACTCGTCCTTACCCCAGTCCAAACCAAACAGACCTCAGCAGCGAAAGATTCAACCGAGGTTTCGGTCCTTTCGGCCCTCAGCCAGGTCCCATTCCTCCACGTCCAACAGGTCAGAGAAGGGCCAGAGGAACTCTTCTGCATGGCGGTCTAAGTCACGTCCTAAAAAGACCGCCGGAGGAACCGCCCCCAAGGCGGCCTCCTCATGACTTTCGGCCTCCCCAAACCGCATCCTCGGTCGGTGGCAGGCTCTCCCGCTTTTGCGACGCCTGGTGGCCACATGTCCAAGACCGATGGGTGAGAGACATTCTGTCTCACGGTTACAGGATAGAGCTCAGTTCTCGTCCTCCGACTCGTTTCTTCAGAACATCTCCGCCCCCCGAGCGAGCCGATGCACTTTTTCAGGCGGTGAACACTCTGAAGGCAGAAGGAGTGGTGATTCCCGTTCCCCCTCAGGAACATGGTCACAGCTTCTACTCCAACTTGTTCGTGGTGCCAAAAAAGGACGGATCATTCCGTCCCGTTCTGGAACTCAAACTGCTCAACAGACACGTGAGAACCAGACGGTTCCGGATGGAATCTCTCCGCTCTGTCATCGCCTCGATGTCCCAAGGAGACTTCCTAGCATCAATCGACATCAGGGATGCTTATCTCCATGTGCCGATTGCACCAGAGCATCAACGCTTCCTGCGTTTCGCCATCAAAGACGAACACCTTCAGTTCGTAGCACTGCCTTTCGGCCTGGCGACAGCCCCACGGGTCTTCACCAAGGTCATGGCAGCAGTAGTGGCGGTCCTACACTCTCCGGGCCACTCGGTGATCCCTTACTTAGACGATCTTCTAGTCAAGGCACCCTCCCGGGTGGCATGCCAACACAGCCTGACCATTGCTCTGGAGACTCTCCAGAGGTTCGGGTTGATCATCAATTTCCCAAAGTCAAAATTGACACCGACCCAATCGCTGACTTACCTCGGGATGGAGTTTCATACTCTCTCAGCGATAGTGAAGCTACCGCTGGACAAACAGCGTTCACTACAGACAGGGGTGCACTCTCTCCTTCGAGCCCAGTCACACCCCTTGAGGCGCTTCATGCACTTCCTAGGGAAGATGGTGGCAGCAATGGAGGCAGTTCCCTTTGCGCAGTTTCATCTGCGTCCACTTCAATGGGACATTCTCCGCAAATGGGACAGGAGGTCGACGTCCCTAGACAGGAACGTCTCCCATTCACGGGCAGCCAAAACCTCTCTTCAGTGGTGGCTTCTTCCCACTTCTTTGTCGAAAGGAAAATCCTTCCTGCCCCCATCCTGGGCTGTGGTCACGACGGACGCGAGTCTGTCAGGGTGGGGAGCGGTCTTCCTCCACCACAGGGCTCAGGGAACCTGGACTCCGACAGAGTCCTCCCTTCAGATCAATGTTCTGGAGATAAGGGCAGTGTATCTAGCCCTAAAGGCGTTCCAGCGGTGGCTGGAGGGCAGGCAGATCCGAATACAGTCGGACAACGCCACGGCGGTTGCGTACATCAACCACCAGGGCGGCACACGCAGTCGTCAAGCCTTCCAAGAAGTTCGGCGGATTCTGCTGTGGGCGGAAGCCACAGCCTCCACCATCTCCGCAGTTCACATCCCGGGCGTAGAAAACTGGGAAGCAGACTTTCTCAGTCGCCAGGGCATGGACGCAGGGGAATGGTCTCTTCACCCGGACGTGTTTCAAGAGATCTGTTGCCGCTGGGGAACGCCGGACGTCGACCTAATGGCGTCTCGGCACAACAACAAAGTCCCGGCATTCATGGCACGGTCTCAAGATCACAGAGCTCTGGCGGCAGACGCATTAGTTAAGGATTGGTCACAGTTTCGACTGCCTTATGTATTTCCTCCTCTGGCACTGCTGCCCAGAGTGTTACGCAAGATCAGGTCCGACTGCCGCCGCGCCATCCTCATCGCTCCAGACTGGCCGAGGAGGTCGTGGTACCCGGATCTGTGGCACCTCACGGTGGGTCAACCGTGGGCACTCCCAGACCGACCAGACTTGCTTTCTCAAGGGCCATTTTTCCATCTGAATTCTGCGGCCCTCAACCTGACTGTGTGGCCATTGAGTCCTGGCTCCTAGCGTCCTCAGGGTTATCTCAAGATGTCATTGCCACTATGAGACAGTCCAGGAAACCAACGTCCGCCAAGATCTACCACAGGACTTGGAGGATCTTCTTATCCTGGTGCTCTGATCAGGGTTTTACTCCCTGGCCGTTTGCCTTGCCCACTTTTCTTTCTTTCCTTCAATCCGGAATGGACAAGGGTTTGTCTCTCGGCTCTCTCAAGGGACAAGTATCGGCGCTTTCCGTGTTTTTTCAAAAGCGTCTAGCCAGGTCCGCACGTTCCTGCAGGGGGTTTGCCACATAGTCCCACCTTACAAGCGTCCGCTAGAACCCTGGGATCTTAACAGGGTGCTGACGGCTCTCCAGAAGCCACCTTTCGAGCCGATGCTGGATGTCTCTCTATCACGCCTTTCGCAGAAGGTGGCCTTCCTAGTGGCAGTCACATCACTTAGTAGAGTGTCTGAGCTAGCAGCGCTGTCATGCAAAGCCCCCTTCCTGGTGTTTCACCAGGATAAGGTGGTTCTGCGTCCAGTCCCGGAATTTCTCCCTAAGGTGGTATCCCCTTTTCATCTCAATCAGGATATCTCCTTACCTTCTTTTTGCCCTCATCCAGTTCACCAATGTGAAAAGGATTTGCACTTGTTAGATCTCGTGAGAGCACTCAGGCTCTACATTTCTCGCACGGCGCCCCTGCGCCGTTCTGATGCGCTCTTTGTCCTTGTCGCTGGCCAGCGTAAGGGGTCGCAGGCTTCCAAGTCAACCTTGGCTCGGTGGATCAAGGAACCGATTCTTGAAGCCTACCGTTCGTCTGGGCTTCCGATTCCTTCAGGGCTGAAAGCCCATTCTACCAGAGCCGTAGGTGCGTCCTGGGCATTGCGGCACCAGGCTACGGCTCAGCAGGTGTGTCAGGCGGCTACCTGGTCGAGTCTGCACACTTTCACAAAACACTATCAGGTGCATGCCTATGCTTCGGCAGATGCCAGCCTAGGTAGGCGAGTCCTTCAGGCGGCGGTTGCCCACCGTAAGAAGGGGCCGTTTTTCGGCTCCTTTTTATCGAGGTATTCTTTTACCCACCCAGGGACTGCTTTTGGACGTCCCAATTGTCTGGGTCTCCCAATGGAGCGACAAAGAAGAAGGGAATTTTGTTTACTTACCGTAAATTCCTTTTCTTCTAGCTCCTATTGGGAGACCCAGCACCCGCCCCTGTTCCCTTCGGGCTGTTGTTCTTTTGTGTACACATGTTGTTCATGTTGAATTGTTCTTTTGGTTCATGGTTTCAGTTCTCCGAACATCCTTCGGATTGAATTTACCTTAGACCAATTTATAAGTTTCCTCCTTCCTGCTTTGGCACCAAAACTGATGGGCCCGTGATGCACGGAAGGGTGTATAGGCAGAGGGGAGGGGTTACACTTTTTAAAGTGTAATACTTTGTGTGGCCTCCGGAGGCAGAAGCTATACACCCAATTGTCTGGGTCTCCCAATAGGAGCTAGAAGAAAAGGAATTTACGGTAAGTAAACAAAATTCCCTTCTTTACCTTGTTTTATCCAGGATTGTTTGGTTCTCCTCCTACTGCTTGTGCACTAAACTGATTGAGCCCGCCTCCGGCTCAGGGGTTATACTGCTGGGGAGGAGCTAACTTTATCTGTTTACTTAGTGTCAGCCTCCTAGTGACAGCAGCATAACCCATGGTCCTGTGTCCCCCAATGAAGACTCAGAGAAAGAGATTTTACGGTGAGTACACAAAAATCCTTCTTTTTTCAAAAGCGTCTAGCCAGGCTTCCGCAGGTCCGCACGTTCCTGCAGGGGGTCTGCCACATGGTCCCACCTTACAAACGTCCGTTGGAACCTTGGGATCTTAACAGGGTCCTGACGGCTCTTCAAAAGCTGCCTTTTGAGCCGCTGCGGGATGTCTCTCTCTCCCGTCTTTCGCAGAAGGTGGCCTTCCTGGTGGCAGTCACATCACTTCGGAGAGTGTCTGAGCTCGCAGCGCTGTCATGCAAAGCCCCCTTCCTGGTTTTTCACCAGGATAAGGTGGTTCTGCGTCCTGTCCCGGAATTTCTCCCTAAGGTGGTATCCCCTTTTCATCTAAATAAGGATATCTCCTTGCCTTCCCTTTGCCCTAATCCAATTCACCAGTGTGAAAAGGATTTGCACTCTTTGGATCAAGTGAGAGCACTCCGGTTCTACGTGTCTCGCACGGCGCCCCTGCGCCATTCAGACGCGCTCTTTGTCCTTGTCGCTGGCCAGCGTAAGGGCTCTCAGGCCTCCAAGTCAACCTTGGCTCGGTGGATCAAGGAACCGATTCTCGAGGCCTACCGTTCTTCCGGGCTTCCGCTCCCTTCAGGGCTGGGGGTTTCCAAGCCGCGCCAAATGACGATCACGTTAAGCTGTTAGATTAATGTTGCTTTTTATTCCAATTACAGGTCTACGCGTTTCGGAAGGCACCCCTTCCTTCTTCAGGACCAGATAGCAAAAACATCAAATCTGCTGTCCAGAAAATCCTTACAGCACTATATACCCCACTGATGACGTCATGATCCACCCACTTTTAGAAAAAATCGGCGGGAATCCATACATTTAAAAATACCATGACGTAGTAACTTAGTTTTATACAATTTCATGAATAAATAACTTAAAACCATTTCTTCCCTTTTTAAGAACAACGGTGGCCGAATAATAAATAAAAAAATTTTAATATATGAAAAAAGCAATGTGCGTGTGAGGACTCTTTTTTTATTTTATTTCTGTCAAATAAATGTATGTCAATAAAAATCTATTTATATGTATAAGGTGAAAATCTGTGAGATATCACAACCATGCCTAGAACACCACATCGTTATATGATAGCCAGGACAAGGTTGCTGAAGTGTACTCCCCAGCTCTAATCGGAGCCACAGAGGAACTAGTATTGGTAGTGAAGAAAAAAGTCGGCTAAAAAATAGTGACTATTAGTGATGGAATATACGAGATACCAGAGAAAAGGAAAAAAGGAAAACAGAAAATTTGGGGGAGGAATTAAGAAGCCTCTTATAGTGAGAAGAGACCTCAAACATTAAAAATCTCAGGTAAGATACACGGGATTTAGAAAAGACATATATGTGAACCCTGTGTAGTATCTCCTAATGTGAATCGAACTCCGAAAAATACAGCCCGGTCAGATATATGAGTATTGTGACTAGATTGCTAAAGAGCTCTAAGAGTGCATTTGGGTGCAGAAAACCGACAGGCATCTCTATAATGTGAGGGTATTAACTTAGGTCATGAGCGTGGGAAAAAACAACAACGCGCATGCTCCAACTTTAGATATGTAGCGAGTGTAACAAGAAACAATTGAAGAGGTGAAAAGAGTTCAGAGGCGTGGGAAAAAGACAAGTGCGCATTGTTGTTGTTTTTTCCCACTCTCATGACCTAAGTTAATACCCTCACATTATAGAGATGCCTGTCGGTTTTCTGCACCCAAATGCACTCTTAGGCGGGCTTTGCACACTACGACATCGCAGGTGCGATGTCGGTGGGGTCAAATCGAAAGTGACGCACATCCGGCGTCACTTGCGATGTCGTAGTGTGTAAATCCTAGATGATACGATGAACGAGCGCAAAATCGTCGTCATCGTATCATCGCTGCTGCCTCCGACATTTCCATAATGTCGGGGGAGCGACAGGTACGATGTAGTTTCTCGTTCCTGCGGCCGCACACATCGCTGTGTGTGAAGCCGCAGGAGCGAGGAACTTCACCTTACCTGCCTCCCGGCTTACCTGCGCCCCTCCACTTCAATTGGCCGCCTGCCGTGTGACGTCACTGTGACGCCGCACGACCCGCCCCCTAAGGAAGGAGGCGGGTCGCCGGCCAGAGGGACGTCGCACGGCAGGTATGTGCGTGTAAAGCTGCCGCAGCGATAATAATCGCTACGGCAGCTTTCACTATATATCGAACGTGCGACGGGGGCGGGACTATCGCTGCAGCATCGGTAACACATTGTTACCGATGTTGTAACGTGCAAAGCCCGCCTTAGAGCTCTTTAGCAATCTAGTCACAATACTCATATATCTGACCGGGCTGTATTTTTCGGAGTTCGATTCACATTAGGAGATACTACACAGGGTTCACATATATGTCTTTTCTAAATCCCGTGTATCTTACCTGAGATTTTTAATGTTTGAGGTCTCTTCTCACTATAAGAGGCTTCTTAATTCCTCCCCCAAATTTTCTGTTTTCCTTTTTTCCTTTTCTCTGGTATCTCGTATATTCCATCACTAATAGTCACTATTTTTTAGCCGACTTTTTTCTTCACTACCAATACTAGTTCCTCTGTGGCTCCGATTAGAGCTGGGGAGTACACTTCAGCAACCTTGTCCTGGCTATCATATAACGATGTGGTGTTCTAGGCATGGTTGTGATATCTCACAGATTTTCACCTTATACATATAAATAGATTTTTATTGACATACATTTATTTGACAGAAATAAAATAAAAAAAGAGTCCTCACACGCACATTGCTTTTTTCATATATTAAAAATTTTTTATTTATTATTCGGCCACCGTTGTTCTTAAAAAGGGAAGAAATGGTTTTAAGTTATTTATTCATGAAATTGTATAAAACTAAGTTACTACGTCATGGTATTTTTAAATGTATGGATTCCCGCCGATTTTTTCTAAAAGTGGGTGGATCATGACGTCATCAGTGGGGTATATAGTGCTGTAAGGATTTTCTGGACAGCAGATTTGATGTTTCTTTATCGTTCCTATGGGAGACCCAGACCATGGGTGTATAGCTACTGCCTCCGGAGGACACACAAAGTTACTACACTCAAAACGTGTAGCTCCTCCCTCCTAGCATATACACCCCCTGCTAGCCAGTCCTAGCCAGTTTCATTCTTTGTGTTTCAGGAGGATCACACACACATGCATTCTCTGATTTTGATTTTTGATTTTTCCTTTTGGACAAAGATTTGGAAGAAAAGCGGGTCCAGTCTGGACTCCCGGCATGTCCCTTCACACCCCACTGCTGTTAAGGTTGATTTCAGGGCTGTATCCCTTTCATGCCGCGCTCCTTCACCATCCCATGCTGGGGCTCTGGCTTGAAGTCGGAGCCAACACGGTTCTCACTGCTTTGCAGGAGACCGGTCTCCATCCGCAGCCCTTTTGCAGGACCCTGCGTCTCACAAGCTAAGTATATGAGACGTTATTACCACAGAAAGTGGTCTTTCCAAGGGTCCTTTATGTTTATTTATTGGGGGAATGTGTTTTATGTTTGGTGTTAACATTTCCGGCCGGTTCTCCAGTTTTCACTGGAGAACCGCGCCGATGGTGCCTGCACGTCGGCCGCATGTTTTACTCTAGGCCCCGGCTTCGCCTGGGGCCTAGTTTCGGTTTCCACTGTCTCTGCATGTCAGTCATGCAGAGAGGCAGTGTAGCTCCGCCCAGCGGCTGTGCAGCACAAGGGAAGGGACACTCCTCATTGAGGAAAGATTCCCTCCCCTGGCTACCTCACTGACAGAATCCTTTTGCCGCTCTCAGAGTAGGCCCCCGCCCCCTCTCCTCGCTCCGGTCGCCATGTTCTCAGCGTTCTCTGTGCCTGCATGGGCACAGAGATTCCACAGTGTGACGAGTGGGGACCTGGGCTGAGGGACCAGGGGGCACAGACATGTCGTTTGGAACGATTGGCAACCACAACCTCCGGTTGTGCAGCTGCTTGTTTTATCTGTTTATATATGCTGGTGGCCAGTCTTGACAGAGCCCCCACCTCTGCAGCATGTCACAGAGCAGGGCTGCAGGCTGTTTTTATTATACTCTGCAAGTAGTCTCGTACGGCTGTACCGAGCTCATAACCACTGTGGCCCCTCAGCTTGGAGGCTCATTAGTGGCCCCTCCATCTGCTCCGGTTTCGGGGGGCTGACCCCTGAGGAATCCTATTTCCAGGAGTCGGCTGTCCCGGCATCTGCTGAGCATGCAGTTCCCTTCTCAGGGCGTTTTCTGCTTCAGCTCGCTCAATAAAGCTCACAAACGACCCTCCTTCTGGGCTCAGATCCCGTCCTCCTGACAGGGAGACGCAGGGTCCCCTGTCCTTCCCCGTCCCGCAGCTCCGATTACGAGCTGACTCACTGGACGAGGAGGATGTCTCTACCAGGGGCTCGGACGCTACTTTATGTATTGATCCGTCCGTCCGTGACGCAGAGGCGAATGATTGGATTGTGTCCATCCACCTGTATCAGTGGAGTATTCCCCACTGGCAGAAAGGCATCAGTATACCTTTAACAGGACGAGGAGTGTGTCCCTTAACCACTCCAGTTTTCACCCTGCTGAGTCCAAGCTCACAGCCTGTCCTGCAGACCCCAAAGCGGGGTTCTGCTGCCTGTTTCCCCCTCCCATCAGAGGTGGTCAAGGAGTGTGCTCATTCACCAAACGTGGCCCCTCCGGTGTCCAGACTTTCAGCCCGGATAGTTGTATCAGGGGCTGACAGCACCTCTATAAGGATCCCACGGTACATTATTTTTGTACTGGACCCCAATCCGCCGGAGTTACCTTACCTAGGAGAACACAAAGTGTGTTCCTTAACCACTCCAGTTTTCAGGCCCCTGTGACCAAGCCCAGGGTCCGCTCTGACAGTCGCTTCCCATGAAGCGTGATTCTGAGGAATGTGTTTCCCCTGTCCACCAATGGTGGTCAAGAAGTGGGCTCATTCACCTCAGGTGGCTCAGCCCGGACCGTTATGTCAGTGGCTGATAGCTCCTCACTTAAGGTTTTGCGGTCCGCCCGGTTGTCCTTTGGGCCAAGTCGGTATTGGGGCGGCAGCAGCTTCGTTTTCCTCAGCTTTACAGCAGTGCGGTTCTTTTGTACCTTCTCTGCTTGTCTGGAGGAGATGCATTCCCTCACAGGGACTCTATTCCCGAGACGGTTGCCTGAACTTCCAGACTTCAGTCTTTTCATCCTATGCCAGATATGCCATGCAGGACACCGCACGGCGGTGGTCTTGGCTACTTTCCTCGCTATCCGCAGGCTCCTGTGGCTTCGGAAATGGAAAGCAGATGCCTCTTTAGGGGTTCCTTGCTGGGCTCCCCTGTGGTGGGACCAGTCTCTTCGGAACCAACTGGATGAAATTCAGGAAGCCCTTGGCGGGGAGAGTTCTTCCTTGCCACAAACCTAAACCAGGGAACCTGTCCAGGACAGGAATCAGTTGAGGTTTTGGTGGTTTCCGTTCCTCCATCTGATCGTCATCTAGCTCGGTTTTGGTTCATAGCACCAAATGGCTTGCAGCTGCGTCTTCAGAAGGCCGCAGAAGTTGCTACCACGGAGTCAGCTTCCTCCGAGCTATCTAGCCACGCCAACCACCTCCTTGGTCGGTGGCAGGCTCTCTCCACTTGGCGACGTATGGTTCTACCACGTCTCCGTTCAGTGGGGGCGGGATTATATCTCCCATGGCTACAGGGTGGAATTCTGTCCACCCGCCAAACAGATTTTTTTCTGTCAACTCCTCCCGACTCCAAGGCCGCCTCCTTCTCACAGGCCGTAGCATTTCTTGCAGGCCAATGGAGTAATTGTACCGGTTCCCGACTGGGAACGGTTCTGAGATTTTTGCTTAAATCTATTTCTAGTCCCCGAAGAGGGCGGTGCCTTCCGACCTGGATCTTTAGCTTTTCAAGCATGGTCAGGTGTGGCGTTTTCACATGGAGTCTCGGTCTTGTTCCGTGTGTTTTTCACCGGATCAATCAAGAACCCAAGGAGATTCCCTAGCAGCCATCGGCATCAGAGATGCCTTTCGACAGGGGTCAATCGCAGTTTCACACCAGCGTTGACTACGTTTTGCCATCGGAGTGGTCCAATTCGTGGCTCTTCCCTTAGGGTTAGCCACGGCCCCTCGAGTATTCTCATTAGGGCTGCTGTGATTAGGGTCCTGCTCCCCTAGAGATTGGCAGTGATCGTTTGCCCTGGACGGCCTTCTTCTCGGGGCTTCATCCAGTGCGGACTCTTAGCAGAGTACTTCGCTTACTCTCGCCACTCTTACCTATTCGGGTGGCTTGTCATTCTGTCCAAGTCCACTCTGACTTCGAACCAAAGGTTCTCAAGGACGCAATTCGAGACTCTGTCGGCACTTGTGAAACTGCTCTTGGTCGATCAGTAGTCCCTCCTCTGGCGGTCGACGTCGTTCTATCAGACACCAAATAAGGTGCTGGTCAGACGGTGGCGTCAAGGAAAGTGATTCCTTGCCCAGTTTCTCCTGCGTCCTCTGAGACTGGAGTTTTTCCGCTGTACACGCGACCTCCCTCCTTCCACGGAGTGGTGGCTTCGCCACTGTCCAGAGGCTCGTTGCAGTGGTGATTTCGGCCACTCTGTCTCTGGGATTCCTGGCCCCGTCCCGGGTGATCCTCACCAGGATGCTGGTCTTTCCGCCTTGGGAGCAGTATATCTCCACCGTGGAGCGCAGGGCGTTGGACTCTGTCCGAATCAGCCCTCTGGATCAATGTGCTGGAAATCAGAGCTGTATTTCTAGCTCTCTAAGCCTTCACCATCTGTTGGCGGCTAGGCACATTCGAGTCCAGTCGGACAACGTGACAGCGTTTTCCTACATCAACTTCCAGTGCGGGACACTCAGCCGCCTGGCAATCTTGGCGGCTTATCATTCTTCAGTGGACAAGGGACTCCTAGTCCACCGTATCCGCAGCCCACATCCTAGATGTGAAAACTGCGAGGCGGACTATTTCAGCTGTCCAACCGTGGTCCACAATCCTCAGGTTTTGCGGTAGACACGCTGGTTCATGTTTGGTCCCAGCTTCGTCTCTACCTCTTGCCCAGAGTCCTGCGCAAGATCAGTTAAGGGGGCCGTTGGGTCATTCTCATTCCCAGACTGACCCAAGCAGGCTTCGTACCCTGACCTGCTCCTTCTGTCCGTTCGGTTGCCATGGCATCTTCCGGTCCGCCCAGACCTTTTCTCAAAAGGTCCGTTTTTTCCGTCAGATTTCTGGATTCTCAGATTGACGGCGTAGCTCTTGAGTCCTGGATCTTGGCGACTTCTGGTATCCTTCCTGAAGTCATCTCCGCTATGACTCGAGCTTCAAAGTGTCCTTTGACCTTTTTAGCCTTGCCGACCCTCCTGTCCACAGTCCGGTCTTCAGCTAGGACTATCCCTCATTAACGGACAGGTCTCGGCTCTGTCAGTATGTGCCAGCAGCATATCGTCCGGCTGGCTCCGGTGCGCTCCTTTCAGGGCGCATCTCACATTATTCCGCCTTTCCGGCGGCCTATTGAGCCCTGGGACCTTAATCCGGTCCTCCCGGTTCCCGGAAACCCCCCTTTGCGCCTCTTAGGGAGGTTTCTTTGTTTCATCTTTCACAGAAAGTAGTCTTTCTAGTGGCTATTATTTCCCGCCAGAGAGTTCTGGCTGCACTCTTTCGGAGTCACCCCCTTTTTTCGTCTTTTGCATCAAGACAAGGTGGTCTCCGTCCGACTCCGGACTTTTTTCCCTGAGGTGGTTACTGCTTCCACCTTTTCCGGGGCAATTTTCCTGCCTTCCTTTTGTCCGGCTCCTGTTCATCGCTTGAGGAAGCGTTGCATATCCTGGATCTGGTGCGGGCGCTCCGGATCTATGTGTTTTGCACCGCCGTTATTAGGCAGTGCACCTCTCTCGGGTGCTGACTGCTAGTCAGTGTAGCGGTCTCTCGGCATCTAAGCCGACCCTGGTTCGTTGGCTTAGGTCGGCCATTCCCGAGGCCTGACAAGTGTACTCAAGTGCCTTCCCCGCCGGGGATCAGAGCACATTTGATCAGACCTGTCGGTGCCTTTTGAGCTTTCAAGCTCCAGGCTACGGCTCAGTAGGTCTGTCAGACTGCAGCTCGAATTAATCTGCATACTTTTTCGAAGCTCTATCCAAGGCATGCTCATGCTTTGGCAGACGCGGGCTTCGGCAGACGCATCTTTCAGGCGTCTGTCGCCCATTTGTGAAGTTAGGTTTTGCCTGCTTCTCAGTTGTCTGTTTATTCCCACCCATGGACTGCTTTTGAACGTCCCATGGTCTGGGTCTCCCATAGGAACGATAAAGAAAAAGAGAATTTTGTTTACTTACCGTAAATTCTTTTTCTTATAGTTCCGTCATGGGAGACCCAGCACCCTCCCTATTGCCTGTTGGCAGGTTTCTTGTTCCGTGTGTCTTCACCGGCTGTTATTGTTGTAGACAGAGGTTCCGGTTCTTCCGGATTTTACTCTGTCTCTTCTTGTGGGTGGATGTCCTCCTTCAGCTTTTGCACTAAACTGGCTAGGACTGGCTAGCAGGGGGTGTATATGCTAGGAGGGAGGAGCTACACGTTTTGAGTGTAGTAACTTTGTGTGTCCTCCGGAGGCAGTAGCTATACACCCATGGTCTGGGTCTCCCATGACGGAACTATAAGAAAAAGAATTTACGGTAAGTAAACAAAATTCTCTTTTTTGCTATCTGGTCCTGAAGAAGGAAGGGGTGCCTTCCGAAACGCGTAGACCTGTAATTGGAATAAAAAGCAACATTAATCTAACAGCTTAACGTGATCGTCATTTGGCGCGGCTTGGAAACCCTCATCCTATTACTCTCTGTTATCTGCCAAAACCGAGGGACCGCTGCTGTGACTCTGGATTATCTACACACATGCTGTTATAGGAGTTGTGACTTTCACAACCCCTATAGGTGAGTAGTATCTCCCTCCATTTCTCCCATTGTTATTTGGGTAAGACCCTATTGCGCTTCTTTCTTCCACAGTTTATTATCGTGCTCCCTTCAGGGCTGAAAGCCCATTCTACCAGAGCCGTAGGTGCGTCCTGGGCATTGCGGCACCGGGCGACGGCTCAGCAGGTGTGTCAGGCAGCTACATGGTCTAGTCTGCACACTTTCACGAAACACTATCAAGTGCATACCTATGCTTCGGCAGACGCCAGTCTAGGTAGGCGAGTCCTTCAGGCGGCGGTTGCCCACCTGTAAGAGGGGGCCGTTTTCGGCTCTTTTTATTGAGGTATTCTTTTACCCACCCAGGGACTGCTCTTGGACGTCCCAATTGTCTGGGTCTCCCAATGGAGCGACAAAGAAAAAGGGAATTTTGTTTACTTACTGTAAATTCCTTTTCTTCTAGCTCCTATTGGGAGACCCAGCACCCGCCCCTGTGCCCTTTGGGCTGGTTGTTCTTTTGTGTACACATGTTGTTCATGTTGAATTGTTCTTTTGGTTCATGGTCTTCAGTTCTCCGAACATCCTTCGAATTGAATTTACCCTAGACCAATTTATAAGTTTTCTCCTTCCTGCTTTTGCACCAAAACTGAGGAGCCCGTGATCCACGGGAGGGTGTATAGGCAGAGGGGAGGGGTTACACTTTTTAAAGTGTAATACTTTGTGTGGCCTCCAGAGGCAGAAGCTATACACCCAATTGTCTGGGTCTCCCAATAGGAGCTAGAAGAAAAGGAATTTACGGTAAGTAAACAAAATTCCCTTTTTTTTTGCGGTTTTTCCACACTTGGAATTTTTTTTGCTATTTTTCCAGTACACTATATGGTAAAACTTATGGTTTCATTTAAAAGTACAACTCGTCCCGCAAAAAACAAGCCCTCGTATGGCAAGATTGACAGAAAAATAAAAAAGTTACGGCTCTCGGAAGAAGGGGAGCAAAAAACAAAACCGCAAAAATGGAAAACGCCCGGGGGCTGAAGGGGTTAAACATTAAATTTTTATTAGAATATTGAATGTCTTCTGCTTCAGTACAGTAGTTTCCAGAAATTGACTTTCTTCCCTTTGTTGTACGTTGCAGATAAGTTCACGGATTCACCCATCGCCATGAACTCCAAGGTGAACGGGGACCACAATGACAAGGTGCTGATGCGCTGGGACAGAGGAGAAAGCAGCAGCGTCGACTATGACCTGGACTCTGATATGGTAAGTGCTCCGTAAGCCGAAACAACCCATCGGGACCCCCGAGTGTCAGAGCTTGGGAGCGGGGGTGGCCCTTGACGAACGGGGCCCCTCCGTGGGTGGCGCGGGGAGCGGGGGTGGCCCCTGACGCACGGGGCCCCCATGGGTTGTTCTCTGCAGCACAGAGTATTTGAGGAGAGCCATCAGATTCAGTAAATCTGACCCCTGTTCCTTCCTCTCTCGCAGTGTAATGGTTGGAATCCTAACAAGATGTTCAACTTCAATGAGGACAACTACGGGGTGAAGACGACGTGCGACAGCAGCCTGTCCTCATACACGTGAGTGATGATCCTTGTGCCCGGTGTCTTTCGTCACCCTCGGTGAAGCTGCTTTGTTCCTTCATCATGTTTTGTTTTTTTTTTAACCCCTTCACGACCCTTGACGGATCTATCCGTTATGGAGCGTGTGAGGTTAGTCCCCGCCTCCTGCCGTGGGCAGGTCCCGGCGATCCGCGCACATATCAGCTGTTTTCAACAGCTGACATATGTGCCTGCATGTTCCGAGTGGAATCGCATTCCACCCGGAACATTTAACCCCTTACGTCTCGCTGCCAAAGTCTGGCAGCGAGATTTATATGCGTGCGGCCATTGCTTTTACTTACTGCCGACCCCACCGGAAGTCACGTGCGTGATCACGTGACTTTCGGTGGTTGCCATGGTAGCACAGGGTCATGTGATGACACCTGTAGCTAACATGAGTCACTTCCTCTCAGTGTCGGCATAATGCCAGCACGGAGAGTAAAGCAGCGTATCTGCAGTTCTCAGCTCTGTAGCTGAGATCTACAGATAGGGCAGAGAGATCGGATTGCTGATCGCTATAGTCCCCTAGGGGGACTAGTAAAATAATAAAAAAAAAGTTTCTTCATCGTTCCTTATGGGAGACCCAGACCATGGGTGTATAGCTTCTGCCTCCGGAGGACACACAAAGTACTACACTAAAAAGTGTAGCTCCTCCCTCCTAGCATATACACCCCCTGGATAACCAAATATAGCCAGTTCAATGCTTTGTGTTCAGGAGGCACACATCCACACATGCATTCTCATCTGATTTTTGATTTTAAAGAGTTTGAAGAAAAGCGGGTCCAAGCTGGACCCCCGGCATGTCCCTTCTCACCCCACTGTGTCGGCGGTGTTGTTAAGGTTGATTTCAAGGCTGGAGCCTTACATGCCGCGCTCCTTCACCATCCCTCGGGCTCTGGCTTGTAGTGGGAGCCAGCACGGTTCTCACTGCCTTGCAGGAGACCGTTCTCCATCCGCAGCCCTTTCAGGACTTTGCCGGACGGAGCACTCATCCCTCAGGGACCTGGCCCTGCGTCTCACAAGCTAAGTATTGAGACGTTATTGTCAGGGGGGTCCCTTGTACTTTAATGTTGGGGAGAGTGTGTTATGTAACCTTTGTGACATTTCCGGCCGGTTCTCCGGTTTTCACCAGAGAACCGCGCTGAGGGTGCCTGCGCGCCGGCCGCATTGTAAAATTTAGGCCCCGGCTTCGGCTGCGGCCTACTTTCGTTTTCACTGCCCCTGCATGTCAGTCATGCAGAGGGACAGTGCAGCGCCGCCCACCGGCCGTTCAGCACAGGGGAGGACACTCCTCTCTGAGGAGCTGTTCCCCTCCCCTGTATATCCCCTTGGCCCTCCGGTTCCCGCTCTTGGACTAGGTCCCGCCCTCCCTCCTCACTCCGGCGCCATTTTATCAGCGTTCTCACACTGATCGGCGCTGGCTGCTGCATCTCTGCAACCTGTCTGGGGGTCCGAGCTGTGGAATCCGGAGGGCACACAAAACGGTCTGGTAAGCCACAAACTCTGGTTTGTGGACTTTCTTATACACTCTCTGGGCATTCTGAAGGAGTGTATTCTTTACTACAGAGCCTCCACCTCAGCAGCATGTCTCACACTAGGAGCAAGGCTGCAAGGCTGTACTCAATATGCACTGCATGTAAGCTCGTACTGCCTGAACCGAGCACATATCCTCATTGTGATGCCTGCTCTAACATGGTGGTGCCTCAGCCTGGAGTCTCCCCAGTGGTCCCTCCGGCTGCTCCGGCCCCGGTGGCTGAACCCCCGGCTTGGGTAGAATTGTTTTCTAAGTCTATCTCCCAGTCCTTTGCCGACTCCATGGGACAGCTGTCCCGGACTCTGCTGAGCATGCATCAGCCCCCTTCTCAGGGCGCCTCTGCTGCTTCGGCTCGCTCTGCAGAGCTCACAGAGGATTCTTCATCTGCTCCCAGACCCCGTCCTCCTAAAAGGAGACGCAGGGTCCCCTCTCCTTCCTCGTCCCGCGGCTCCGATTCACGAGCCGACTCGCAGGACGAGGAGGATATCTTTACTGGGGGCTCGGACGCTACCTCCATGTGCCCCATTGATCTGACTGAGGGTGATGCAGATGTGAGTGATTTGATTGCGTCCATTAATTCTGTACTGGACCTCAATCCGCCAGTATCAGAGGAGCAACCCTCTCTGGCAGAAAAGCACCAGTTTACCTTGCCTAAGAGAACAAGGAGTGTGTTCTTTAACCACTCCAGTTTTCAAGCCACTGTGTCCAAGCCCAGAGCCTGTCCTGACAAACGCTTCCCAAAGCGTGGTTCTGATGACCGTTATCCTTTTCCACCAGAGGTGGTCAAGGAGTGGGCTCAATCACTAAAGGTAGACCCTCCGGTGTCTAGACTCTCAGCCCGGACAGTTGTATCTGTGGCTGATGGCACCTCACTTAAGGATCCCTCTGACCGCCAGGTTGACCTCCTGGCCAAGTCTTTCTATGAGGCGGCAGGGGCCTCGTTCTCCCCATCCTTTGCAGTAGTGTGGGCTCTCAAAGCCATCTCTGCTTCCCTAGAGGAGATGCATTCCCTCACTAGGGACTCTATGCCTGAATTGGTTACCTTAACTTCCCAGGCTTCAGCCTTTTCAGCCTATGCCATGTCTGCCATGCTGGAGGCCTCTCACCGCATTGCTGTGGCCTCCGCTAATTCCCTCGCTATCCGCAGGATCTTGTGGCTTCGACAGTGGAGGGCAGATGCTTCCTCAAAGAAGTACCTTGCTGGGCTCCCATTTGCTGGGTCCAGGCTGTTCGGTGAACAACTGGATGAAATAATTAAGGAGGCTACTGGCGGGAAGAGTACTTCCTTGCCACAGACTAAAACCAGGAAACTTGTCCAGGGCAGGAACCAGTCGAGGTTTCGTTCCTTTCGTTCCTCTAACTGGTCGTCCTCTAAGCCCTCGGCCTCGTCCACTAACTCAGCCAAGGACCAGAAGCCCACCTGGCGCAAGAAGCCGCGTCCACAAAAGTCCGCAGGAGCTGCTGCCACCAAGGCAGCCTCCTCTTGACTATCTGGCCAAGCTAGCAACGTCCTTGGTCGGTGGCAGGCTCTCCCACTTTGGCGACGTGTGGTTTCAACACGTCTCCGATCAGTGGGTGTGGGATATCATCTCCCACGGCTACAGGATAGAGTTCTCTTCCAGCCCTCCAAACAGATTTTTTCTGTCAACTCCCCCCTGCTCCAAGGCCGCCGCCTTCTCTCAGGCCGTGGCATCCTTGCAGGCCAACGGAGTAATTGTACCAGTTCCCGCCAGGGAACGGTTCAGAGGTTTTTACTCAAATCTCTTCCTAGTCCCCAAAAAGGACGGTTCCTTCCAGCCCATCCTGGATCTCAAGCTTCTCAACAAGCATGTTCAGGTGCGGCACTTTCGCATGGAGTCTCTGCGATCAGTCATTGCCTCAATGACCCAAGGAGATTTCCTGGCATCCATCGACATCAGAGATGCCTATCTGCATGTGCCAATTGCAGTTTCACACCAGCGTTGGCTACGTTTTGCAATCGGAGAGGAACATTTCCAATTCGTGGCTCTCCCCTTCGGGTTAGCCACGGCCCCTCGAGTATTTACCAAGGTCATGGCAGCAGTGGTTGCGGTTCTGCACCTCCAGGGGTTGGCAGTGATTCCTTACCTGGACGACCTTCTTGTCAAGGCTTCATCCAGCGCAGACTGTCAGCGGAGTGTCTCGCTCACTCTCGCCACTCTTGTTCAATTCGGGTGGCTTGTCAATCTGCCCAAGTCCGCTCTGACCCCGACCCAAAAACTCACGTACCTAGGGATGCAATTCGAGACTCTGCCGGCACTTGTCAAGCTGCCCTTAGTCAAACAGCAGTCCCTCCATCTGGCGGTGCGCTCTCTGTTGAGGCCCCGCCGTCATTCCATCAGGCACCTCATGCAGGTGCTGGGTCAGATGGTGGCGTCAATGGAAGCGGTTCCCTTTGCCCGGTTCCATCTGCGTCCTCTGCAGCTGGACATTCTCCGCTGTTGGGACAAGCGGACTTCTTCCTTGCACAGGTTGGTGGCTCTGTCGCCACAGACCAGGAGCTCTCTTCAGTGGTGGCTTCGGCCCCTCTCTCTGTCTCAGGGACGCTCCTTCCTGGCCCCGTCCTGGGTGATCCTCACCACGGATGCCAGTCTATCCGGCTGGGGAGCAGTATTTCTCCACCACCGAGCACAGGGCACTTGGACTCCGTCCGAATCAGCCCTCTCGATCAATGTGCTGGAAATCAGAGCGGTGCTCTTAGCTCTCGTAGCCTTTCACCACCTGTTGGCGGGCAAGCACATTCGAGTCCAGTCAGACAACGCGACAGCAGTTGCCTACATCAATCACCAGGGCGGGACTCGCAGCCGCCTGGCAATGTTGGAGGTTCAACGCATCCTTCAGTGGACGGAGGACTCCAAGTCCACCATATCCGCAGTCCACATCCCAGGCGTAGAAAACTGGGAGGCAGATTATCTCAGCCGTCAAACCGTGGACAACGGCGAGTGGGCTCTGCATCCGGCAGTGTTCCGGTCGATCTGCCGCAAGTGGGGCACTCCGGAAGTGGATCTAATGGCATCCCGGCACAACAACAAGGTCCCGGTTTACGTGGCTCGCTCCCACGATCCTCAGGCCTTTGCAGCGGACGTGCTGGTTCAGGATTGGTCCCAGTTCCGTCTGTCTTACGTGTTTCCCCCTCTAGCTCTCTTGCCCAGAGTCCTGCGCAAGATCAGAATGGAGGGCCGTCGGGTCATACTCATTGCTCCAGACTGGCCCAGGCGAGCCTGGTACCCAGACCTGCTCCGTCTGTCCGTAGAGGTGCCGTGGCATCTCCCGGGCCATCCAGACCTTCTCTCACAAGGTCCGTTTTTCCGCCAGAATTCTGCAGCTCTCAGATTGACGGCGTGGCTCTTGAGTCCTGGATCTTGACGGTTTCTGGTATTGCTCCTGAAGTCATCTCCACTATGACTCGGGCTCGGAAGTCTTCCTCGGCCAAAATCTATCACAGGACCTGGAGAATTTTGCTGTCCTGGTGTCGCTCTTCCGGCCATGCTCCTTGGCCTTTTTCCTTGCCGACCCTTCTGTCCTTTCTAAAGTCCGGTCTGCAGCTAGGACTATCCCTCAATTCCCTCAAGGGACAGGTCTCGGCTCTGTCAGTGTTGTTCCAGCGGCGTATCGCCCGGCTGGCTCAGGTGCGCACCTTCATGCAGGGCGCATCTCACATCATTCCGCCTTACCGGCGGCCCTTGGATCCCTGGGACCTCAATCTGGTCCTCACGGCTTTGCAGAAACCCCCTTTGAGCCTCTTAGGGAGGTTTCTTTGTCTCGTCTTTCACAGAAGGTGGTCTTTCTAGTGGCCATAACTTCCCTCAGGAGAGTCTCTGATTTGGCTGCGCTCTCTTCGGAGTCACCTTTTTCTTTGTCGCTCCTAATTGGGAGACCCAGACAATTGGGTGTATAGCTACTGCCTCCGGAGGCCACACAAAGTATTACACTAAAAAGTGTAAGGCCCCTCCCCTTCTGGCTATACACCCCCCCGTGGGATCACGGGCTCCTCAGTTTTATGCTTTGTGCGAAGGAGGTCAGACATCCACGCATAGCTCCACTGTTTAGTCAGCAGCAGCTGCTGACTATGCCGGATGGAAGAAAAGAGGGCCCATACTAGGGCCCCCAGCATGCTCCCTTCTCACCCCACTTTCTGTCGGCGGTGTTTGTTAAGGTTGAGGTACCCATTGCGGGTACGGAGGCTGGAGCCCACATGCTGATTCCTTCCCCATCCCCATTAGGGCTCTGGGTGAAGTGGGACTTTACCGGTCTCCAGGCACTGAGACCGTGCTCCTTCCACAGCCCCCGGAGAATCGGCTGGATATGGAGCTGAGTATCGTCAGGGACAGGGCCCTGCTTCGTTAAGGTACTCTGTGTCCCCGGGCATACCGCGCGCACAACGCAGCATGCTGGGCGTGTTAGTGCGCCGGGGACATCAGCGCTGCTGCGCTTGTGCCATTCCTCACTACAGAGCTGCTGAGTGAGTAGACTTAGTACGAACGGCCGCGCCGGCCGCTGGGGTCAGTTTTCACTGCGACGCGGCTGGGACTTGTGGTGCGCCGGGGACTTCCGCGCTAGCCGTGCATGTATGACGGCCGCGCTTATTACTACAGTCCCCGGCTTTTGCGGCCTAGTTCGTTTCGTTCCCGCCCCCAGACCTGCCAGTCAGGGGGAGGGCGGGACGCTGTACAGACCATCAGCGCTGAGGGCTGGAGTCTGCTTTACATACTCCAGCCCTCACACTGGGCACAGTGGGACGCCAGTTTCCCGCACTTTGTTTGTGGCACGCCCACGGTCCGCCCCTCCTCACAGGACGCCGGCAGCCATTCCTGTCTGCACGCTGAGCTGGAGAGGGGAGACTGGGAGACCCAGACACGGGATTCTGCGACCTCACACCCGCTTTTCAGCGGGCGGTAAGCAGCCCTCAAGGGCTCACCCCCACTTGTGCCGAAGTGTACTTTGTATTTTTGTGCTTGCATGCTATACATTACACTGTACGGTCGCTGGTGACTCTCTGCTATATACCCTCCTAGGTTACTCAAGGCAGACAACAGCATGTCGTCCGCAAAAAGCAAACGTGCCAAGGCACAGACTTTATATGCTGCTTGTACCGCATGTGGGGCTGCTCTACCGGCAGGTTCCACTGACCCCCATTGTGTGCAGTGCTCGGCCCCTGTGGCACTTGCTCAGCCGGGGCCGCTGCTAGAGGTGACCCAGGGAGAACCACCTGTGAATGCTGTCCAGGTGACAGGGACGGAGTTTGCAGTTTTTGCTGACAGATTGTCTATGACTATGTCTAAAATTCTTGAAACATTGCAGTCTAGACCAGTAACTCAGACCATGGGCACTGTTGAATCATTGCTCCCTGGTCCCCCTCAGCTGGATCACTCCCGAGCTCAGGAGGTGTCGCATGCACCCCAGGGTGACGACTCTGACTCGGACGACAGTCCCAGACGGCCTAAGCGGGCTCGCTATGAGCGGCCCTCAACTTCATCACACTGGTCAGGGTCCCAGCTGGACGACTCTCTGGGTGATGAGGCGGATGTGGCTGATCATGATTCTGATCCTGGGACCGTTCTCAATCTGGATACACCTGATGGTGACGCCATAGTGAATGATCTTATAGCGTCCATCAATAGAAATTTAGATATTTCTCCACCAGCTCCTCCTGCGGAGGAGTCAGCCTCACAGCAGGAGAAATTCCATTTCAGGTATCCCAAGCGTAAATTGAGCACTTTTCTGGACCACTCTGATTTTAGAGACGCTATCCAGAAACACCACGCTTATCCAGATAAGCGTTTCTCCAAACGGCTTAAAAGATACACGATATCCTTTTCCCCCTGACGTGGTCAAGGGCTGGACCCAGTGTCCCAAGGTGGACCCTCCAATCTCCAGGCTTGCAGCTAGATCCTTAGTTGCAGTGGAAGATGGGGCGGCACTTAAAGATGCCACTGACAGACAGATGGAGCTCTGGTTGAAATCCATCTATGAAGCTATTGGAGCGTCGTTGGCGCCAGCATTCGCAGCCGTATGGGCACTCCAAGCTATTTCAGCTGGGCTTACACAGGTCGACACGGTCACACGTACATCTGCTCCGCAGGTGGCGCCCTTGACCTCTCAAATGTCTGCATTCGCGTCTTACGCGATTAATGCTGTCCTAGACTCTACGAGCCGTACGGCAGTGGCGTCTGCCAACTCCGTGGTTTTACGTAGAGCCTTGTGGTTGAGAGAATGGAAGGCAGATTCTGCTTCCAAGAAGTGCTTAACCAGTTTGCCTTTTTCTCGTGACCGACTGTTTGGTGAGCGTTTGGATGAAATCATTAAACACTCCAAGGGTAAGGATTCATCCTTACCTCAACCCAGACAAAACAAACCCCAACAGAGGAGGGGACAGTCTGGTTTTCGGTCCTTTCGAGGCTCAGGCAGGTCCCAATTCTCCTCGTCCAAAAGGACTCAAAAGGATCAGAGGGGCTCAGATTCTTGGCGGACTCAATCACGACCAAAAAAGACAGCCGGAAGAACCGTTACCAAGACGGCTTCCTCATGACTTTCAGCCTCCTCTCTCCGCATCCTCGGTCGGTGGCAGGCTCTCCCGCTTTGGCGACATTTGGCTGTCACAGGTCAAAGACCGTTGGGTGAGAGACATTCTGTCTCACGGGTACAGGATAGAGTTCAGTTCTCGTCCTCCAACTCGCTTCTTCAGAACTTCTCCACCTCCCGACCGAGCAGATGCTCTTCTGCAAGCGGTGTCCGCCCTAAAGGCGGAAGGAGTGGTGACTCCCGTTCCTCTTCAGGAACGAGGTCGCGGTTTTTACTCCAATTTGTTTGTGGTGCCAAAGAAGGACGGGTCGTTCCGTCCCGTCCTGGATCTAAAGCTGCTCAACAAACACGTGAAAACCAGGCGGTTCCGGATGGAATCCCTCCGCTCCGTCATCGCCTCAATGTCTCAAGGAGATTTCCTAGCATCAATAGACATCAAGGATGCTTATCTCCACGTGCCGATTGCGCCAGAGCATCAGCGTTTTCTACGCTTCATTGTAGGAAGCGAACACCTGCAGTTCGTAGCTCTACCTTTCGGGCTGGCGACAGCCCCTCGGGTCTTTACCAAGGTTATGGCAGCAGTAGTGGCAGTCCTGCACTCGCAAGGTCACTCTGTGATTCCGTATTTGGACGATCTACTTATCAAGGCACCCTCTCAAGAGGCATGCCAGCACAGCCTGAACGTGGCACTGAAGACTCTCCAGGGTTTCGGGTGGATTATCAACTTTTCAAAGTCAAATCTAACCCCGACCCAATCACTAACATATCTTGGCATGGAGTTTCATACTCTCTCAGCGATAGTGAAACTTCCACTGGACAAACAGTGTTCACTACAGACAGGGGTGCAATCTCTCCTTCAGGGCCAGTCACACCCCTTGAGGCGCCTCATGCACTTCCTAGGGAAGATGGTAGCAGCAATGGAAGCAGTTCCTTTCGCGCAGTTTCATCTGCGTCCACTTCAATGGGACATTCTCCGCCAATGGGACGGGAAGTCGACATCCCTCGACAGGGATGTCTCCCTCTCTCAGACAGCCAAGGACTCTCTCCGGTGGTGGCTTCTTCCCACCTCATTGTCGAAAGGAAAGTCGTTCCTACCCCCATCCTGGGCGGTGGTCACGACAGACGCGAGCCTGTCAGGGTGGGGAGCAGTGTTTCTCCACCACAGGGCTCACGGTACGTGGACTCGGAAAGAGTCCACCCTTCAAATCAATGTTCTGGAAATCAGAGCAGTCTATCTTGCCCTACAAGCCTTCCAGCAGTGGCTAGCAGGCAAGCAGATCCGAATTCAGTCGGACAACTCCACAGCGGTGGCATACATCAACCACCAAGGGGGAACACGCAGTCGGCAGGCCTTCCAGGAAGTCCGGCGGATTCTGACGTGGGTGGAAGACACGGCATCCACCATATCCGCAGTTCACATACCAGGCGTGGAAAACTGGGAAGCAGACTTTCTCAGTCGCCAGGGCATGGACGCAGGGGAATGGTCCCTTCACCCGGACGTGTTTCAGGAGATCTGTCGCCGCTGGGGGATGCCGGACGTCGACCTGATGGCGTCACGGCACAACAACAAGGTCCCGGTTTTCATGGCGCGATCCCACGATTACCGAGCTCTGGCGGCAGACGCCCTAGTTCAGGATTGGTCGCAGTTCAGGCTACCTTATGTGTTCCCACCTCTGGCGTTGTTGCCCAGGGTGCTGCGCAAGATCAGGGCCGACTGCCGCCGCGCCATCCTCGTCGCTCCAGACTGGCCAAGGAGGTCGTGGTACCCGGATCTGTGGCACCTCACGGTAGGTCAACCGTGGGCTCTGCCAGACCGTCCAGACTTGCTGTCTCAAGGGCCGTTTTTCCATCTGAATTCTGCGGCCCTGAACCTGACTGTGTGGCCATTGAGTCCTGGATCCTAGCGGCTTCAGGTTTATCTCATGAAGTGGTTGCCACCATGAGACAGGCTAGGAAACCATCCTCCGCCAAGATCTACCACAGGACGTGGAAGATATTCTTATCTTGGTGCTCTGCTCAGGGAGTTTCTCCCTGGCCATTTGCATTGCCTATTTTTCTTTCCTTCCTGCAGTCTGGGTTGGAAAAAGGTTTGTCGCTCGGCTCCCTTAAAGGTCAAGTCTCCGCGCTATCCGTATTTTTTCAGAAGCGCCTAGTGCGACTTCCTCAGGTACGCACGTTCCTGCAAGAGGTTTGTCATATCGTCCCCCCTTACAAGCGGCCGTTGGAGCCCTGGGATCTGAACAAGGTCCTAATTGCTCTCCAGAAGCCGCCTTTCGAGCCTTTGAAGGATGTTTCCCTTTCTCGTCTTTCACAGAAAGTGGCCTTTCTAGTGGCGGTCACGTCTCTTCGGAGAGTGTCCGAGCTGGCGGCGTTATCATGCAGATCTCCCTTCCTAGTATTTCACCAGGACAAGGTAGTTCTGCGTCCAATTCCAGAATTTCTTCCTAAGGTGGTATCCTCCTTTCATCTCAACCAGGATATCACTTTACCGTCTTTGTGTCCGCATCCAGTTCACCAATTTGAAAAAGGTTTGCATTTATTGGATCTGGTGAGAGCACTCAGGATCTACATTTCCCGCACGGCGCCCCTGCGCCGCTCGGATGCACTCTTTATCCTTGTCGCTGGTCAGCGTAAGGGGTCGCAAGCTTCCAAATCCACCCTGGCGCGGTGGATCAAGGAACCAATTCTTCACACCTACTGTTCTGCTGGGCTTCCGATTCCATCAGGACTGAAGGCCCATTCTACCAGAGCCGTGGGTGCGTCCTGGGCATTACGGCACCAGGCTACGGCTCAGCAGGTGTGCCAGGCGGCTACCTGGTCGAGTCTGCACACTTTTACCAAGCATTATCAGGTGCATACCTACGCTTCGGCGGATGCCAGCCTAGGTAGACAAGTCCTTCAGGCGGCGGTGGCCCACCTGTAGGAAAGGGCTGTTTGACGGCCCTATCACGAGGTATTCTTTTACCCACCCAGGGACTGCTTTTGGACGTCCCAATTGTCTGGGTCTCCCAATTAGGAGCGACAAAGAAGAAGGGAATTTTGTTTACTTACCGTAAATTCCTTTTCTTCTAGCTCCAATTGGGAGACCCAGCACCCGCCCTGTTTTCTTAGGGATTTTGTTTTTTCGGGTGCACATGTTGTTCATGTTGAAGAGTTCAGTTCTCCGATGTTGTTCCTCGGATTGAATTTGTCTTTAAAACAGTTATTGGCTTTCCTCCTTCTTGCTTTTGCACTAAAACTGAGGAGCCCGTGATCCCACGGGGGGGTGTATAGCCAGAAGGGGAGGGGACTTACACTTTTTAGTGTAATACTTTGTGTGGCCTCCGGAGGCAGTAGCTATACACCCAATTGTCTGGGTCTCCCAATTGGAGCTAGAAGAAAAGGAATTTACGGTAAGCAAACAAAATTCCCTTCTTTGGTCTTTCATCAAGACAAGGTGGTTCTCCGTCCGACTCCGGACTTTCTCCCTAAGGTGGTTTCTCCTTTCCACCTTAACCAGGACATTTCCCTGCCTTCCTTTTGTCCGGCTCCTGTTCATCGCTTTGAAAAAGCGTTGCATACTCTGGATCTGGTGTGGGCGCTCCGGATCTATGTGTCTCGCACCGCTGTTCTTAGGCGGTGCACCTCTCTTTTTGTGCTAACCACAGGTCGGCGTAAGGGCCTCTCGGCTTCTAAGCCGACCTTAGCTCGTTGGATTAGGTCGGCCATTTCCGATGCCTACCAGTGTACTCAGGTGCCTTCCCCTCCGGGGATCAAGGCACACTCGACCAGAGCTGTCGGTGCCTCTTGAGCTTTCAGGCACCAGGCTACGGCTCAGCAGGTCTGTCAGGCTGCCACTTGGACTAGTCTGCATACCTTTTCAAAGCACTACCAAGTGCATGCTCATGCTTTGGCAGATGCGAGCTTGGGCAGACGCATCCTTCAGGCGGCTGTTGCCCATTTGTGAAGTTAGGTTCCGCCTACTTCTCAGTTTTCTGTTTATTCCCACCCATGGACTGCTTTGAGACGTCCCAATGTCTGGGTCTCCCATAGGAACGATAAAGAAAAAGAGAATTTTGTTTACTTACCGTAAATTCTTTTTCTTATAGTTCCGACATGGGAGACCCAGCACCCTCCCTGTTGCCTGTTGGCAGTTTCTTGTTCCGCGTGTTATCACCGGCTGTTGTCGTGGACAGAGTCTCCGGTTGTTCCGGTTCTTGCTCTGTCTTTAATTGTGGGTGGCTGTTCTCCTTCAGCTTTTGCACTAAACTGGCTAGATCTGGTTATCCAGGGGGTGTATATGCTCAGAGGGAGGAGCTACACTTTTTAGTGTAGTACTTTGTGTGTCCTCCGGAGGCAGAATCTATACACCCAATGTCTGGGTCTCCCAATACGGAACTATAAGAAAAAGAATTTACGGTAAGTAAACAAAATTCTCTTTTTTTTGCGGTTTTTCCAGTACACTATATGGTAAAACTTATGGTTTCATTTAAAAGTACAACTCGTCCCGCAAAAAACAAGCCCTCGTATGGCAAGATTGACAGAAAAATAAAAATGTTACGGCTCTCGGAAGAAGGGGAGCAAAAAACAAAACCGCAAAAATGGAAACCGCCCGGGGGCTGAAGGGGTTAAATATTAAATTTTTATTAGAATATTGAATGTCTTCTGCTTCAGTTCAGTAGTTTCCAGAAATTGACTTTCTTCCCTTTGTTGTCCGTTGCAGATAAGTTCACGGATTCACCCATCGCCATGAACTCCAAGGTGAACGGGGACCACAATGACAAGGTGCTGATGCGCTGGGACAGAGGAGAAAGCAGCAGCGTCGACTATGACCTGGACTCTGATATGGTAAGTGCTCTGTAAGCCGAAACAACCCATTGGGACCCCCAAGTGTCAGAGCTTGGGAGCGGGGGGTGGCCCTTGACGAACGGGGCCCCTCCGTGGGTGGCGCGGGGAAGGCCCTTGACGCAAGGTGCCCCCATGGGTTATTCTCTGCAGCATAAGTAAGTGCTCCATTTGCCGAGATAACCCATTGGGACCCCCAAGTGTCAGAGCTTGGGAGCTGGGGTGGCCCTTGACGAACGGGGCCTCTCCGTGGATGGCGCGGGGAAGGCCCTTGACGCAAGGTGCCCCCATGGGTTATTCTCTGCAGCATAAGTAAGTGCTCCATATGCCGAGATAACCCATTGGGACCCCCAAGTGTCAGAGCTTGGGAGCGGGGGTGGCCCTTGACGAACGGGGCCCCTCCGTGGGTGGCGCGGGGAAGGCCCTTGACGCAAGGTGCCCCCATGGGTTATTCTCTGCAGCATAAGTAAGTGCTCCATATGCCGAGATAACCCATTGGGACCCCCAAGTGTGAGAGCTTGGGAGCGGGGGTGGCCCTTGACGAACGGGGCCCCTCCGTGGGTGGCACGGGGAAGGCCCTTGACGCAAGGTGCCCTCATGGGTTATTCTCTGCAGCATAAGTAAGTGCTCCATTTGCCGAGATAACACATTGGGACCCCCAAGTGTCAGAGCTTGGGAGCGGGGGTGGCCCTTGACGAATGGAGCCCCTCCGTGGGTGACGCGGGGAGCGGGGGTGGCCCCTGACGCACGGGGCCCCCATGGGTTGTTCTCTGCAGCACAGAGTATTTGAGGAGAGCCATCAGATTCAGTAAATCTGACCCCTGTTCCTTCCTCTCTCGCAGTGTAATGGTTGGAATCCTAACAAGATGTTCAACTTCAATGAGGACAACTACGGGGTGAAGACGACGTGCGACAGCAGCCTGTTCTCATACACGTGAGTGATGATCCTTGTGCCCGGTGTCTTTCGTCACCCTCGGTGAAGCTGCTTTGTTCCTTCATCATGTTTTTTTTGTTTTGTTCGGCGCTCCATTGGGAGACCCAGACGATTGGGTGTATAGCTACTGCCTCCGGAGGCCACACAAAGCATTACACTAAAAAGTGTAAGGCCCCCTCCCCTTCTGGCTATACACCCCCCGTGGGATCACGGGCTGCTCAGTTTTCAAGCTTTGTGCGAAGGAGGTCAGACATCCACGCATAGCTCCACTGTTTAGTCAGCAGTAGCTGCTGACTATATCGGATGGAAGAAAAGAGGGCCCATGCTAAAGGGCCCCCAGCATGCTCCCTTCTCACCCCACTCTTGTTGGCGGTGTTTGTTAAGGTTGAGGTACCCATTGCGGGTACGGAGGCTGGAGCCCACATGCTGTTTTCCTTCCCCATCCCCCTGAGGGCTCTGGTGAAGTGGGATCTTACCGGCCTCCAGGCTCTGAGGCCGGGCTCCATCCACAGACCCGGAGATCCTGCTGGATACGGAGCTGGGTACCGTCAGGGACAAGGCCCTGCAACATTCAGGTACTCTGTGTCCCCGTACAGAGCGCCGGCCGCCCCCGGAGACTGCGGCGCGGCTGTGACTTATGGTGCGCCGGGGACTTCGCGCCGACCGTGCTTTTACGACGGCAGCGCTTATAAATCTAGTCCCCGGCTTCTGCGGCCTAGTTACGTTTCGTTCCCGCCCCCAGCCCTGTCAGTCAGGGAAGGGGAGAGACGCTGTACAATAGTCAGCGCCGAGGGCTGGAGTCTTATTTACATACTCCAGCCCTCTCACTGGGCACAGTGGGACGCCAGTTTCCCGCTCTTTGTCTGCAGCACGCCCACGGCCCGCCCCTCTTCACAGGACGCCGGCAGCCATTCCTGCACGCAGTCTGAGCTGGAGAACGGACATAGCCCTGGGAGACCCAGACAGGGGATTCTGGCGACCACACACCCGCTGTTAAGCGGGCGGTAAGCAGCACCTAGGTGCTGACCCCACTAGTGCCACAGTGTTGTTTTGTGTACTTTTGTCTGTACCTATATATTGCACTGTACGGTCGCTTCTTGGCTTATACCCCTATATTGCTCTGAGGAGACAACAGCATGTCATCCGCAAAAAGCAAGGGTGCCAAGGCACAGGCTTTATATGCTGCCTGTACCGCATGTGGGGCTGATCTACCGGCAGGTTCCACTGACCCCCATTGTGTGCAATGTTCGGTCCCTGTGCCACTTCGTCAGCCGGAGTCTATGCTAGTAGTGGCCCAGGCAGAGACGCCTGTGAACCCTGCCCCGGTGACGGGGACAGAGTTTGCAGTTTTTTGCTGATAAGATGTCTGTGACTATGACAAAAATTCTAGAAACTTTGCAGTCCAGGCCGGTCACTCAGACCATGGGCACTGTTGATTCAATGTTCCCCGGTCCCCCTCAGTTGGAACTAATCCGTGCTCCAAGGGGGTCCCAGGCATCACAGGCTGAAGGCTCTGACTCGGACGACAGTCCCAGGCAGCCTAAGCGAGCTCGCTGGGAGAGACCCTCGGCGTCATCACGCTGGTCAGGGTCTCAGCGAGAGGATTCTCTGTATGATGAGACAGAGCGAGGTGATCAGGAGTCTAATCCTGAGACCGCTCTCAACCTGGATACCCCTGATGGTGACGCCATGGTGAATGATCTTATAGCGCCCATCAATAGACTGCTGGATATTTCTCCTCCAGCGGAGGAGGCAGCAGCACAGCAGGAGAAATTCCATTTCAGGTATCCCAAGCGTAAATTGAGTACTTTTCTGGACCACTCTGACTTCAGAGAAGCAGTCCAGAAACACCATGCTTATCCAGATAAGCGTTTCTCCAAACGTCTTAAGGATACACGTTATCCCTTTCCCCCTGACGTGGTCAAACGCTGGACCCAGTGTCCAAAGGTGGACCCCCCAATCTCCAGGCTTGCGGCTAGATCCATAGTTGCAGTGGAAGATGGGGCTGCACTTAAAGATGCCAATGACAGACAGATGGACCTTTGGTTGAAATCTGTCTATGAAGCTATCGGCGCGTCGTTTGCTCCAGCATTCGCAGCCGTGTGGGCACTCCAAGCTATTTCAGCTGGTCTGGCGCAGGTGGACTCTGTCATACGTGCATCAGTGCCGCACGTGGCGTCCTTGACCTCGCAAATGTCTGCGTTTGCGACTTACGCTATCAATGCGGTCTTGGACTCTACCAGCCGTACGTCAATGGCGTCCGCCAACTCTGTGGTTTTACGCAGAGCCTTATGGTTAAAGGAATGGAAAGCAGATTCTGCTTCCAAAAAATGCTTAACCAGTTTGCCATTATCTCAAGACAGACTGTTTGGTGAGCAATTGGCTGAAATCATTAAACAGTCCAAGGGTAAGGACTCTTCCTTACCCCAGCCCAGATCAAGCAAACCCCAACAGTGGAGGGGACAGTCGAGGTTTCGGTCCTTTCGAGGCTCGGGCAGGGCCCAATTCTCCTCGTCCAAAAGGACTCAGAAGGAGCAGAGGAGCTCAGATTCCTGGCGGGCTCACTCACGCCCAAAGAAAGCAGCCGGAGGAACCGCTTCCAAGCCGGCTGCCTCATGACTTTCGGCCTCCTCTCTCCGCATCCTTGGTCGGTGGCAGGCTCTCCCGCTTTTGCGACATTTGGCTGCCACAGGTCAAAGACCGGTGGGTAACAGACATTTTGTCTCACGGGTACCGGATAGAGTCCAGTTCTCGTCCTCCGCCTCGGTTCTTCAGAACTTCCCCACATCCCGACCGAGCCGATGCTCTTCTGCAGGCGGTGTGCTCTCTAAGGGCAGAAGGAGTGGTGGTCCCTGTTCCTCTTCAGGAACGAGGTCACGGTTTTTACTCCAATCTGTTTGTGGTGCCAAAAAAGGACGGCTCTTTCCGTCCTGTTCTGGACCTAAAACTGCTCAACAAGCACGTGAAAACCAGGCGGTTCCGGATGGAATCTCTCCGCTCCGTCATTGCCTCGATGTCTCAAGGAGATTTCCTAGCATCAATAGACATCAAAGATGCTTATCTCCACGTGCCGATTGCTCCAGAGTACCAGCGTTTTCTACGCTTCGTTATAGGAGACGAACACCTTCAGTTCGTAGCCCTGCCATTTGGTCTGGCGACAGCCCCACGGGTTTTCACCAAGGTCATGGCAGCAGTGGTAGCAGTCTTGCACTCTCAGGGACACTCGGTGATCCCTTACTTGGACGATCTACTTGTCAAGGCACCCTCTCAAGAGGCATGCCTACACAGCCTGAACGTTGCGCTGGAGACTCTCCAGACTTTCGGGTGGATCATCAACTTTTCAAAGTCAAATCTGTCACCGACCCAATCACTAACATATCTTGGCATGGAGTTTCATACTCTCTCAGCGATAGTGAAGCTTCCGATGGACAAGCAGCGTTCACTACAGACAGGGGTGCACTCTCTCCTTCAAGGCCAGTCGCACCCCTTAAGACGCCTCATGCACTTCCTGGGGAAGATGGTGGCAGCAATGGAGGCAGTCCCGTTTGCGCAGTTTCATCTGCGCCCACTTCAATGGGACATTCTCCGCCAATGGGACGGGAAGTCGACGTCCTTAGACAGGAAAGTCTCCCTTTCCCAGACGGCCAAGGACTCTCTTCAATGGTGGCTTCTTCCCACCTCATTATCACAAGGAAGGTCCTTCCTACCCCCATCCTGGGCGGTGGTCACGACAGACGCGAGTCTGTCAGGGTGGGGAGCAGTTTTTCTCCACCACAGGGCTCAGGGTACGTGGACTCAGCAGGAGTCCACCCTTCAGATCAATGTTCTGGAAATCAGGGCAGTGTATCTTGCCCTACAAGCCTTCCAGCAGTGGCTGGAGGGAAAGCAGATCCGAATTCAGTCGGACAACTCCACAGCGGTGGCATACATCAACCACCAAGGCGGGACACGCAGTCGGCAAGCCTTCCAGGAAGTCCGGCGGATTCTGATGTGGGTGGAAGCCACGGCCTCCACCATATCCGCAGTTCACATCCCCGGCGTAGAAAACTGGGAAGCAGACTTCCTCAGTCGCCAGGGTATGGACGCAGGGGAATGGTCCCTTCACCCGGACGTGTTTCAGGAAATCTGTCGCCGCTGGGGAAGGCCGGACGTCGACCTAATGGCGTCCCGGCACAACAACAAGGTCCCAACTTTCATGGCACGGTCTCGCGATCACAGAGCTCTGGCGGCAGACGCCTTAGTGCAAGATTGGTCGCAGTTCCAGCTGCCCTATGTGTTTCCCCCTCTGGCACTCTTGCCCAGAGTGCTACGCAAGATCAGGTCCGATTGCCGCCGCGTCTTGCTCGTCGCCCCAGACTGGCCGAGGAGGTCGTGGTATCCGGATCTGTGGCATCTCACGGTCGGCCAACCGTGGGCGCTACCAGACCGGCCAGACTTACTGTCACAAGGGCCGTTTTTCCATCTGAATTCTACGGCCCTGAACCTGACTGTGTGGCCATTGAGTCCTGGATACTAGCATCTTCAGGATTATCTCAAGGGGTCGTGGCCACCATGAGACAGGCTAGGAAGCCCACGTCTGCTAAGATCTACCACAGGACGTGGAAGATTTTCTTATCCTGGTGCTCGGCACAGGGAGTGTCCCCCTGGCCATTTGCATTGCCTACTTTTCTTTCCTTCCTGCAATCTGGTTTGGAAAAAGGCTTATCCCTCGGCTCCCTTAAAGGGCAAGTCTCGGCGCTATCGGTATTTTTTCAAAAGCGTCTAGCACGACTTCCTCAGGTACGCACGTTCCTGCAGGGGGTTTGTCACATCGTCCCTCCGTACAAACGGCCGTTAGATCCATGGGATCTGAACAGGGTACTAGTTGCTCTCCAGAAGCCGCCCTTCGAGCCTCTGAGGGATGTTTCACTTTCTCGACTCTCACAGAAAGTGGCCTTTCTGGTAGCGAACACGTCTCTTCGGAGGGTATCCGAGCTGGCAGCGCTGTCATCCAAAGCTCCCTTCCTGGTTTTTCACCAGGACAAGGTAGTGCTGCGCCCGATTCAGGAGTTTCTCCCTAAGGTGGTATCCTCTTTTCATCTCAATCAGGATATCTCCTTACCTTCCTTTTGTCCTCATCCAGTTCATCGGTATGAAAAGGATTTGCATTTGTTGGATCTGGTGAGAGCACTCAGAATCTACATTTCCCGCACGGCGCCCCTGCGCCGCTCGGATGCACTCTTTGTCCTTGTCGCTGGTAAGCGCAAAGGATCGCAGGCTTCCAAATCCACCCTGGCTCGATGGATCAAGGAACCAATTCTTGAAGCCTACCGTTCTGCTGGGCTTCCGGTTCCATCAGGGCTGAAGGCCCATTCTACCAGAGCCGTGGGTGCGTCCTGGGCATTACGACACCAGGCTACGGCTCAACAGGTGTGCCAGGCAGCTACCTGGTCGAGTCTGCACACTTTCACCAAACATTATCAGGTGCATACCTACGCTTCGGCGGACGCCAGCCTAGGTAGAAGAGTCCTGCAGGCGGCGGTTGCCTCCTCGTAGGGGAGGGCTGTTTTGCAGCTCTAACTTGAGGTATTAATTTACCCACCCAGGGACTGCTTTTGGACGTCCCAATCGTCTGGGTCTCCCAATGGAGCGCCGAAGAAAAAGGGAATTTTGTTACTTACCGTAAATTCCTTTTCTTCTAGCTCCAATTGGGAGACCCAGCACCCGCCCTGTTTCCTTCGGGATTTTTATTTTTTTCGGGTACACATGTTGTTCATGTTGAACGGTTTCAGTTCTCCGATGTTACTTCGGATTGAATTTGTTTAAACCAGTTATTGGCTTTCCTCCTTCTTGCTTTAGCACTAAAACTGAGCAGCCCGTGATCCCACGGGGGGTGTATAGCCAGAAGGGGAGGGGCCTTACACTTTTTAGTGTAATGCTTTGTGTGGCCTCCGGAGGCAGTAGCTATACACCCAATCGTCTGGGTCTCCCAATTGGAGCTAGAAGAAAAGGAATTTACGGTAACAAAATTCCCTTTTTTTTTAACCCCTTCACAACCCTTGACGGATCTATCCGTCATGGAGCGTGTGAGGTTAGTCCCCGCCCCCTGCCGTGGGCAGGTCCCGACGATCCGCGCACATATCAGCTGTTTTCAACAGCTGACATGTGTGCCTGCGTGTTCCGAGTGGAATCGCATTCCACCCGGAACATTTAACCCCTTACGACTCGCTGACAAAGTCTGTAAAGTAAAAGTAAATTTATATGCGTGCGGCCATTGCTTTTACTTAATGCCGACCCCACCGGAAGTCACGTGCGTGATCACGTGACTTTCAGTGGTTGCCATGGTAGCACAGGGTCATGTGATGACACCTGTAGCTAACATGAGTCACTTCCTCTCAGTGCCGGCATAATGCCAGCACGGAGAGTATGGCTGGAAACACATCTATGCGAGTAAAATCGGTCCGAGTTGGCTGAAAAAAACTCGGCTGATTTTAGTTCACGTTAGGTCCGAGTGCAACGCAAGTGCGATGCTTTTTCTGAATAAATTAATGAATTCACTAGCGTGTGTAATGCGTGTGTAATGCGTGTGTAATGCTATGTCATCTGCCATTCAGCTCTGCTACATGGCCGCTGACAGCAGACACAGACAACCATGTAGCAGACCTGAATGGCAGATGACAGCAGACACAGACAGAACCGCACGATCAGAATGAACTCGGGTTAACTTCACCCGACTTCATTGTCATGCTGCGGCTCTGTCTGTGCCGCGTCCTGATTAGCGGTCACCAGTGAAGGACTCCCCGGTGACCGCTAATCCTCTGAGTGACTGAAGTTAGCAGCCCTTAGCAGGTTAAGCGGGCACACAGGCAATTCGGTGACCATCCAGAATTTGCTGACATTCTATACAAGCACAGACGACAACCGGTCAAGATATCCAACAATGGTAAGTCGTTTGATTTACTTTTCCCCTTCCCTGAGGCTCTCAGGAAGAAATGGGCAGGCTCGCCTAGGGTCGCCCTTCTGTTTTTTTCCGTTTGTCATCTTCCAATACTATCTCTCCCGCACGGGGCATCGTTCCAAGACGCCACGGATAAAAACACCGAGAGAGTTGCCATTTCAGTTTTTCTTCAGACGGCAGGCACGGTACCCCTACTGCCTTCGCCGCCATCTGGCTGGCAGCATCCATGATGTCCTGGGCCGCTAACCTCCACAACGGTCTTCGCGCGGGATCGAGCAATCCGGAGTTCTCAACATGCCTACACAGATCGCTCTGGCGGGTGAGTACATACTCATCGCATCTCTATCACAGCCTACTGTGCAGTGCAGGCGGCTAGCAGCACGGGGGCCATCTGTCGGGCGATCTGGCTTAGAGCCTGGGATGCGGACGCGGCTTCTAGGATATTACCTACAGCCCTCCCCTTTACAGGAGGTCGTCTGTTTTGGGACTGGCTGGATCAGATTATCGACGAGATCACAGGACCTTCTATTCCACACACACAAGAAAACCAGGCCCCCGCTGAGGAACAGGAAGTTTCTGTCCTTCAATACATGCCTTTTCTGGCATTTCTCAGCCACGCCAGCCATCAAAGACGACGTCCGGATCACAGCGCTACCCCGCTAGATGACTCTTGGTCGTTGTGCGCGGGCGCAGACCAGGTGAAGGGGGGGGGCCTTGTCTCATCTCAATCACGTCTGGCGGACTTGGATCACGGATGCCTGGTCTCAGGGTACATAATAGAGTTTTCAGCAAGTCTATCGTCGGACATACAGGTCGCACCTAATTTGCCAACAGCACAGATGTTCCTGCGTCTCGCAATAGCAGACGATCATTTTTGGTGATTCCGTACCTGGACGCCTTGTTGATCAGGGGTTCTCCCTTTTTGACGACTGTCTCCTATGTGTTCAGGTCACCATCGATATCCTGTCCCGACTCGCCTAGCTCATCATTCGGAAGAGAGCCCTCTCTGACCCCGGCCAGCAGGATTACCTGTCTAGGCATGGAGTTCGATACCATCCAAGGACGCATATCCCTCCAAAGAGACCTCCAGATCCTCCGTCACTCCAAGCGGAGAGTCCCCAGTCGGATGGTGGCGGCGATAGAGGCGGTTCTGTTTGCCGCTTCCACCTTCGCCTCCTTCAGCTGACTGGGCCGGACAGATGGCCCAATTCTCTATTCACCTTGAATCGCAGGATACAATTAACTCCGGGAACCCGCCGCCCACTTTTATGGTGGACCAGCGGCCCTCATCGGTCCAGTGGAATGTCTTTCATACCAGTACACTGGCAGGCAGTCATCACCGTTATTAGTTTTTCTGACTGGAGAGCGGTGGTCCTCCCAGGAGAGCCGTCTGCCTATCAATTTTTTTTTTGTAGGGTTCAGAGTTTTTTCTCCGAGCCCTACAGATTTTTTTCAGCCCTTCATACAAGAATCGCCATCCAGAATCCAGTCGGACATCACCTGGGCGGAACAAGGAGCGTCATAGCGATGACATAGGTGAATAAGAACTTACAGTGGGCATAGCCTCTCCACTCCAGATTTTTGTCCGCAATCATTTTCCCTGCCGTGGAGAATTGGGCAGCAGACTATATCAGCAAGGTCTGGCGGCAGGCGAAGGATCCCTCAACAGAGAGGCTCTCGAATGGATCGGCCTCAGATGAGATATTCCGAATGTGGACCTGATGGCTTCTCGATTCAACAATCAAGTCACAAGAGTCCTCAAGAAACTCAGAGCAGAGGGCATCCCAGTGACTCTCATTGCCATGGATTGACCCAGGCAAGTGTTGTTCGCAGAGCTCACGCAGCTCATCAGACACCCCATGGTGGCTTCCAGTTCAGCTGAACTTCCTGTCGCAAAAGTCCTCTTTTTCCATCAATATTCAGGGGTTCTCAATTTGACCGCAGGGCTGTGGAACCAGGGCTACTAGCCCAGGCAGGCTCTTTCCCACAGGTGTTACAGACCAAGATCAGAACTCAGAAGCCTCCATCTTCAAACATCTACTACCGCACCGGAAAGGCCTCCTTTCAAGAGTGTGAGGTCAACGTCAACTCATCTCCACTGGATCTGTCACTCCCAGTGTTACTGGCCTTCCTACAGTCAGGTTTTCAGGCGGGTCTCGAGCCAGCAACCTTCGAAGGGCAGGTGTCGGCTCTATCTGTCTTTTCCAGAGAAATGTTGCATCTCGGCCGCAAGTCAGGACGTTCATCCAAGGAGTCGTCCATCTGGCACCGCTAGATCGTTCCCCGTTAGAGCCATGGGACCTCCAGCTGGCTCTAGGGTCTCTTCAATTAGCCTCGTTCGATCCTCAATCTCACGCCTATCCGGGAAGGTGGCTTTGTTGAGGGCAGTCACTTCAATCAGAGGAAGGTCTGGTCTGTAAGCCCTCTCATGCGGGTCACTTTTTCTTGTTTTTTTCACCAAGACGAGATTGTTCGGCACCCGTCTCAGGTTTCTTCCTACCGGATGTAGTATCTGAATGAGGTGATGGTGGCTCCATCCTTCGCTCCAGCGTCCATTCGATCCTTGGAGAGGTCACGGCTTACACCGGATCTAGTGCGAGCTCGGAGGAGTTACGTTTCGAGATCCGCGCCCCTCTGCATCTTGGACGGCCTATTCGCCCTGTCTACTGGACCCAGGAGGGGCATGCCGGCGTCCAAGGCTACCACTGCAAGTTGGATCAGGCTGACCATATCAGAGGCCTACAGGATTAGTCAGGTTTTCTCCAAGAGGTGTAAAAGCCTTTCCACCTGTGCAATTTGGGCGTCTAGGACAATCAGACGCCAGGTGCCAGCCAAGCAAGTCTACAGAGTCGCCGCGTAGTCAAGCTTTTCATACCTTTTCCAGGGTTTCCAAGATACAGCAAGCGGCTGTCGCACACCTATGATAAGCCGGTATACTTTTGCACCGAGCATTCTTACAGAGTTTTCGATATGTTTTGAATCTGTATGATTACTCCTGTACCCACCCAGGGACTGCTTTTGGACGTCCCATGGTCCTGTGTCCCCCAATGAAAGCGATAGAGAAAGAAGGATTTTTGTGTACTCACCGTAAAATCTCTTTCTCTGAGTCTTCATTGGGGGACACAGCACCCACCCTGTTTGGATATTGGGTTGCTCTTAGTTGCCGGATGTTACTGGTTCTTTATGGAAACACGTTCTTCTGTACCCAGCTTATTTATGTTCTTATATATATATATATATATATATAGATTTATATACAGTATAGGTTTAGATAAGATACTGTGTGTTTCTTGTTATTACCTTGATTAGTTATGGTTGTTCAGGTTTCTCCTACTACTGCTTGTACACTAAACTGGCATAGATCCGCCTCCGGCTCAGGGTGTACACTGCTAGAGAGGAGCTAACTTTTTTTATGTCTACTTAGTGTCAGCCTCCTAGTCACAGCAGCATACACCCATGGTCCTGTGTCCCCCAATGAAGACTCAGAGAGAAAGAGATTTTACGGTGAGTACACAAAAATCCTTCTATTAGAAATAAAAAACACTAACAAATTCCCTGGTTCACCACTTTAATAAGCTCCAAAATGTCCTCCATGTTCGGCGTAATCCATGATGGTCCAGCGTCGCTTCCAGTTCTGCTGCATGGAGGTGACCGGAGCTGCAGAAAACACAGCCGCTCCTGTCAGCTCCACGCAGCAACTGAGGTGAGTATCGCGATCAGCTGAGCTGTCACTGAGGTTACCCGCTGTCACTGGATCCAGCGGTGGCCGCGGGTAACCTCAGTGACAGCTCAGCTGATCGCGCTACTCACCTCAGTTGCTGCGCGAAGCTGACAGGTTCCCATCTTATAATGGGAAATATATCACTAACATCAGTTCTATCAAAGGTCAATATACCTCTGTAGCAAAAACAAAAATTAAATTAAATTGTTACGTTAGCACAGGGTCTTGTAATTACTCCTGTAGCTCACATGACTCAGGTCCTATAACCAGCAGCCGAGTACTGCAGGTTACAGGAGATGAGCATTTTTCCCGATCTGAGCGGTGCTGCGCTGATAGGGAGAAAAGAATGAGTGATCAGACTGCTGAACCTTATAGCCCCCTAGGGGTAGTATTAAAGAAAAAAAAATAATAAAAAATATTAAACCTAAAAGTTGAAATCACCCCCCATTCGCCCCAATTGAAAATTAAAGTGTTAAAAAAAATTTAAAAATTAACACAGATTTGGTATCTCCGCGTTCGGAAATGGCCAATCAAAATATAAAATCAATTAATGTGATCGGTAAACGGCGTAGTGGCAAAAAATTCCAAACGCCAAAATTTTGTTTTTGGTTGCAGCAAATTTTGCGCAAAATGCAATAACAGGCGATCACAATGTAGCATCTGCACAAAACTACCATTAAAAACATCAGCTCGAGAAGCCAAACATAATCCATTACTGAACTTCTTACATAAAGTAAACCTATACATGTTTAATGTCTACGAACGTGCACCGACCTGAGTCATCACAGCAACACATCAGTTTTACCATATAGTGAACATAGTTAATAAAATACCCCAAAAACAATTGTGCAATCACATTTTTTTGCCATCTTCCAGTAAACTATATGGTAAAACTCATGGTTTCATTTAAAAAAATGACGTGGGGGTCCCCCCATTTTTCATAAATAGCACAGGAACAGCAGCAGCTGCAGGCTGCAATCCTCAGATATCTGCTGTACCTTGGTGGGTTATGAAAAATAGAGGGGATCCCACGCATTTATAATTAAAAAAAATAAAAAATTGCATGGGGTCCCCCTATTTTTCTATAACCAGCCAAGGAACAGCAGACAACTGGGGGCTAATATTAATATGATGGGAAGGGCAATGGTTATTTGGCCCTTTCCAGCTTAACAATAGCAGCCCGCAGCCGCCCCAGAAGTGGTGCATCCTATAAATGCGCCAATTCTGGCGCTGGACCAAGCTCTTCCCATTGCCCTGGTGCGGTTGCAAACAGGGTAATAAATGGGGTTGATGCCAGCTGTGAATTGCCAGCTGGCATCAATTCCTGGTATTACTAATGGGTGGGCAGCTAGCAGACATCCCCCATTACGAATTCCATTATTTGAAAGTAATAGTTTTTTTATTAGAACAAAGCCCCCCGACTCCATCTCTCATTGACCAATTTATTAAAAAAAATATTAAAATGTAAAAAGGCCGCCGTAATCCATTTAGATGTCCCCCGACGTTCTCCAAAGTTGAACCTGAAAAGACATAAAAATAGAAATTAGTTGAATAAACACAAAAGACGCCATCTTTCTTTATCGCTCCTAATTGGGAGACCCAGACGATTGGGTGTATAGCTACTGCCTCCGGAGGCCACACAAAGCACTACACTTAAAAGTGTAAGGCCCCTCCCCTTCTGCCTATACACCCCCCGTGGGATCACGGGCTCCTCAGTTTTCATGCTTTGTGCGAAGGAGGTCAGACATCCACGCATAGCTCCACTGTTTAGTCAGCAGCAGCTGCTGACTATGTCGGATGGAAGAAAAGAGGGCCCATATAGGGCCCCCAGCATGCTCCCTTCTCACCCCACTTTTGTCGGCGGTGTTTGTTAAGGTTGAGGTACCCATTGCGGGTACGGAGGCTGGAGCCCACATGCTGCATCCTTCCCCATCCCCCTTAGGGCTCTGGGTGAAGTGGGATTTTACCGGTCTCCAGGCACTGAGACCGTGCTCCATCCACAGCCCCTGAAAGGAACTGCTGCATATGGAGCTGAGTATCGTCAGGGACAGGACCCTGCTTCATCAAGGTACTCTGTGTCCCCACACAGACGCAGACACACTGCAGCATTGCTGGGTTTGTTAGTGCGCCGGGGACAACAGCACGCACGCTTGTGCCACTGCTCACTACAGCTCTGCTGAAGGAGTATATGTATTTGGAACTGCCGCTCCGGCCGCTGCTGTCAGTTTGCTGCGGCGCGGCTGGGACTTGTGGTGCGCCGGGGACTTCCGCGCTGGCCGTGCATGTATGACGACCGCGCTTATTACTCGAGTCCCCGGCTTTTGCGGCCTAGTTTCGTTTCGTTCCCGCCCCCAGGCCTGCCAGTCAGGGGAAGGGCGGGACGCTGTGCAGAATGTCAGCACAGAGGGCTGGAGTCTACTTTACATACTCCAGCCCTCACACTGGGCACAGTGGGACACCAGTTTCCCGCACTTTGTCTGAGGCACACCCACGGTCCGCCCCTCTTCACAGAACGCCGGCAGCCATTCCTGTGTGCAGTCTGAGCTGGAAAGGGGAGACAAGTTTTGGGAGACCCAGACACGGGATTCTGGCGACCACACACCCGCGTTTGAGCGGGCGGTAAGCGGCGCCTCTGGTGCTGAACCCACTAGTGCCGAAGTGTACATTTGTATTTTTATGCTTGTACGCTATACATTGCACTGTACGGTCGCTGGTGCTTCCTGGCTATATACCCTCCTAGATTGCTCAGAGGAGACAACAGCATGTCATCCGCAAAAAGCAAGGGTGCCAAGGCACAGGCTTTCTATGCTGCTTGTACCGCATGTGAGGCTTCTTTACCGGCAGGTTCCACTGACCCCCACTGTGTGCAGTGCTCGGCCCCTGTGGCAACTGCTCGGCCGGGGCCTCTGCTAGAGGTGACCCAGGGAGAACCACCTGTGAATACTGTCCAGGTGACGGGGACAGAGTTTGCAGCTTTCGCTGATAGATTGTCTGTGACTATGACTAGAATTCTAGAAACGTTGCAGTCTAGACCAGTAACTCAGACCATGGGCACTGTTCAATCATTGCTCCCTGGTCCCCCTCTGTTGGAACTGCCCCGGGCTCCGGGGGTGTCCCATGCATCCCAGTGTGACGGTTCGGACACGGACGACAGTCCCAGACAGCCTAAGCGAGCTCGCTATGAGCGGCCCTCGACTTCATCACACTGGTCAGGGTCCCAGCAGGAAGGCTCTCTGTGTGATGAGGCGGAGGTAGCTGATCAGGATTCTGATCCTGAGACCGCTCTCAACTTGGATACACCTGATGGGGACGCCATAGTGAATGATCTGATAGCGTCCATCAATAGAATGCTGGATATTTCTCCCCCAGCTCCTCCGGTGGAGGAATCAGCTTCACAGCAGGAGAAATTCCATTTCAGATATCCCAAGCGTAAATTGAGTTCTTTTCTGGACCACTCTGACTTTAGAGAGTCAGTCCAGAAACACCACGCTTATCCAGATAAACGTTTCTCCAAACGGCTTAAGGACACACGTTATCCCTTTCCTCCTGACGTGGTCAAAGGCTGGACCCAGTGTCCCAAGGTGGATCCCCCAATCTCCAGGCTTGCGGCTAGATCCATAGTTGCAGTGGAGGATGGGGCTGCACTTAAAGATGCCACTGACAGACAGATGGAGCTCTGGTTGAAATCCATCTATGAAGCTATCGGCGCGTCGTTTGCTCCAGCATTCGCTGCCGTATGGGCACTCCAAGCTATTTCAGCTGGTCTTACACAGGTTGACACTGTCACACGTGCATCTGTGCCGCAGGTGGCATCCTTAACCTCTCAAATGTCTGCATTTGCGTCTTACGCGATTAATGCTGTTCTGGACTCTACGAGCCGTACGGCAGTGGCGTCCGCCAACTCCGTGGTTTTACGCAGAGCCTTGTGGTTAAGGGAATGGAAGGCAGATTCTGCTTCCAAAAAGTGCTTAACCAGTTTGCCATTCTCTGGTGACCGACTGTTTGGTGAGCGGTTGGATGAGATCATTAAACAGTCCAAGGGTAAGGATTCATCCTTACCTCAGCCCAGACAAACCAAACCCCAGCAGAGGAGGGGACAGTCGGGGTTTCGGTCCTTTCGAGGCTCCGGCAGGTCCCAATTCTCCTCGTCCAAAAGGACTCAAAAGGATCAGAGGAACTCAGATTCTTGGCGGGCTCAGTCACGCCCAAAAAAGACAGCCGGAAGACCCGCTACCAAGGCGGCTTCCTCATGACTTTCGGCCTCCTCTCTCCGCATCCTCGGTCGGTGGCAGGCTCTCCCGCTTTGGCGACATTTGGCTGCCACAGGTCCAAGACCGTTGGGTGAGAGACATTCTGTCCCACGGGTACAGGATAGAGTTCAGTTCTCGTCCTCCAACTCGATTCTTCAGAACGTCTCCGCCTCCCGACCGAGCCGATGCTCTTCTGCAGGCGGTGTGCACTCTAAAGGCAGAAGGTGTGGTGATCCCTGTTCCTCTTCAGGAGCAAGGTCACGGTTTTTACTCCAATTTGTTTGTGGTGCCAAAAAAGGACGGATCCTTCCGTCCCGTTCTGGACCTAAAACTTCTCAACAAGTACGTAAAAACCAGACGGTTCCGGATGGAATCCCTCCGCTCCGTCATCGCCTCAATGTCTCAAGGAGATTTCCTAGCATCAATAGACATCAAGGATGCTTATCTCCACGTGCCGATTGCTCCAGAGCATCAGCGTTTTCTACGGTTCGTTATAGGAGACGAACACCTTCAGTTCGTAGCTCTGCCTTTCGGTCTGGCGACAGCCCCACGGGCCTTCACCAAGGTCATGGCAGCAGTAGTAGCAGTCCTGCACTCTCAGGGACACTCTGTGATCCCTTACTTAGACGATCTGCTTGTCAAGGCTCCCTCTCAAGAGGCATGCCAACACAGCCTGAACGTTGCACTGGAGACTCTCCAGAGTTTCGGGTGGGTCATCAACTTTTCCAAGTCAAATCTGACCCCGACCCAATCGCTAACATATCTTGGCATGGAGTTTCATACTCTCTCAGCGATAGTGAAGCTTCCGCTGGACAAACAGCGTTCACTACAGACAGGGGTGCGATCCCTCCTTCAAGACCAGTCACACCCCTTGAGACGCCTCATGCACTTCCTAGGGAAGATGGTAGCAGCAATGGAGGCAGTCCCTTTCGCGCAGTTTCATCTGCGTCCACTACAGTGGGACATTCTACGCCAATGGGACGGGAAGTCGACGTCCCTCGACAGGAACGTCTCCCTTTCTCAGGCGGCAAAGGAATCTCTTCAGTGGTGGCTTCTTCCCACCTCATTGTCAAAGGGAAAGTCCTTCCTACCCCCATCCTGGGCGGTGGTCACGACGGACGTGAGTCTGTCAGGGTGGGGAGCGGTTTTTCTCCACCACAGGGCTCAGGGTACGTGGACTCAGCAAGAGTCCACCCTTCAGATCAATGTTCTGGAGATCAGAGCAGTGTATCTTGCCCTACAAGCCTTCCAGCAGTGGCTGGAAGGGAAGCAGATCCGAATTCAGTCGGACAACTCCACAGCGGTGGCATACATCAACCACCAAGGAGGAACACGCAGTCGGCAAGCCTTCCAGGAAGTCCGGCGGATTCTGACGTGGGTGGAAGACACGGCATCCACCATATCAGCAGTTCACATCCCAGGCGTGGACAACTGGGAAGCAGATTTTCTCAGTCGCCAGGGTATGGACGCAGGGGAATGGTCTCTTCACCGGACGTGTTTCAAGAGATCTGTCGCCGCTGGGGGATGCCGGACGTCGACCTAATGGCGTCCCGGCACAACAACAAGGTCCCAGTTTTCATGGCGCGGTCTCACGATCACCGAGCTCTGGCGGCAGACGCCTTAGTTCAAAATTGGTCGCAGTTCCGGCTCCCTTATGTGTTCCCACCTCTGGCACTGTTGCCCAGAGTGCTGCGCAAGATCAGGTCCGACTGCCGCCGCGCCATCCTCGTCGCTCCAGACTGGCCGAGGAGGTCGTGGTACCCGGATCTGTGGCATCTCACGGTAGGCCAACCGTGGGCGCTACCAGACCGACCAGACTTGCTGTCTCAAGGGCCGTTTTTCCATCGGAATTCTGCTGCCCTGAACCTGACTGTGTGGCCATTGAGTCCTGGATCCTAGCGTATTCAGGATTATCTCAAGACGTCATTGCCACCATGAGACAAGCTAGAAAACCAACCTCCGCCAAGATCTACCACAGGACGTGGAAGGTATTCTTATCTTGGTGTTCTGCGCAGGGAGTTTCTCCCTGGCCATTTGCATTGCCTACTTTTCTTTCCTTTCTACAATCCGGTTTGGAAAAAGGTTTGTCACTCAGCTCCCTTAAAGGACAAGTCTCAGCGCTATCTGTATTTTTTCAGAAGCGACTAGCATGGCTTCCTCAGGTACGCACGTTCCTGCAAGGGGTTTGTCATATCGTCCCTCCTTACAAGCGGCCGTTAGAGCCCTGGGATCTGAACAGGGTTCTAGTTGCTCTCCAGAAGCCGCCTTTCGAGCCTATGAGGGATGTTTCCCTTTCTCGACTTTCACAGAAAGTGACTTTTCTAGTAGCGGTCACCTCGCTTCGGAGAGTGTCCGAGCTAGCAGCGCTCTCATGCAAATCTCCCTTCCTGGTGATTCACCAGGACAAGGTGGTTCTGCGCCCGATTCCGGAGTTTCTCCCTAAGGTGGTATCCCCCTTTCATCTCAATCAGGATATCTCCTTACCTTCTTTGTGTCCTCATCCAGTTCATCAATGTGAGAAGGATTTGCATTTGTTGGATCTGGTGAGAGCACTCAGAATCTACATTTCCCGCACGGCGCCCCTGCGCCGCTCGGATGCACTCTTTGTCCTTGTCGCTGGTCAGCGTAAAGGGTTGCAAGCTTCCAAATCCACCTTGGCTCGGTGGATCAAGGAACCAATTCTTGAAGCCTACCGTTCTGCTGGGCTTCCGGTTCCCTCAGGGCTGAAGGCCCATTCTACCAGAGCCGTGGGTGCGTCCTGGGCATTACGGCACCAGGCTATGGCTCAGCAGGTGTGCCAGGCGGCTACCTGGTCGAGTCTGCACACTTTCACCAAGCATTATCAGGTGCATACCTACGCTTCGGCGGACGCCAGCCTAGGTAGGCAAGTCCTTCAGGCGGCGGTTGCCCACCTGTAGGAAAGGACTGTTTTTACGGTCCTGTCACGAGGTGTTATTTTACCCACCCAGGGACTGCTTTTGGACGTCCCAATCGTCTGGGTCTCCCAATTAGGAGCGATAAAGAAGAAGGGAATTTTGTTACTTACCGTAAATTCCTTTTCTTCTAGCTCCAATTGGGAGACCCAGCACCCGCCCTGTTTTCTTAGGGATTTTTGTTTTTTCGGGTACACATGTTGTTCATGTTAAATGGTTCAGTTCTCCGATGTTTCTTCGGATTGAATTTGTTTTTAAACCAGTTATTGGCTTTCCTCCTTCTTGCTTTTGCACTAAAACTGAGGAGCCCGTGATCCCACGGGGGGTGTATAGGCAGAAGGGGAGGGGCCTTACACTTTTAAGTGTAGTGCTTTGTGTGGCCTCCGGAGGCAGTAGCTATACACCCAATTGTCTGGGTCTCCCAATTGGAGCTAGAAGAAAAGGAATTTACGGTAAGTAACAAAATTCCCTTCTTTCCAATTTAATTCCCTGTGAAATCCATAATCCAGGTCCGCCCTAATCCAAATCTGGGGTCGATCCCATACTTTATGGCACATTCAATGGAGAACTAAACGTTCCCCATTGATTGTGAGAGCAGCCCCTCACTTGCACCTGTGATGTCATTGCCCCTGCAGGCGCACACACACACACACACACACACACACATATACACACACACACACACTACTGTGTGTGCTTCCCTACGGTTAGTTGGCACTCATAAGGTGTGCCCAGGTCACTGCAGGGGCGCACACAGCAGTGTATGTGTGTGTGTGCGCCTGCTTGGGCAATGACATCACAGGTGATTTCATTCACCTGACCCTGTGACGACAGTGCCGTGTGATATCACTACCTGCGACAGAGTCTTGCAGCACTGACGTTACGAGGTATGGTGAGTCCATTGTGAACTCACCTCACCTGATCCCCGATGTCACTGGCAGGCTGCTGTTGGCTTTTTCCTCTTCGTCCTGTGCCATCCCGGTGCCCTGGCAGGTTGCTGTGCTGGCCAGGTGTCCTGGGGCGTCACAATATCCTCTTCTGCAGCTGATCGCTATGATCAGCTGTTTTCCAGTCCTCTTGTGACCACGCGCGCTCCTGCTGTCACAACTAGGGCTGAAGAAGCGAGGGCGCATGCGCTGCCCTCTCAGCCACATGAGTATAACAACTGGGTAACACGGGCTTCAGAAAGATGGCGTCAGAGAAAAGCACTATGCGCAGGCGCCAACTCTGACGCCATCTTACTGAATAGAAAAATTAGCATAGAGGCAGAGAGAGGGAGGAACAGGTGGCTGGGGGGCGGGAATCCATGTGCATAACCCACCCTGCTATTATCTGCTGTGGTGAAACTGTCAATAATAAAGCTGATGAATTTTTAAACTTCACTTTCTTGTAGTTGAAAGCCTAAACATCCGAGCTGACCACTAATGGTATGTAGATAATCTGCACTGGCTTTAGCTTATATACAAAAATCCTGGTGTTTGGTTCCCTTTAAAAATGCAGATTCACATCTGAACCAAAAACACATTCAATAATGGAGAAAAGGCATAAAAAATGCAGCAAAAATGGAATAACCAGAGAAGATTGTTATTGTGTAAGTTGGTGCAGACAGCGCCAGAAACAAAAAACACAGAATTTCTGCAATTTTTGAACACGGCTTTATAGCCACAAATACGCAACATGTCATGTAGTGACGCATATATAAATATAAGAAAATTCTGGCTGATATGACTATGAATGAAGAGTCCGGTGCATCTGCTGAATGACCCTTACTGCCAAATGGGTGTGGCTAGGGGCGTGGGCAAAATTTGGCACTCGCGCTGCAAAATTTGTCCCTTTTTCCTTTCTTCAAAACTTGGGAGAGATGGTTTACCTGCCATTTATATTTGTAGGCTTTTGACCCAGTGGGGTTTTGTTTTGTAGATATTTTGTGAGGGTCTCATAAAAGAAAACATCTTGTCATGTCTCGTGGGCACACAAAAATTGGTCAATTTCTATTGGCGCGCTATAAATAATTCATATATTTAATAATTGCATATATTTTAGTGCATACAGAGTGCTTCTGTATTCTTTAGTTTGTATGTGATGCCGTCATATCAGTTTGCACTTGTTCACGTTTGCTTCATTCTGTTAGGAGGAATTGAGCAGTCTGTATCATTATAGATTGATAGATTGTCTGTGTGCAATTTTGCATAGATAGATGCAATAACTTTTCTTTGTCGCTCCATTGGGAGACACAGACAATTGGGGTGTATAGCTTCTGCCTCCGGAGGCCACACAAAGTATTACACTTAAAAGTGTAAAGCCCCTCCCCTTCTGCCTATACACCCCCCGTGCCTCACGGGCTCCTCAGTTTTCATGCTTTGTGCGAAGGAGGCTGACATCCACGCATAGCTCCACATCTTGGTCAGCAGCAGCTGCTGACTAGGTCGGATGGAAGAAAAGAGGGCCCATAACAGGGCCCCCAGCATGCTCCCTTCTCACCCCACTCTGGTCGGCGGTGTTGTTAAGGTTGAGGTACCCATTGCGGGTACACAGGCAGGAGCCACATGCTGTTTTCCTTCCCCATCCCTTAATGGGCTCTGGGTGAAGTGGGATCCTAATCGGTCTCCAGGCACTGAGACCGTGCTCCCTCCGCAGCCCCTGGGGAATCTGCTGGACAGGAGCCGGGTATCGTCAGGGACAAGGCCCTGCTACTGTGAGGTACTCTGTGTCCCCCTGGGGGACCGCGCATGGAGCGCTTGTGCCATACACACTGCAGCACTGCTGGGTGTGTTAGTGCGCCGGGGACTACCGCGCCGGCCGCGCTTATTTGCCGGCCGCGCTTGTAACTTTAGTCCCCGGCTTTTGCGGCCTAGTATCGCATATTCCCGCCCCCAGGTCTGCCAGTCAGGGGAAGGGCGGGACGCTGCACAGGACGTCAGCGCTGAGGGCTGGAGCATACTTTGTATCCTCCTCCCCCCTCACTCAGCTCAGTGGGGCATCAGATTCCCGCACTTTCTGGGGCACGCCCACGGCCCCCTCCTCCCCACAGAACGCCGGCAGCCATTCCTGTCAGCACTTCTGACGCTGGAGAGGAGAGACAACACGGCTCTGGGAGGCCCAGGCAAGGGAATCTGGTAATCACACAACCGCTTTGAGCGGTCGGTAAGCAGCACCTGGGTGCTGGCCCCACTGAGTGCCGTAGTGTACATATATATATATATATGCTTATATGCTATACATTTACACTGTACGGTCGCACTGTTGATTTTTGGCTATATACCCTCCTGGATTGTGCTCAGAGGAGACAACAGCATGTCGTCCGCAAAAAGCAAGGGTGCCAAAGCACAGGCTTACTTTGCAACCTGTACCTCATGTGCGGCTATACTACCGGCAGGTTCCACCGATCCTCAATGTTCTGGAGATAAGGGCAGTGTATCTTGCCCTAAAGGCGTTCCAGCCGTGGCTGGAGGGCAGGCAGATCCGAATTCAGTCGGACAACTCCACAGCGGTGGCTTACATCAACCACCAAGGCGGAACACGCAGTCGGCAAGCCTTCCAGGAAGTCCGGCGGATTCTGCTATGGGTGGAAGCCACAGCCTCCACCATATCCGCAGTTCACATCCCGGGCGTAGAAAACTGGGAAGCAGACTTTCTCAGTCGCCAGGGCATGGACGCAGGGGAATGGTCCCTTCATCCGGACGTGTTTCAGGAGATCTGTTGCCGCTGGGGGATGCCGGACGTCGACCTAATGGCGTCCCGGCACAACCACAAGGTCCCGACATTCATGGCACGGTCTCAAGATCACAGAGCTCTGGCGGCAGACGCTTTAGTTCAGGATTGGTCGCAGTTTCAACTCCCTTATGTGTTTCCTCCTCTGGCACTGTTGCCCAGAGTGTTACGCAAGATCAGGTCCGACTGCCGCCGCGCCATCCTCGTCGCTCCAGACTGGCCGAGGAGGTCGTGGTACCCGGATCTGTGGCATCTCACGGTGGGCCAACCGTGGGCACTACCAGACCGACCAGACTTGCTGTCTCAAGGGCCGTTTTTCCATCTGAATTCTGCGGCCCTCAACCTGACTGTGTGGCCATTGAGTCCTGGATCCTAGCGTCTTCAGGGTTATCTCAAGAGGTCATTGCCACTATGAGACAGGCTAGGAAACCAACGTCCGCCAAGATCTACCACAGGACGTGGAGGATATTCTTATCTTGGTGCTCTGATCAGGGTTTTTCTCCCTGGCCATTTGCCTTGCCCACTTTTCTTTCCTTCCTTCAATCCGGATTGGAAAAAGGTTTGTCGCTCGGCTCCCTTAAGGGACAAGTCTCAGCGCTCTCTGTGTTTTCAGAAGCGCCTAGCCAGACTTCCACAGGTACGCACGTTCCTGCAGGGGGTTTGTCACATAGTCCCTCCTTACAAGCGGCCGTTAGAACCCTGGGATCTGAACAGGGTGCTGATGGCTCTTCAGAAACCACCTTTCGAGCCAATGAGGGATATTCCTCTCTCACGCCTTTCGCAGAAAGTGGCCTTCCTAGTAGCAGTCACATCACTTCGGAGAGTGTCTGAGCTAGCAGCGCTGTCATGCAAAGCCCCTTTCCTGGTGTTTCACCAGGACAAGGTGGTTCTGCGTCCGGTTCCGGAATTTCTCCCTAAGGTGGTATCCCCCTTTCATCTCAATCAGGATATCTCCTTACCCTCTTTTTGTCCTCATCCAGTTCACCAATGTGAAAGGGATTTGCACTTGTTAGATCTGGTGAGAGCACTCAGACTCTACATTTCTCGTACGGCGCCCCTGCGCCGCTCGGATGCACTCTTTGTCCTTGTCGCTGGCCAGCGTAAAGGGTCACAGGCTTCCAAATCAACCCTGGCTCGGTGGATCAAGGAACCTATTCTCGAAGCCTACCGATCTTCTGGGCTTCCGGTTCCCTCAGGGCTAAGGGCCCATTCTACCAGAGCCGTGGGTGCGTCCTGGGCCTTGCGGCACCAGGCTACGGCTCAGCAGGTGTGTCAGGCAGCTACCTGGTCGAGCCTGCACACTTTCACGAAACACTATCAGGTGCATACCTATGCTTCGGCAGATGCCAGCCTAGGTAGGCAAGTCCTTCAGGCGGCGGTTGCCCACCTGTAGGAAGGGGCCGTTTTACGGCTCTATTTCGAGGTTTTACTTTACCCACCCAGGGACTGCTTTTGGACGTCCCAATTGTCTGGGTCTCCCAATGGAGCGACAAAGAAGAAGGGAATTTTGTTTACTTACCGTAAATTCCTTTTCTTCTAGCTCCAATTGGGAGACCCAGCACCCGCCCCTGTTCCCTTCGGGCTGTTGTTCTTTGTGTACACATGTTGTTCATGTTCAATGGTTTCAGTTCTCCGAAATTTCTTCGGATTGAATTTACTTTAAACCAATTTATAACTTTTCCTCCTTCTTGCTTTTGCACCAAAACTGAGGAGCCCGTGAGGCACGGGGGGTGTATAGGCAGAAGGGGAGGGGCTTTACACTTTTAAGTGTAATACTTTGTGTGGCCTCCGGAGGCAGAAGCTATACACCCCAATTGTCTGGGTCTCCCAATTGGAGCTAGAAGAAAAGGAATTTACGGTAAGTAAACAAAATTCCCTTCTTTGTGGTTGTGTATTAAAATTGTTTCCTTCTTATATAAAAAAAAATCACTGTTGAATGCATTATAATATATTCACTTTTGTTTACAGTGTTTGGCCAAGATATGAGCTCTTTTTAATACTATGATTTATGACCAAGAAACAGTGTTCTTCTCTAGGTTATGCTCAGTCAGTGTAACATTTAAGGGAAATCATTGGCTCCTCACGCCAGAACAATTTTTCTTCCACAGTTCTGCATGAATTGTATGATAAGGCGCACAATTCTAAATACACTTCAATGTTTAGCTGAGTGTAACCTCCTCTCTAAACCATGTGGCTGTAGTCTCAAAACCATGAATGTTATAGCATTCAAAATAGTTCATGTCACCATGACTTTTTGTTATTCTGCTAAGTGGATAAATAAATTCATTTAGAGACAAAGAAAATAAAATGTAGCAGGCAACAGCTCTCACCAGGTAAAATATTGTCTGTCAAGTCTTTTTCTGAGATCACAGGTTTATGACACCTTGGAAATATTTTCCTGTATTGTACTCCTATAAAAGGGTATGAGTCTCCAACTTGGAAAATGAACTGTCACCAGATTATTTTACCATCCTGCTATCCACTGTAATTGTAATTATCTTATAAATGAACTAGAAGGGTAGACGCGTGGTACTGCAATATAAATATACCCTGAGCAGGACTTCCTAGGTGAGAAAAGATATCTCAACTCGTTCTTCCCCCCTGTAGGTGACACTGTCACACTGAGTTAGCTGCTGCACCCTAAGTTGTGCGCCAGAGGTGACTCTATGCATTCCTGCAGAGTAATGTGCATTCCAACTCATAGTAACTTGGCTAGGTGGGAGCACAATATGGAATTAACACAAATTAATTAGTGCGTTCCACTGTGGTGATGCATGCCATAGGCCAGAAGTGGATGTCTGAACAAACCAGATATGACTTGACTAGAGATGAGCGATGTTCGAGGTTTGAGGTTCGCCAATTTCATGTTCGAGTGATTTTGGGGGGGTGTTCAAATAGTTCGACAAACTCGAACGATTTGCTTAGTTCGGCAGTTCGAGTTACGTTCGAGAACGGTTCGATTACCAAAAGCGTGGCTTTTCACAGTAAGTATGTGCGCACGTTGCGTATCTGCATGCGTCCTGCGTCGCCAGCTCAATCCCTCTCTCTTTCTTACTCACCGATCACGGGCGCCTCGCCGCACGGCTGTCACAAATCTCCGGCGGCTTTTCCTCTTTTCAAAATGGCTACTGCTTCATTATTCAATCAGGTATTCCGTGCCTTCCCCGCCCAACGGCGCCCATGATTGGTTGCAGTCAGACACGCCCCCACGATGAGTGACAGCTGTCTCACTGCAACCAATCACAGCCGCCGGCGAGCGGGTCTATATGGTGCAGTAAAATAAATAAATAAATAATAATAAAAAAAAAAAAAATGCGGTCCCCCCCAATTTGGATACCAGCCAGGATAAAGCCACACGTCTGGAGGCTGGTATTGTCAGGATGGAGAGCACCATGTTATGGGGAGCCCACCATCCTAACAATATCAGCCCGCAGCCGCCCGGAATTTCCGCATCCATTAGATGCGACAGTCCCAGGACTCTACCCAGCTTATCCCGAATTGCACTGGTGCATTGGTAATCGGGGTAATAACGGGGTTAATCATGGCAGGCGTCTCCCTGAGATACCTTACATGACTAACCTGTAAGTAAAAGTAAATAAACACACACAGCAAAAAATCCTTTATTTGGAATAAAAGACAAAAAAAAAACCCTCATATACCTCTTTATTAATCCCCAAACAACAATCCAGGTACGAAGTAATCCACACAACAATGTCAGCTCTGCTACATGAAGATGACAGGGAGCCCCATAGAACACGAGCGCTCTGTGTCCTCTCCACGCAGCACCTGAAGTAAGCCACGCTGTCAGTGGGGACTTCACTCTGCAATGCAGAGGTCAAGGAAACCAAATCTTCCTATGTTTCTCATTAGAGGCAGTCACTTAATGGTTAGAGCTACTGCCTAGGAAGCATTAGTTCACGAGTTCAAGTACCGGCCGCCCCGGTAAAGAATTTAATTTATTTTTAATTTTAAATTATAATTTTCTTTGTCGCTCCATTGGGAGACCCAGACAATTGGGTGTATAGCTTCTGCCTCCGGAGGCCACACAAAGTATTACACTTTAAAAAGTGTAACCTCCCCCTCTGCTATACACCCTCCCGTGCATCACGGGCCCATCAGTTTTTATGCTTTGTGTTGAAGGAGGCACACATGCACGCAAGCTCCACAAGTTAGTCGGCAGCAGCTGCTGACTATATCGGATGGAAGAAAAGAGGGCCCATTACAGGGCTCCCGGCATGCTCCCTTCTCACCCCACTCTGAGTCGGCGGTGCTGTTAAGGTTGAGGTACCCATTGCGGGTACACAGGCAGGAGCCACATGCCGTTTTCCTTCCCCATCCCTTACAGGGCTCTGGGTGAAGTGGGATCCTAAACGGTCTCCAGGCACTGGGACCGCGCTCCCTCCGCAGCCCCTGGGGGAATCTGCTGGACAGGAGCCCGGGTATCGTCAGGGACATGGCCCTGCTACTCTGAGGTACTCTGTGTCCCCTTGGGGACGGCGCATAGAGCGCCTGTTTGATACATGCTGCAGCAGCTGCTGGGTGTGTTGGTGCGCAGGGACTACCGCGCTGGCCGCGCTTGTTTGCCGGCCGCGCTTATAACTCGAGTCCCCGGCTTTTGCGGCCTTGTGCCGCATATTCCCGCCCCCGGGCCTGCCAGTCAGGAGTAAGGGCGGGACGCTGCACGGAACGTCAGCGCTGAGGGCAGGAGCATACTTTGTATCCTCCTCCTTCCTCACTGTGCACAGTGGGGCACCAGATTCCCGCACTTTTTAGTGCACGCCCACGGCTCCCTCTTCCTCACAGAATGCTAGCAGCCATTACTAGCAGCACGGCTGACGCTGGGGATCTTCAGAGACGAGCTCCAACAGCGCTGGGAGCCCAGGCAGGGAATCTGGTGGTCACACAAACGCTGAGGGCGGTCGGTAAGCAGCACCTGTTACTAGGTGCTTGCTCCCCTGGGTGCAGAAGTGTATATTTATATCCATATTTTGTATACATTTACTCTGTACGGCCGCACTGTTGCCTTGGCTATATACCCTCTCTGATTGCTCTAAAAGGAGACAACAGCATGTCGTCCGAAAAAAGCAAGGGTGCCAGGGCACAGGTTTACTTTGCAACCTGTACCTCATGTGCGGCTATGCTACCTGCAGGTTCCACCTATCCTCATTGTGCGCAATGCTCGGCCCCTGTGACACACACTCAGCCGGAGCCTTTGCCACTGGTGGGACCCTCGGCCCAGGTGGAACAATCGGCTGCCACCGTCCAGGTGACAGGGACAGAGTTTGCAGTATTTGCTGACAAACTTTCTGAGTCTATGGATAGATGGTCTGCTAAGATTCTAGAGGCTTTGCAGTCCAGACTAGTAACACAGATCCTGGGCACTGTTGAATCATTGTCCCCAGGCCCCCCTAGGTTGGAGCAGCAAAGTGCTCCTGGGGCGAGTCATAGCTCCCACGGTGAGGACTATGACACGGACCGCAGTCCCAGGCCAGCTAAGCGGGCTCGCTGGGAGCTTCCCTCGACTTCATCACAGTGTTCAGGGTCTCAGCATGAGGAATCTCTGGAAGATGAAGCGGAGGTGGCAGATCAGGGCTCTGATTCTGACGCCGCTCTCAACCTTGATACACCTGAAGGGGACGCCATAGTAAATGACCTTATAGCGTCCATCAATCAGGTGTTAGATCTTTCTCCTCCAACTCCTCAGATTGAGGAGTCAGCTTCTCCGCAGGAGAAATTCCATTTTAGGTTTCCTAAACGAGCACGGAGTGCATTTCTTGATCACTCCGACTTCAGAGATACAGTCCAGAAACACCGAGCTTTTCCAGATAAGCGCTTTACTAAGCGCCTTAATGACACACGTTATCCCTTTCCCCCTGACGTAGTCAAGGGTTGGGCTCAGTGTCCCAAGGTGGATCCTCCAGTCTCCAGACTGGCGGCTAGATCCATAGTTCCAGTGGCAGATGGTGCATCACTCAAGGATGCCACTGACAGGCAGATAGAGCTCCTGATGAAATCCATCTATGAGGCTATAGGCGCGTCTTTTGCTCCGGCATTTGCAGCCGTATGGGCACTCCAAGCTATCTCAGCTTGTCAGTCTGAGATTAATGCAGTTACAGGTGCCTCTACTCCACAGGTTGTGTCCTTAACCTCTCAGGCGTCGGCGTTTGCGTCCTACGCCATGAATGCTGTCCTGGACTCTGCGAGCCGTACGGCGGTAGCATCCGCCAATTCGGTGGCAGTCCGCAGGGCTATGTGGCTACGTGAATGGAAGGCAGACTCTGCTTCCAAGAAGTTCTTAACCGGTTTGCCATTTTCTGGCGACCACCTGTTTGGCGAGCAATTGGATGAAATCATTAAACAATCCAAGGGAAAGGAATCGTCCTTGCCCCAGTCCAAACCCAACAGACCTCCACAAAGGAAGGTACAATCGAGATTTCGGTCCTTTCGGACCTCATCCAAGTCTCAATTCTCCTCGTCCAACAGGCCACAGAAGGGTCAGAGGAACTCTGACTCATGGCGGTCTAAGTCACGTCCTAAAAAGACCGCCGGAGGAACCGCTCCCAAAGCGGCCTCCTCATGACTTTCGGCCTCCCCAAACCGCATCCTCGGTCGGTGGCAGGCTCTCCCGCTTTTGCGACGCCTGGTTGCCACATGTCCAAGACCGATGGGTGAGAGACATTCTGTCTCACGGTTACAGGATAGAATTCCGCTCTCGTCCTCCGACTCGTTTCTTCAGAACATCTCCGCCCCCCGAGCGAGCCGATGCTCTTCTTCAGGCAGTGAGCACTCTGAAAACAGAAGGAGTGGTGATCCCGGTTCCCCTTCAGCAATGGGGTCAAGGTTTCTACTCCAACTTGTTTGTAGTGCCAAAAAAGGACGGATCTTTCCGTCCCGTCCTGGACCTCAAGCTGCTCAACAAACATGTGAACGCCAGGCGGTTCCGGATGGAATCCCTCCGCTCCGTCATCGCCTCGATGTCCCAAGGAGACTTCCTAGCATCAATCGACATCAGAGATGCTTATCTCCACGTGCCGATTGCACCAGAGCATCAGCGCTTCCTGCGTTTCGCCATCGGGGACGAACACTTTCAGTTCGTGGCGCTGCCCTTTGGCCTGGCGACAGCCCCTCGGGTCTTCACCAAGGTCATGGCAACAGTGGTAGCGGTCCTGCACTCGCAGGGACACTCGGTGATCCCTTACTTAGACGATCTCCTGGTCAAGGCCCCCTCTCAGGTGGCATGCCAACACAGCCTGAACATTGCTCTGGAGACTCTCCAGAGATTCGGGTGGATCATCAATTTCCCAAAGTCAAAATTGACTCCAACCCAATCGCTGACATATCTCGGGATGGAGTTTCACACTCTCTCAGCGATAGTGAAACTTCCGCTGGACAAACAACGTTCACTACGGACAGGGGTGCAATCTCTCCTTCGAGCCCAGTCGCACCCCTTGAGACGCCTCATGCACTTCCTAGGGAAGATGGTGGCGGCAATGGAGGCAGTTCCATTTGCGCAGTTTCATCTGCGTCCACTTCAATGGGACATTCTCCGAAAATGGGACAGGAAGTCGACGTCTCTCGACAGGAACGTCTCCCTGTCTCGGACAGCCAAGGCCTCTCTTCAGTGGTGGCTTCTTCCCACGTCTTTGTCGAAGGGGAAATCATTTCTGCCCCCATCCTGGGCGGTGGTCACGACGGATGCGAGTCTGTCAGGGTGGGGAGCGGTCTTCCTCCACCACAGGGCTCAGGGTACCTGGACTCAGCCAGAGTCCTCCCTGCAGATCAATGTTCTGGAGATAAGGGCAGTGTATCTAGCCCTAAAGGCGTTCCAGCCGTGGCTGGAGGGCAGGCAGATCCGAATTCAGTCGGACAACGCCACGGCAGTGGCATACATCAACCACCAAGGCGGCACACGCAGTCGGCAAGCCTTCCAGGAAGTTCGGCGGATTCTGCTGTGGGTGGAAGCCACAGCCTCCACCATCTCCGCAGTTCACATCCCGGGCGTAGAAAACTGGGACGCAGACTTTCTCAGTCGCCAGGGCATGGATGCCGGGGAATGGTCTCTTCACCCAGAAGTGTTTCAAGAGATCTGTTGCCGCTGGGGGAAGCCGGACGTCGACCTAATGGCGTCCCGGCACAACAACAAGGTCCCGGCATTCATGGCACGGTCTCAAGATCACAAAGCTCTGGCAGCAGACGCCTTAGTTCAGGATTGGTCGCAGTTTCGACTGCCTTATGTATTTCCTCCTCTGGCCCTACTGCCCAGAGTATTACGCAAGATCAGGTCCGACTGCAGCCGCGCCATCCTCATCGCCCCAGACTGGCCGAGGAGGTCGTGGTACCCAGATCTGTGGCATCTCACGGTGGGTCAACCGTGGGCACTGCCAGACCGTCCAGACTTACTGTCTCAAGGGCCATTTTTCCATATGAATTCTGCGGCCCTCAACCTGACTGTGTGGCCATTGAGTCCTGGATCCTAGCGTCTTCAGGGTTATCTCAAGAGGTCATTGCCACTATGAGACAGGCCAGGAAACCAACGTCCGCCAAGATCTACCACAGGACGTGGAGAATCTTCTTATCCTGGTGCTCTGATCAGGGTTTTTCTCCCTGGCCATTTGCCTTGCCCACTTTTCTGTCCTTCCTTCAATCCGGACTGGAAAAGGGTTTGTCTCTCGGCTCCCTTAAGGGACAAGTATCGGCGCTATCTGTGTTTTTTCAAAAGCGTCTAGCCAGGCTTCCGCAGGTCCGCACGTTCCTGCAGGGAGTTTGTCACATAGTCCCTCCTTACAAGCGTCCGCTAGAACCTTGGGATCTGAACAGGGTGCTAACGGCTCTTCAGAAACCACCTTTCGAGCCAATGAGAGAGATTTCTCTTTCACGCCTTTCGCAAAAGGTGGTCTTCCTAGTGGCAGTCACATCACTTCGGAGAGTGTCGGAGCTGGCTGCACTGTCATGCAAAGCCCCCTTCCTGGTGTTCCACCAGGACAAGGTGGTTCTGCGTCCGGTTCCGGAATTTCTCCCTAAGGTGGTATCCCCTTTTCATCTTAATCAGGATATCTCCTTACCTTCTTTTTGCCCTCATCCAGTTCACCAATGTGAAAAGGATTTGCACTTGTTAGATCTCGTGAGAGCACTCAGGCTCTACATTTCACGCACGGCGCCCCTGCGCCGTTCTGATGCACTCTTTGTCCTTGTCGCTGGCCAGCGTAAGGGGTCGCAGGCTTCCAAGTCAACCTTGGCTAGATGGATCAAGGAACCGATTCTTGAAGCCTACCGTTCCTCTGGGCTTCCGATTCCTTCAGGGCTGAAAGCCCATTCTACCAGAGCCGTAGGTGCGTCCTGGGCATTGCGGCACCAGGCTACGGCTCAGCAGGTGTGTCAGGCGGCTACCTGGTCGAGTCTGCACACTTTTACAAAACACTATCAGGTGCATGCATATGCTTCGGCAGATGCCGCCCTAGGTAGGCGAGTCCTTCAGGCGGCAGTTGCACACCTGTAAGAAGAGGCCGTTTTTTTCGGCTCTTTTTATCGAGGTATTCTTTTACCCACCCAGGGATTGCTTTTGGACATCCCAATTGTCTGGGTCTCCCAATGGAGCGACAAAGAAGAAGGGAATGTTGTTTACTTACCGTAAATTCCTTTTCTTCTAGCTCCTATTGGGAGACCCAGCACCCGCCCCTGTTCCCTTCGGGCTGTTGTTTTTTTGTGTACACATGTTGTTCATGTTCATTGTTCTTTGGTTCATGGTTCAGTTCTCCGAACATCCTTCGGATTGAATTTACCTTAGACCAATTTATAAGTTTCCTCCTTCCTGCTTTGGCACCAAAACTGATGGGCCCGTGATGCACGGGAGGGTGTATAGCAGAGGGGAGGGGTTACACTTTTTAAAGTGTAATACTTTGTGTGGCCTCCGGAGGCAGAAGCTATACACCCAATTGTCTGGGTCTCCCAATAGGAGCTAGAAGAAAAGGAATTTACGGTAAGTAAACAAAATTCCCTTCATTATTTATTTATAATTTAATTTAATTATGCACTGAGGGGAGGAGCCGGACATCAGCTGTGAGCCGCGGGACACACCTCTAAAATCGGAGCAGTTCACGGAATGAGGCTGCATTGCTCTCTCCTTTCTCTCTTCTCTCTCTCCTCTCGCTCTCTCTCTCTCTTTTTCTCTCTCTTTTTCTCTCTCACTTTTTCTCTCTTTTTCTCTTTTTCTCTCTCCTTTTCTCTCTTTATCTCTCTTTTTCTCCCTCTTTTTCTCCCTCTTTTTCTCTCTTTTTCTCTCTCTCTTTTTCTCTCTCTCTTTTTCTCTCTTTTTCTCTTTCTCCCTCTCTCCTCTCTCTTCTCTCTCTTCTCTCTCTCTCTTTTCTCCTCTTCTCTCTCTCCTCTCTCCTCTCTCTCGCTTCTCTCTCTCTCCTCTCTCTCTCCTCTCTCTCTCTCTTCTCTCTCTCTCTCACTCTCTCTTCTCTCTCTTTTCTCTTTCCCTCTCTCTCTTCTCTTTTCTGTCTCTTTTCTCTCTTTTCTCTCTCTCAGACCTGGTGATGATCAGCTGATGCGGTCACCTGACGGAATCAGCTGACACTATAAGTCGAGCGATGAGGCCGGCTTTTTACCGCCTAGCCGTCAAAACTGTCAGCTGCTGCTGTCGGACAGGAGTCTGCACAGAAAGCTTGAACACCCTGCGCTGCAGATTTTAATCCCCAGCTGCCTAGTTGTACCTGGCTGGACACAAAAATTGAGTGAAGCACACGTCATTTTTTTTTTAAATTATTTCATGAAATTCATGAAATAATTAAAAAAAAAAAGGGCTTCCCTATATTTTTGGTTCCCAGCCGGGTACAAATAGGCAGCTGGGGGTTGGGGGCAGCCCGTAGCTGCCTGCTGTACCTGGCTAGCATACAAAAACATAGGAAGACCACGTAATTTTTTTGGGAAGGAAAAAACTCCTGCATACAGTCCTGGATGGAGTATGCCGAGGCTTGTAGTTCTGCAGCTGCTGTCTGTCTGTATGGAGGAGAGCAGACAGCAGATGCAGAACTACAAGGCTCAGCATGCTCAATTCACACGTGTTTATGCAGGAGAGCAGAAAGCAGCTGCAGAACTACAAGGCTCAGCATGCTCCATTCACTAGTGTATGCAGGAGAGCAGACAGCAGCTGCAGAACTACAAGGCTCAGCATACGCCATCCAGGACTGTATGCAGGAGTTTTTTGCCCCCCCAAAAAATGACGTGGGCTTCACCATATTTTTGTATGCTAGCCAGGTACAGCAGGCAGGTACGGCTGCCTCTTTGTACCCGGCTGGGAACTAAAAAAATAGGGAAGCCCTTTTTTTAATTATTTTATGAATTTCATGAAATAATTACAAAAAAAATCTACATGGGCTTCGCCCCATTTTTGTGTCCAGCCAGGTACAACTAGGCAGCTGGGGATTGGAATCCGCAGCACAGGTTGGCTTTCTGGGCCCCTCTGCTACAAATTGCAGTCCGCAGCAGCCCCAGAAAATGGCGCTTTCATAGAAGCGCCATCATCTGGCGCTGTGCCCAACTCTTCCAGCAGCCCTGAAGCCGGGTTGCTTGCTGGGTATTAATGGGTTAATACTAGCCTTGTTTTACTAGCTAGTATTAAGCCAGAGATTATTAATGTCAGGCAAGTTTGACCCGGCCATTAAGAATCTCCAATAAAGGGTTAAAAAAAAGACACCACACATTGAAAAAATACTTTAATAGAAATAAATACACAGACAAACTTAGAGACTCCATGTTTATTACTCCTTTTCATCCCTCCATGATCCTGGTCTTCTGTCTTCTTTCTCCTTCAACCCATGCAGCTCTGCTACATCAGACAGCACTGCATGGGACGTTGCTGCTCCAAGTGCAGTCTAATCACTCAGTGAGAGTGAGCAGAGGCTGTGGGTTGTAAGCGGTGACGTCACCGCTGACAGGCGGGTTACTATAGCAACGGTGCTCCGATCACGTGATTCCCGGTGCCGCAATTCACAGGCTGTGGCAGCCAGTCCTTGCATGTGGCCTGCCTCTGTAAAGAGCGCCCACATGCAGGAACGGGGAAGCCGACCATGTGCCAGAGTATCTCACCAGTACACGAGATGCACAAAGGAGCACCGCTTACCGGAGAGATGCACTTACAGGACCTAGCATGACGTCTAGCCATGTGACCAGTCTGTAGCCAATGAGATAATACACACTTGACTGGTCACATGCTATTTTTACATCACGGAAGGTCCTATCATCAGTGCTGGTTACCAGGAGGACGCAGCGATTATCGAAAGGAAAAGCGGCGGGAGACAGAGTGCAGGATGCGTCGCGGGGACCTGTAAGTGTAATGGCAATGTTTATTAACTGTATGTGTACATGTATAATGTGTTTTTATATGTTTGTGTTTGCCTGCCATTGTTTTCAATGGAGTTTGAAGGGGTTCGTCGAACGTTCGCCGAACGGAGCCTCCGTTCGACGAACCGAACCGAACTCGAACTCTAGGTGGGTTGCTCATCTCTAGACTTGACCAACGGATCCGGCAGTGCCAAATAAAAATGAGGGAATAATCCAGAGCTGACCCACTGCATGCAGGGACTTATATGCCACACAACACGGTCATGTTGCCCTTATCTGTCCAATAGTGGGATGCACTATCCACTCTGCATAACTTCCCTATGAATCCTAATGAGGAAACGCATCAGGAGATATGGTAGCTTTATTAGTTACAACCCACTGAGGATGTATTTGAATCCTAATGAGGAAATGTGGCGCCCTGGACTAGCCAGGTCGTCACACACAACACACAAACACCCCACCCCCATTAGACAGGAACACCAGCTAAACACAAAACCCTTGTTGCCTCCCTCCAGGGTCTGTTGTCCACATCAGGTGGGGGCGGAGGCAAGCGGTTGGCCCCACCCACCGAGGAGTTCACAGGCCTGGAGGCGGGAAAAGGGACAGTTCAGTTGAGGAGGTTGAAGTGTGAGGAGTAAACACTTGGGTGTCTGGGTTTGTGGCCCAGGCACCAACAGCAAGGTTGGCAGACGGTGGTGGCCATCTGCAGGAGAGGTGAATCGACGCAGAACCGGAGGACCGGGTGTAGACCCGCCGGTACCGACCGGGGAGCGAAGTGAAGCCAGCACACAGGCAGGGCCATCGGACCCCGACCAGGCTTGGAGCCGCCGACAATAGTCAAATCCGAGTGTGACGGGAACCCCAGGGGTTTCCTAACAGCAAAAGACCCGATTGAAGGCAACCGCCCACACCGTGAGGGTATACAGCTACCGCCTAAGGCTAGAGACCCAAGGGCCAGCACCTGCGGGCAAAGGGGGCTCCTCCGGTACCCATACGCCGGGGAGCAGACTACCGTTCGGGATCCATAGTAGTCAACAAAGTACATCAAGGTGCAGGGAAAGACAGCCGCCATCACCTGTCCAGGGAGAGACACTGCAGCTGGCTGCGGGACCCGTCCATCCAGCCGTTTGGTTTACCGAGGACTTTGTGCATCTCTTGCTGAGTGAGTACACCCGTGCAATCTGGCACCACGCTGCGCTGTACCTACAACCCTGCACCTCACCAACCCTGCCTCCCCGTCTCACCACTGGGCCCCGGGACCACCGACCCCTACCCACGGAGGGGAGAAACAACATCTCAGCTGCTCCCTGCCATCGCTCCCGGGATCCCCGTCACCAGCAGCGGTGGTGCCTATCTTCACCACAAACCGTGGGTGGTGTCACGGACTAAATCCCCCAAACCAAACACCCCTTTCACTCATGGGCGAGGAGCGCCGTTCGAGTCCCCGGATCCGGCCCACCGCTCGAGCCACCGAGCAGTAGCCGCAGCAGCGCCGGACCCGAGCGTTAGCGAGAGCGCAGCAGCGGCAGCGTCCTCCCCGCCCGCGACAACTTGGCGTCATGAACAGGATTCTTACCGTTCTACCGGCTGGTAGAAGTGCGCCTTGTGTTCCCCGCCGGCGGTGTCCGGCCGAAAAATTTCAGAATCCGCCATCTTCGGCGCGAAGATTTTCCCGCTCGAGCGTCTTCTCGAGCAGTGGAGGCGCGAAAGCCGAAGCCCCGCCCCTGAAGAGGAGGTGCCAAGAAAAGACCAAGGGGGGACGGATGGCGTTCGGCCGCATGTAAACCGAGGCCATAAAAGCAGGGATGCCAGGACTCTGCCGCCATTTGGTTCCTGGAAGATACCGCTGCCAGCATGCACCGTCCGTCTGGTAGCCCCGCAGTCCCCGAGCCCGCGCCTGGCACCGCGGCGTGGGTGGAGGTCCGGACCGTCCAACTGAGCAGCCGTCTGCAGGTGCAAGTGCAGCTCCTCCTGGAGGAGTGGGAGGCCGACATGGCGGATGTGGTGGCGGCCATATGGAGACGTGAAATGGAGGAAAACTTGGAGGAGCGGGTAAGCGACCCACGCCCCTGTGTCCCTACGGAATCGGTCGCTGCAGCTGAGGGGCCCGGTCTGCGCCCGCTCACCCTGCTGCCTCCCCCGCTACCCGTGTTGGTCGCTACTGCCCCGCCACTAGGCCCGCTACCCGCACAACCGGTAGCGGAACCCTGCCCGTCCGCCCAAGCGGACCAGCCTGCAGCTGAAGCCCGCAGACGTCCCGAGCCGCTTCCCTGGAAGCTCCTGAAGGCATCGTCCGTCCGCGAAGACTTACCGGTGGCACCGGGAGTGACCGTGCCCAGTCCCGTCCCGGCTCCAGTGATCCGTCCCGTGCAGGAGGAGGCGGAGGTCAAGCGGGAGAGGACCCCTGTACCCATCCCCCATGCCTCGGCTGAGGCTGCGCCGGGTCATCGCTGCGAGGCAGCACCCCAGGCCATGTCACCGCGGGACCTTCCACAGAGTGCGCCAGTTGTGGGCAGTGTAGTGGAAGGCCCACGGGGCCCAACCCGCGCGCAGGGGCAAGCAGCTGCCCCTTACTGGGACAGGGAACCACCTGCTGGGCCGAGAAATTGCGGAGAGGGAGAGGTGGAAGGCTGAGCTGATAGCCCGCACCATACAAGAAAAGGAGAACCTCCGCAGAGCCACCTTCCGGGTACGAGGCCCGATCCACGAGGGGCAAGTAAGAAGATTTGACCCACGCCGGGGGTATGGATTTATTTTTGAGCCGGGCCTGGAGGCCGAGGTGTTTGTGTCCCGCCGAGATGTTAATACCCATCTACCAGAGGGCCACCCGGGCCGTAACCTGCTCCCCGGCGATCTGGTAAGATACACGCGGCACTGTGGGGAGAGGGGCTGGTTTGCCCTGGATGCCAAGCTGAGAGGAGGCCAGGAGGCCCAAGAACTGGCCCAGTCCCCTCCTCCGGCCTGCGATGTGGATCTGAAATAAGGCAGCGGTCCCTCCGTTGCACCGTTGTCCCCGTTGGGACCACCAGTACCGTTACCCTGCTAGATGAATGATAAGAGAAATCAACCGAAGTTTTACCTGATTGACACCGTGATTGATCTAGCCGTTGCCGGCAAGTTGTCCCTGAAGGGACCCTTTGTTACCGTGGCATGAGGAACTCTTCATGGACATGCCTGAGAACTTGCAGGGCACCCACAAACTGGTGGGATTGCAAATAAGTTGAGGGTTGATTTTCTGTCGGAGCCGCCTCCGGAGAGGCAGATTGGAGGAAGGGCCCGCAGCAGAGCAGTCTGGGGCCCGGCCACCACCAGGACCGGTGCCCATCCTCCGGGGGTCAGGGTTCCCCCAAGGACGTGGGGTCCCCTGAAGTGACAGCCGGGTGCGAGTTACCGTACCCGTTCCCGCTCGGGCAGCCTAAACCTGGACTGGGGTCAAGGGGTGCTGCCCACTTCTTAGGGGCAGCATCAGGGCTAGGTTGCTTGGGTGGGAGAGCGGAAGACATCCGTCCGTCCGTGATTATTAAAAGTGTTTTTGTTTATATGTGCAACGTTTAAGTGTTCTCAGAAAAAAATCCTATATGTTTGAAATGTTTACATGTTATTTATGTTTTTATAGTTTTAAAAAATAAAACCGGTGATGGACGAGCAGCCCGCGGACGGTCTGCATTTCACCAAGGGGGAATGTGGCGCCCTGGACTAGCCAGGTCGTCACAGACAACACACAAACACCCCACCCCCATTAGACAGGGACACCAGCCAAACACAAAACCCTTGTTGCCTCCCTGACCTGTTGTCCACACCAGGTGGGGGCGGAGCGAAGCAGTTGGCCCCACCCACCGAGGAGTTCACAGGCCTGGAGGCGGGAAAAGGGACAGTTCAGTTGAGGAGGTTGAAGTGTGAGGAGTAAACACTTGGGTGTCTGGGTTTGTGGCCCAGGCACCAACAGCAAGGTTGGCAGACGGTGGTGGCCGTCTGCAGGAGAGGTGAATCGACGCAGAACCGTAGGACCGGGGTCGGGCGTTGGCCCGCCGGTACCGACCAGGGAGCGAAGTGAAGCCAGCACACACAGGCAGGGCCATCGGACCCTGACCAGGCTTGGAGCCGCCGACAATAGTCAAATCCGAGTGTGACGGGAACCCCAGGGGTTTCCTAACAGCGAAAGTCCCGATTGAAGGCAACCGCCCACACCGTGAGGGTATACAGCTACCGCCTAAGGCTAGAGACCCAAGGGCCAGCGCCTGCGGGCAAAGGGGGCTCCTCCGGTACCCATACGCCGGGGAGCAGACTACCGTTGGGGATCATTAGTAGTCAACAAAGTACATCAAGGTGCAGGGAAAGACAGCCGCCATCACCTGTCCAGGGAGAGACACTGCAGCCGGCTGCGGGACCCGTCCATCCAGCCATTTGGTTTACCGAGGACTTTGTGCATCTCTTGCTGAGTGAGTACACTCGTGCCATCCGGCACCGCGCCGCGCTGTACCTACAACCCTGCACCTCACCAATCCTGCCTCCCCGTCTCACCACCGGGACCCGGAACCACCGACCCCTACCCACGGAGGGGAGAAACAACATCTCAGCTGCTCCCTGCCATCGCTCCCGGGATCCCCGTCACCAGCAGCGGTGGTGCCTATCTTCACCACAAACCGTGGGTGGTGTCACGGACTAAATCCCCCAAACCAAACACCCCTTTCACTCATGGGCGAGGAGCGCCGTTCGTGTCCCCGGATCCGGCCCACCGCTTGAGCCACCGAGCAGTAGCCGCAGCAGCGCCGAACCCGAGCGTTAGCGAGAGCGCAGCAGCGGCGGCGTCCTCCCCGCCCGCGACAGAAACGCATCGGGAGATATGGTAGCTTTATTGGTTACAACCCACTGAGGATGTATTTGGCAGCAAAGTAGGCTTTACTATTAGAGATGAGCTACCTTGTTCAAAAAAGGTTCGCAAATCTCAAATTCAGAACAAGCCTCCCATTCAGATTCGGGTTCGAATTCTTGAACACTTTTCTTAAAGTCTGTAAAATTTGTCCTTTGTTCAGTAACTCTTCGTGTTTAGATATAGCAACATGTGATATTAAAACTTAACCTTTAATTGGGTTATTTAAAATAGATATACAAACTGTGATCCAAACACCATTAAAAACCTGGAAATGATGGGACCAATATGTACTGTGTGTATCTATGGCACCATCATTTACAGAAAAGGGGGGAACGGGTAATGTTCACCTAAATGAACAACACCGGAGACGTGCTGAGTTTTGCAACACACAAATAGCTGATGTGGTATCACTGATTAGACAGATGCTGTGTAAGTGCAGCCTTCAAAGATGAGTGTATATACAAGAAGTAGCATGCCACTCAACAGACAGAATATTGTCACTCAGCGTCATCAACACCAGACCAAAAAGTAATGTGAATGTCCCACTATAGAGCTAAACTAGTGAGATATGCTCCAACAGGGGACAACCAATACTCATGCACCATGACAAACAATGCCCAAAAAATAAAGACCTCATAATATATATACCCTGCTCAATACCGACAGCGGCAGGGGGTCAGGGACAATAGGATGTCATATACAGTGTAATAATATTAGGACCACTTGAAGTGGAACCACAGAGGAAGGGGGCGTCTACAGGATATCGGTCTCCCGGCCCACTTCGTGACGCACAAAGTGCTCATCACGTGATAGCGGCCGGACAGATAAAGCACGAAACTACATGTTTAACAGTGCGTATTAGGTCGCAAAATAGGGCGCGCATTGTTAGCACTGTAGGCCGCATTAAATGGTTGGGAAAAACCCGTATGGATACACATTACGGGATACTCAGACAGATTGCAATACTCCTATATCATAAAGGGAAAATGAAATGCATAATCGCACCTCAGTCACCTTGATGAAAAAAGGGGGGGGGGGGGTTTGGGGGAGTTTGGTTCCATTTTCGTTGTACTCATCCTGTCCGTTCAACCTATAAACATACAGGTCACCCATATGGCATATACTCATGATGATGCGTCCGAAAGGACATAAAGATGCATGTGATAGAAGAGTTAGACTCAGGAATCCAATCACATAAGCAATCCCATCCAGTGACATCAAACCAGTACAATAATGCCAAATTCGTATGGGTAACCAAAATGAGGTCTGAGAAAGGGGAAGATGGAGAATGGGGGAGGGGGACAAGGGGATCACTGTACTCATGTTAGTGAGATAAAAGTGATATATAAAGAGATTGTGTAGACAATCATGTGTATATTAAATCCCAACAGGATATCAAGATCACGTGTGATCTGATAAGGGAATTCAGTTGATATTAGCTAGAGATACAAACAGGGGAACAACAGAGAAACGGGGGCAGATGAGGGCGAAATTTAGATGAAGCATCCATAATTGAGCTGTTCATTCAAACCAGCCGGGGAGACCGTATTGAGCCGGAAGATCCACCTTGCCTCTTTTTGCAGGATCAACCGGTCCCAATCTCCCCCTCTGATTGGCTTTTCGACTTTCTCAATGCCGATAAATTTAATGGCATCCTTTTTACCCCCATGAGAGACATTGACATGACGTGCAAGGGAAGTATCCCTGTCATGTTCAATGTCTCCCATGTGGTCTCCAATGCGTCTACGGAACTCTCTCCTTGTCTTACCGACATACTCAAGTCCGCATATGCACGTTGCCTTATATATGATGCCCTTAGTCCGGCAATTTATAAAATCCCGGATATTGAAAGATTCCCGTGTCACGTTTGATACAAAGGTCTTGCCAGGTGAGATAAAAGAGCATGATACACAATCGCCACATCTGTGGCACCCTTTCAAATTAGACTTGAGCCACGTTTCTTGCTTGGGTGCCATAAAATGACTATGGACCAGTCTATCCCCTAAAGATCTCCCCCTTCGATAGGTGACCTGAGGATGGGGACCTACTGATGTTTCCAGGTCACTGTCCATTGTCAAGATTGCCCAATGTTTTTCAAAGATGTTTCTGACAAGATTGGCACCGTTAGAAAACGTGGTAATGAATCGAGTGATTGGCTCACCTACCTCCTTCTTAGAGGTTTTTAGTAAGTCAGATCTATTTTTGGACCTTGCCTCTTTGAAAGCCTGACTCAGCACTTTTTGGGGGTAACCTCGATCGAGAAAACGCATCCTGAGGTCATTCGCCTGCGTCATAAACGAAGTGTCCTCAGAGCAGTTTCGACGAATCCTGTAATATTGCCCCTTGGGGATACCTCTCCTGAGGGGGGCCGGATGGTTACTATCCCACCTCAGGAGGGAATTGGTGGCGGTCGGCTTCCTGTAGGTGGACGTGCTTAAGGAACCATCCTCTGTTTTTCTGATGCGGACATCCAAGAATGGCAACGAAACAGGGTCCGCCTCAAACGTAAAGTGGAGACCTATCTCGTTGTCATTCAGTTGGTTTATGAATATCGCCAGATCGTCTCGGGTACCGCGCCATATGATGAATATATCATCGATATAGCGCGCCCAAAGATCGATCCGGTCAGATGTTAGTCCACCATCACCCTCCTCGGAGAAGACAATAGTCTCCTCCCACCAGCCCAGGAGCAAATTAGCGTACGAGGGAGCACAAGGGCTCCCCATCGCGGTGCCCCTGAGCTGGTGATAGAACCTCCCATTGAAAGTGAAGACGTTATTCCTCAAACAGAATTCTAGTGCTTGCAGCACGAATTTGTTGTGAAGATGGTATTGGCAGCCTCTCATAGAGAGGTAATGTCCCACTGCCCTAAGCCCCATATGATGGGGAATAGAGGAATAGAGTGCCTCAACATCGATGCTGACCAACATTCTGTCCTCACCCACAGAAATACCGTCTAGCTTCAAGAGAAGGTCAGTGGTGTCCCTTGTATAGGAAGGGAGGGATTCCACAAAGGGTCTCAAGATCACGTCCACGTATGAGCCAAGGTTATGACATATCCCACCAATCCCGGAAACAATGGGCCTACCCTTCAATGGACTAAGTCCCTTATGGACCTTGGGTAGGCCGTAGAAAGTTGCCATGATGGGATGGTCTGGTAGTAAAAACTCATGCTCCTTTTTATCAATCACCTTTTCGGCAAGACCCCTATCCAATAGGTTTTTCAAATCGGACAACAGGGAAGCAGTAGGATTATCCTTCAGAATAGCATACCCTTCTCTATCTGAAAGAAGTTCATGGCACATTCCAAGATATTGTGCCGGGTCCAGGACGACCACGTTGCCACCCTTGTCGGAGGGTTTTATGACAACGTGGCGGTCCTGTTCCAAGGCACGAATGGCCACGATCTCTTCTTTGGTGCAGTTGTAGTGTGTAAAAACATTATGTTCACTCATTTGCTTTAAATCTCTGGATACCAGATTCACGAAGATGTCTATTGTCGACATGTCGTTCTGCACCGGTGGCATTTTAGTGCTTTTCTTTCTGAACCCGGAAAAAGGGCCTTGTCCAGAAAGGTTAGGGTTCATATCAGCAAGACTATCCAACAATCTCACGTCAGGTAGCATGTCAGGAGGGATACCTAACTCTTCGCTATGTTTGTTGTCTTTTGTATTGAAGAATTTTCTCCACTTCAACTTACGTGCGAATAAGTTTAGGTCCTTAATACAGGAAAAGAGGTCAAAGTCTGTTGTAGGGACGAAGGAGAGTCCCCTTTCCAGAACCGCCGTCTCAGTTACACTGAGAGGACGGGACGACAGGTTAATAACTTTAGGGCCTACGCTTGCTCCTGGCTTCTCGCTGCACCCAGTCGATTCCTCAGGGGGTAGACACTGTCTAAAAAAGGGGCACTATGCAAAGGTTGAAATCTGCCTCTCCCCCTCTGTCCTCGACCTCTCCCTCTATTCCGATTTCTGCCACGCTGATTAAATCCCCCACCACCTTGTTCACAATCAGATACCTCAGTATCGGTGGAGGAAATATCAAAAAGTTGTTGAGGTTGGAGAGTCTTGTTGGTCAAAAAGAGATATGCCTTGTTCTCACGGAAATCTTGGATATCCCGCATATATTGTTTATGCTTGCGGTCCTTTATCAAATATTGGAAATGCTCTATTGTATTCTGTAGATTATTCTCTTTTTTGGGGTTGAGTTGTTATATATCATCCAGGTTTTCATTATTGCCGCCGCATCATTTACATAATCATGCTAGGCGGTTCCTTCAATTTGGGGAAGGGAGGTGGGACTATGGTCCCCTTTAATTACCTCAGTACACCGTACACCTTCAATGATACCAGGCCACACAGGTTTGAGCTCCAAGTTTGAGCCAAAACCACGATTTTCAGGTGTTCCAAGCCTCCCCTGATGAGCAGTTGTTGTGAAACGCGTCGGGAGTCACCTGCTTGATGGTTATTAGGGTCAGCCACAACAGGGCCAGCTGTGGACTGCCCTTGTAAGGGCGGGAGTTATTGTGGATTATCTAAGGGTCAGTGGTATCCTAGATAGGGCCAGTGACCAAGCCACTGCTCCCCCCGTGCCGGTATTTGGACCAAGCAGCACTGGAGAAGGACGACACCTCACCGACAAAAGGACTGGGTGAGATGGTTCCACTTCAAGTGGTCCTAATATTATTACACTGTATATGACATCCTATTGTCCCTGACCCCCTGCCGCTGTCGGTATTGAGCAGGGTATATATATTATGAGGTCTTTATTTTTTGGGCATTGTTTGTCATGGTGCATGAGTATTGGTTGTCCCCTGTTGGAGCATATCTCACTAGTTTAGCTCTATAGTGGGACATTCACATTACTTTTTGGTCTGGTGTTGATGACGCTGAGTGACAATATTCTGTCTGTTGAGTGGCATGCTACTTCTTGTATATACACTCATCTTTGAAGGCTGCACTTACACAGCATCCGTCTAATCAGTGATACCACATCAGCTATTTGTGTGTTGCAAAACTCAGCACGTCTCCGGTGTTGTTCATTTAGGTGAACGTTACCCGTTCCCCCCTTTTCTGTAAATGATGGTGCCATAGATACACACAGTACATATTGGTCCCATCATTTCCAGGTTTTTAATGGTGTTTGGATCACAGTTTGTATATCTATTTTAAATAACCCAATTAAAGGTTAAGTTTTAATATCACATGTTGCTATATCTATACTAATTGTACATGTTGGAATTCTTTTCTAATACCTATTGGTTTTGAATTGGTGCTATATTCAAACTCTTCGTGTTTGCGCTAATTCTTATCTTCCACCTATTATGACTTTGGCAAGGATAGTAAGGCTGTATGATGAGTGGGGGGAGGTGTTTGTTTAAGGGAGGGTGTGAGGAGAGGTCAGAGGAGCGTTGGATTGTTTTTCTTTCTTAACTTAATGTATGGATGTTTCCGACAGCTTATCTGGGGGCAGAAACCATCCACAACGTCAATGACACAAGGGCTTATGTCATTGGCTGCCTAAGTCACATGTCCCTCTGCATATAAGAAGTGAACATATGGCATTGGTGCCATTTTGAGATAGTACAGATTTGGCAGAGTGCTGCTGTATATAAATCACTGCAGATAAATACTAATTCATAACTCTGTGTTCCTTTCACAAATAGACATTTCAGCATATAAATTCTTATTGCTAAATATGTGGTCCTGCCACAAATAGACATTTCAACATATAAATTGTGATTGCTAATTATGTGGTCCTGCTACAAATAGACATTTCAGAACATAAATCCTGATTGTTAATTTAGTGACAAGTGACTAACAGGTGTGCGTCTAGGGTTGTGAAGCAGCTGGTTAAAAGATGGGGAAAGGTACATCAAATATGAGTGTGAATTACCAAGGAAGGGGGAATAGGTGTGTTGTTCGAGATGTACGTGGGGTAGGTGCTAATGTTACAGAAAGCTGTACTGAACAAACACCTATCCAAAGACAACTGACAACTTTTGTTACTGTATGGGCTGCTGGACTTCCATTCTTTGGCAGCCGCACAAGAAAGAAAGAAGAAAGCCAGCGGAGGAACGGGATGACCACGCATACGTGGAATTTACTTCACGGGTATAATCACTTATCTCCGCTTTGCTAACTCCAATGTTAAATACACTAGGTGACGTCAGCTGGAGGGAGGGGAGACCAAGAAACAAAGACATGACTTGTAGCTTTATATTGGGGAGAAGAAAAGTAAGTGAGCGAATCGCAAAGGCAAGATATGAATCAGTGCAAAGGTGTAGATATAGAATAAGGAATGTGAATAAAATATGGGAATTAATAACAAAAGGGAGCTATGAGGTCAGGCATGAAGTGAAAAGAGATGTATGTGCTGCAAAACTGCAGGTGTAAGTAAGTAGCAATAAAAAACATATAATAAATAATATGAATTTAATAAAAACATACTATAACATATATAAATTATTGCAATAGGGAGAGGTATGTGGTAGCAGGGTAAAGTGCAAATGCAAATAGTAAAAATTAGTATTAATAATATTGAACATACAAATCATCAAAAATTCCATAAAATGGCAATTGCTGAGACACATATGACAAAGCCCAATAATAGGTATAATAATAAGAATACTGGTAGAATAATACAAAAGTAGTGCAGGGTAGTGGTAGTAAAAAAGGGGAGGACACAGTGGGAGTGGAAGTGATAAAGTAAGGGAGGGTGGGAAGTGCACTACCAGAAAAATACGATTATAAATACAAGTATAGGAATAAAAACAACCGCCAAGATATATATGCACATATAAATAAATAAATATATTCACCTCCCTAATTATGTACAAATAGATATGTCTTAAAAAATAAATGTAACAAAGAATAAAATTAAAAATATATTAAAAATAAAAAATATGAAAATACATATACTGTATATGTGTACATATAAATATGTGCAGAAATAAAACACATATTTGATATGAACAAAAAATCGAATTAAAGAGAATAAGATAAAAAGATTACAAAAGTATTTAGTATGATTCTCCCAAATAAAAGACATACAATAAGAAAAACACATAAATAGGGAAACATTTAGTATGTAATATCCAGACATCAATAGATAAAAGGTGGAATGTAGCCAAGTAGTGAAAAAATAGTCAAAAATTAGTAGCCAAAAAACAGAAATAAAATGAAATATAAAGTGTAACAGGGAGATTCAGCAGGATCCTGGATAACGTATGATATGTCTGAGTTGACCCTTGGTTAAATCCGGGCTCCCTTGATCAGATGCTGACAACCACATGTAATCCAACCCATGGGACCAAAAGGAAGTAATGAAAACCAGAAGAACCCTAAAATGTGATAATGATAAAAATAAGAACACATTAAAATTCAAAATTAAAATCATAAAAAAACTTATAAAACCAGGTGACAGGAATGATTCACAGGAAAGGCCCAAAACTCAAATTTTCATTGAGGTTCAGGGGATGTAGTGTATTCAAAGTCCAGATCCATTTGGTCTCAATTTTGGCAAGTTTTTTAATATCACCACCCCTAATGTGAGGAATAAAAGGATCAATACCACGTACATAAAAGTGAGAAACGTCAGAATTATGATGGATTTTAAAATATTTTGACATAGTTTTAAGGGAGGATAGGTCTGTACAATGGCTGCTAAGATGCCATTCACATGTTCTCGAACGCGTACATTCAGTTGTCGTGAGGTAAGACCAACATAAAAAAGACCACATGGGCAGGTAGCATAATAAATCACGGCTTTGGTGTTACATGTGATAGAATGTGTAAATTTGAATGTTTTTGTGGCACTGGAATTTGCTATTGTGGTGGATGTAATGATTTTGGGACAAGCTACGCAGTGACCACATGGGGAACATCCCCATGGGCGCTGATTTTAGTCCAAAATGTACTCAGTTTTTTTGAATAATGACTCTTAACGAGGCAATCTCTCAAATTGTCTGATCTCCTGTATGTGATTTTGAGCTTTTCATGAAGATATTGAGAGAAAACAGGGTCAGCCAAAAGTATTGGCCAGTATCTTTCCAAACACTGACGCAGTGTCGTAGAATGGGAATGATATTTGGTAATAAACTTGACTATGGTTGATGGAGAATTAGCTGTATTGGATGAATAGAGAACTTGCTGTCTGGATGTATGTTTCGCCCTGTTGGAGGCCATTTTAACTGATCAGCTATAGCCCAGTGGGTAGAACCTGTCTTTAAGGTCTTGTGCTTGTTGTGTAAAATCAAGATCGCTAGAACAAATACGTTTAAGACATGTGACGATGAAGCACGGCGTTAACGCAAGTTTCTTTACGGAAAAGATCTGTCTGAAAGACATTATCGGAATCTCTTTTGACAGTAACATCAAGAAAATTAATGGTTGTCATATCAAATCGGTAAGTAAGATGAATTTTGACGTCATTATCTTTAAGTTTATTCACAAAGTCATGTAGAGATTCAGCGGTATTCTACCAGATGAAAAAGATGTCGTCAATGTAACGCGCCCAAAAAAGAAATGCGGTCCATTGATGGCAACCCATCTGACATAAAGCGGTCCCTCTCCCACAGTCCCATGAACAGGTTTGCATACGAGGTCACAAAGGACACCCCCATAGCTGTACCCTGGAGCTGTAGGAAAAAGGACCCCTTAAAAACAAGAAAATTGTTTGAGAGAGAAAAATCCAGAAGTTGTAAAAATGAAATGGGACAAAATAGATGTAAGGGAAGATGTTTTGAGGAAAAATTGAGTGGCCTGTGGACCATTACTGTGCCTAATGTTGGTGTACAGGGACTCAACGTCACACGTAACGAGAAGTGACCTAATCATTTTTTCTAAGAATTTTTTGTTCTAAAGTAGAGTCCAAGCAGAATCCAGACCCTCATATTCAGACAATAACCACCCGTGGGTGGAGGTGATCATGATAAGACTCAGACACCTGAGGCACAAATAAACTGTACTGTGCTGTCAGGGCAGAAAGAGTAGTAGGATCAATTTCAGGGTGCAGAGTGGGACAACAGAGAGGATGATGATTAGGTTCTACATCCCACTTGATGTGAACCCAGAAGAATGCAACTGAGTAGGTCACCAGGGGAGGTGGATGAGGAAGATGAGTTTAAGTTGCGGCTTCCTGAACAGACACAGAGTGATACAACCATGGCAGCCACAACTTTGGCATAGTACTGTCCTCAGAGGTGGCACCTCAATTACCCTTGCTTCAACGTGCGTCACAGTTCTCCAACCTCCCACTGACAGATGGGCAAGTCTGCAGAGCAGAGCACACATTTTATTCCATGGACATCAAAGGTCTTCTCCAAAGATTCACAGGCTCAGGAATAGGAAAACATCTGCACCAATGCCCAAAATCTTTGTGAGTTGGATCCGGGGCCAGAAAAAGTAGGGTGTGAGTAAAATCCAGACCCTTGTCAACAGATGTTAACCCCTGGGGGTCGAGATTATGATGATGAGACTCAGATGCCTGAGGCAGATGCATATTGTACTGTGTAGTCAGGTTAGGAAAAGGAGGAGGGTGACTCTCAGGGCAAGGAGTGGGACATCATTGAGGATGATGATGAGCTTGTAAATCCCACTCAGTGTGAACCTAGAGACACGCAACTGAGTAGTTCAGCAGAGGAGGTGGTGGATTAGGAGGAGGAAGACAAGTAGGTTATGTTGCCACTTCCCACACAAACACATAGTGATGCAACCATGACAAGCACTGCATCTTCAGCCACAACTCTGGCTGTGGCCAGCAAAAGTCACATGTCTTCAGTTCACATGGGTGGCAAGGATTGCCTAGCTTGGGACATTTTTGAGACCACAAAGGATAACCCAATTTACGTTATCTACCAACTTTGCAAAAAATGACTCAGTAGAGGCAGAAACTCCGATAATGTGACTACTACATGCATGAACTGGCACATGCCCATACAATGTGCGTTGAGCTAGAACATGGCTTAATAGGCCTTGTCAATCACCGGCCACCACATGTCTGCTGCTTATTCCTCCTCCATGACTGAGGCAAGTGTTCTCATAGCTCTCTGACCGTAAAAACTCCATTTTTTTTACGCTACAGTCTGGCAGAGTTGGAGCCCGTCAGCAGTTACAGAAGTAGATATGCCTGCTGTTTTTCACCGATCTCAGACACCAAGCACACCACATCTTTCTTAATCAACCATAATATCTCCAGCTGCACTTCTCTCACAGTCCACCAGTTTGTTGTGTACTCTACCCTCTCTCAGCATGTAGCCAGTCATAGATCCTGCAGTTGTGGTCATGTAAAAAGTTATTTACTCCTATACTTGCCAAAGCTAAAAGCTTGAATTTCATCATATCCAATCTGTTTGCCACTGAAATGCTGCCTTTCTACCTGGTAGATACAGGCGGCTTCCAAAAGCTGATGGTCATTGCAATCCCTTAGTACCAGTTGCCTAGTCGCCATTACTTCTCTAATAAAGCTATACCTGCGCTACACCAGCATGTTGAAGACAACATTACCGATTTGTTGAAAAAATTTGTGTCTCACAAGATGTATTTCACCACTGACATCTGACCGGGGTGGTACATTTTGCTGACTGAGCACTGGGTGACTCAGGTGGCTGAGAGGGCAGGTGTGCAATGGCTGTTCCACAAGTCTTCAAATCCCCACGGCCTATGGGACACACCTGTGTATTTACCACTTCATCCACTTCTTCTGCCTCCAACTCCTCTATACCCTCCACCTGCACCCTCAACCTCTTCCTTAATGTGACACACATTCCAACAATGCAGAGAGAATTCCCCCACCTCCATACTGTGCAACTAAGGTTCAACACAATCAGGCACTGTTGAAATTAAAATGCATTGGACAACGCAGTCACACAGCTGCAGACTTGTGGACAGCTACACAGGCCGAGTTTGCGCAATGGCTGTCTCCACTGAACCTGGAACCAGCTTCACTCACATGCCTTGCAACCTGGTTGTGCAGCAATTTCTAGGCCACTGTTCTGAACTGGAAGGCATGGTCGCTGTGTGTTTATTTACTTCTGCTGTTTGCACTCCATGGCTTGCAACGCTACAAAGCTCCTTCGGCCTACCGATTAATCGGATGATATGCGATGTTCCGACACAGTAGAATTACACTCTGTACATGTTGCAACAGCTATGGCAGCAGCGATGAGCCCTGGTGCAGTATGTCATGAAGAATAGCCTGGGCCAATGCAGTCCGGTCGTGTGGCAAATCACACTTGTGGAGTGGGCCCAGATGAAGAGGCTCTGCACCCTTCTGCACAGTTTTGAAATGGCTACAAAGATGGTTAGTGCTGGCAATGCCATCATCAGCATCACTATTCAGCTTATCTATATGTTGGAGCACACTTTGAGTAGTCTGTGGGAGTAGGTGGGGGTCCCAGAGGAAGAAATGGAAGCAGAGCTGGATGAGGAAGGGATACCATTTCCTATAAGGTCCGTACAGTCGTCGCCCAGAAAGGAGTCATGGGAGGGTGAAGTCCATCAATCGAAGCAGGCTCATTGTAACAAACTGGTAGTGAAGGTGCGGTACACAAGGAACAAATGGAGGAGGAAGAGGTGATGGGCCATCATCAGCATCACTATTCTGGTCATCTACATACTGGAGCAGACTTTTAATAGTGATCCCAGCAGAAGAGGAGGAAGCAGAGGAGGGATACTAATATCTCTAAGATCCAAACTTTCGTCATACAGCTAGGTGGCATGGGCGGGTGGAGTACAGCGATCAAGGGGGGCTCATGGTACTAGATAAATGGCTAATGAGGGGGCAGCGGCTGAGGAACAAATAGACGAGGATGAAGAGGAAGAATTCAGGGACACATAACATTTAGATGAGGAAGATATCGATCCCTCTCTGTTGTTTATGTTTGGTGGTAGAGAACGGAAGCAGCAAGCTTGAGTGTTACCCCACCACCAACACACTATGGACTTGGACCTCACAGAAGCATCTGCCACATGAGCACCTTCTTGCTGCACTATCTGCAATATAATGTCCGTATTGTTATTAGAAATAGTGTTGACTACTGGGTTGCCACTCTGTTAGATCCAACATACAATTCTGCCAGATGCTTCCCCCACGGAAAGAGACATGCGCATGCTGAGTATCAAAACAAGCTTGTACACAGTCTTAAGATTGGTTTTCCCCAAGACAGTAGAGAGACTTCCAACCCCGGTGATGTCGAGCCATCATCACGGAAACATTAGCAGCAGTTTAAGTGGCAGAAGCAATTTCCACGAGTTTAGACACACGTTTTTTTAGACCATTCCATGTACCAGCAGAGTATAAGTCTGACATAAAGTGAACGACTCGAGAGGATGGTGCAGGAGTATCTAGAGCTCAACGTTCCATGCAAATGGGGGGGCTGGGGGGTTGCACACTTTTGCATTTTGGTGTTCAAAGATGGAAGAATGGCCTGAGATCGCCAGTCGTGCCTTAAAGGTTTTGTCATGCTCAGCAGCCGCTGCTGGTGGTATCCTGACTGATAAGCGCATCCGGCTATCCCTTGAAAGTGTACACTGCCTAACTTTCATCATGTTGAACAAGTCATGGATCTCCAATGATTGTCAGAGACTGCGCAGACCAGATGATGCTGTAGTTTTCAGTGTCCTGCATTGATCTTGTGTTATTGCAGTCTGCTACACATTTGTCGTGGCTTTTGTTGCTAATGCTGCTGATGTTACTAATAAGTGCTTTGGTGGAGCAACAATAAAAAGGTGTGTCCACTGCTGTTACTTTTACATCTCTTATTCGGGTCTCCTTGTGTGTTGCCTGTAGTGGCAGGAGTCTCAGAGCACCAGGCCTACACCTGTCACTAATCCACCTCTTACTGATCAATGTTTAAGCTAAAAATGCTGTGCCAGACCTTGTTTCAGGCCCGATCCCATACAGCCATTCTCCAGCATTATATTACTTGTACTCTGGGGCAATTGATGCCACTTTAGTGGTTTCTGCCCATACTTTTTTGAACTGTGGAGACTCCAAGTTTGGTGTCAGTGTTGCCTGTAGTGGCAGGGGTTCCAAAGACCAGTAGGCGTATACCATTCACTCACCCACCCACCTCTTAATTTTTACTTAATTTGAAAGCTGTAAATGCTGGGGCCAGTCCCAGTCTTATGCATGGTCCATGCCTGACTGCTGCACCATTATACTATATGTAGTCTGTGCAATTGATGCCTCTTCTCTTGTGTTTGCCCATGTTTTTTTGAAATTGGGGTGAGGACTCCTAGTTGGGTCTCCTTGTGTGTTTCCTGTAGCAGTAGCGCTCCCAGACTGGCAACCATGCAGCTACCTTTCACTCATCTACCTTTCTTACTATCCGTAAATGTGTCTAGCAATGACAGTCTTTGAAGCTAATATTGGTGCCACCTGAATGTGGCTGAGAAGAAAAGCAGCTTGAGCTGTGGCATGAGGTATGAGGGTTCCCATCACACCTACATCTGTCACTCATCCACCTCAATATTTCTTATGTTAATAGGCTGGTAAGCTAATGGTTGTGCTTGGAGCTGTTTGGTAGCTTTTGAGCCAGCCCTGAAGGTGTTGTTTATGCTTTGGTTTTGCCTCCCATTGAATTCAGTGAGGTTCGGATATGTTCGTTGAACTTTTCGAGGAAGTCGGTAGCCGGACAGAACCTTGAAAAGTTCGCTCATCTCTACTTATTATCCAGCTGACTGAGAGGTGTAACTGTTAACTATTGCTGATGAGTTGGTAAGTAAAACCTTCAACTCCTCAATTTCCCTGATTTAGACTCCACGACTCCCTCATGCATGACTCATATTTGTGATTAATTTATTGTAGTAAAATGATAACATCAGGCTTTTTATCATCATTATTATGATGCCATTATGAAGTTGTTTAGATAGAACATAAAATATATTTATTGGAATACAAGTTTAGAACACAAAAAACTTTAATAAATTATAAATGTGCAATACACTATGCAGTAAGTGAAAAAAAAAGTTTTCAACAAAAATGTATGGAATAACATTTGTGCAGTATATGAATTTGTTCTCCATCAGATCCTCCTTCATAAATGACCTCAAATTTGACCTAATTACTTTAAGGCTAGAGTGCAACCTCTCTTCACTAACTTGGGTTGGTGGCAAAACAGAAACCTCACGGGCAATATCTCAGGATATAAATAAATTGCCTCATTCACAGTCAGTTTTGATAAATGATTGAAATCTTCTACTTCTTTGAGAGCAAATTACTAGATTTATTTTGATAGCTGTATGCTTTTGATATTAATAATCACCAGACAATTTCTATTATTTATAGGCCATTAAACCATTAGACCTTTATTGACTATTATCTGTGTATATGTCTATGGGGATATTAGGTATGCACTTTATTTGTTATTGCACTTTAGACACTAGCACCTTATGTTATGTTTTATTCTAGTCCCCGTAGTGGGCTATACCGAAATCAGCTTTGTTACTCCACTCCTGAAGAACCTCTTAATTTAAGGGAAAATGCGTCGGGTGGTCATTTGACCACTCTATTTAGAGTGGTTTATTTTTTGGAATAACATGTCCCAGGTCATAATCTGTCTGGGTGAGTGTGTTTGACTGTTATTTACGGCATTTAGCTTCCCCTTGTAGGTGCATCATACTTAGGTTTATATTATGTGGTAATGGTATTGCTTGTTATCCCTTATCTCATTTATGTAGAGCTCTACAGGGTTTTGATGGTCAGTCATCGGTGAGTGTGGGCATCATTGTGCAGGACTAGGATGCCGACCTCCGTGGCAAGATCATCGTAAGAGTAGGGCCTACTAGGGTCAGCCTCCCTTGGCTCTATATATTTATATTACTACATTGTTGTTTCTAATGAGTGTTGATTGTTATGGGACAGTTTCTCATTTCTAATATTTAATCTAATAAAGTCAAAATTTTAGGAGTTATTTTTTTATTTTTGGTTTTGTTGCACTTATAAATTCTTTTTTTCAGATTCTTTTCAACTGACCTGGATTTAGTGTTACCTGAGGGGTGGCCATATCTGCAAGAAAGGATTTCAGCTCATGCAATTGCTCAATTACTAAATAAGTGCTGCGTCACTGAATGGCTTGATCAACAATTGCCTCTTTTCCTGCACATCTCTTCAAGATGGAATCAACTTTAGGGATTCTGGCAGCAATAACCAATTTCCTCACTTTGCCAATCAGAGTTTCAGCATGTCCCTCTTGCAGATGATCTCTTATTGCCAGTCCCAGCATGTGCGCAACACAGTGCATGGGATAAATTTGAGAGAGATGTGAAGCAGCTTCAACAAGATCATCTAATTCTAAACGATCATTTTGCTGTTTACTGAAAGTTTAGATTTGATTTAAGAAGTACTTACCATAATCCTTATTTCCTGTTCACTCTAGATTCTCTAGCAGTTCTGAGATGATTTCAGGCATTCTTTGTGTCTTTGGTTTTTACCCTTATCTGTAGAGGAGGAGCTTCACTACTTATATCATGTAGCTGAAGTGCAGCAGAGATTCATCTCAACTAAAAACCTAGATTCTTTGATTGGAAATAGAACAAATATTTCATAGCTTTCCTAAACTCTAATGAAAAAAACTATTCAACCACTGTTCCCAATTTATTATATATTTTAGAAGTGAAAGTCAGTCCATTTTATACTGACTCCAACTCCACCAAAATCAACACAGCCTCTGACTCCACGATTCCGATTTCACAACCCTGCTGGTAATTGACATCTCATCATCACAACTCAGGTGAGAATGTTCATTTTTATAATATTTGTATCACCAACATTTATGTGGTGACCGTTATGACTCAACATTTCAGGTTGTACAGGTTGGTGCAACTTAAACTTGGTTTGTGAAAGAAAAGATAAAAGAATGCCTGAGTTATATTTTGTTTCATCTTATACTAATGTGTATGCCAAGAACAGTGTTGTGACCTGGTAGGTGACTGGACTTATTGATGTTTGTTATTGTAGCAGTACCTACTGTGCAATTATTATTGTACTCCCTATGATGTGCCTGCATTAATTGCTGAGCAATTTGTTAGGTATTTGAGTAAATTATTTGGTGAACCCTACTTGTTGATAAATTAGTAGGCGTATTTTTATCTTTGTCTGCTGAACACCTGTTTTCAATTCTTAAACATATCAATAAAGATTACAGTTTAGTATTTTCCCATTATATGCTATTTATAGTTGATCTATTTAGCGAGTGTGACCACTTTTTAATACCCAACTATTAATAATTGGGATCACGGGGCAAACCCCCTCATCAAGTACAAAAGATTCTAGAAAAGCCTTACTAGTAGAGATGTGACAATCAAATCTATCAGACAGGTAAAAATATCTGTGATTAATAGATCATAGGCCTACGAATCTCCTTACCTCCCAGCATTTATGATTCTTCTGTTGCTTAGCCAGGCTGGTGTGACATCATCATTGTTTCATATAATTATATGTACAGCGGGTGTCAATCAATTCTCATGACCTAATCCAACAACCAACTCAATAATCTCAAGATCCCTAAGAACTTCTGAATGCCTTCCTAACATCCATAGCTCTTCTTTTGATTATCATTGTCTTTTCTCTCCCTCAATTAAATATTAGTCTCTGTCCTGTCTCCCTCCAATTCAAAACAATCCCCTGTACTATGTCCTCTCTCCCTACTCCCAGTTAATTTATAGACCTTGTTCTATGTCCCCCATGCCCCAATTTATTACCAGTTCTTGTCATGTGTCATTTCCCTCCACCCCTAGTTCATTATCATTCTCTGTCCTGAGTCTTTCCTCAAACTTTGTTATAAAAAGGAAATGCCTCTCTAGATGATTCCCCATGACATTGCTTCTTTCAGTGGTATAGGTCTCTTCTGGCCAGAGACCTGAGTAATAAAGTCATTGCATCCCCTACATCATAGATAAAGTTCCACACAGAAAGTTCTGCTGCTATTTCCTTTTGCAGGCAGTGGAGCTGCAGAAATGCTCCCTACCCGACGATGTACCGTCATTGCCAAAAGTGTTGGCACCCAAGAAATTATTACAGAAAATAATATATTTTTCAGAGAAAATTATTGCAATTACATTTATTTTGTTATATACTGTTGTATGTATTGGAACAACACAAAACAAACAGAGAAAAAAAGGCAAGTTAGACATACTTTCACCCAAAACTCCAAAAATGGGCAAGATGAAATTGTTGCCACCTTTCCACAATTCCTGAAAAAATTCCAAAAATACTATCCCACTCCGTGAACATATATAAACACATACACATATGGACTCCAGAAAGTCTAGGGAAATAAACTCCCAATCAATATTTCACATAACAATTATAATGTCTGATAATACTATTCACTGGGCAAACAGTCCTAAATCACCCCTGTACAAATCTGTCCACTGCCTGTCAATTGAGATATAACTTACGTTACACGCACCCTAGGATTCTATTGGTGACCCATTCCATGACGGCTATACCTTAAAAGCTGCCCCTATCTTCCTTCACTATTGTAAAATGATAAACTGAACTCTTATATATATCTCACTCTCAAACAACAGTTCAATTACTGACAACAATGGTCACTTATCTCATAGGAGTATTCATGGCAGCACCCTCATGGTATTTTCATTGGTACATGGTGATACCCAGACTTTCCACAGTCTCTATTATCGTGAATAATCACAAACTCCCCCCACTTGTGTATTGTGGTTCATCAGGAGACAAGATTGTGGTTCAATCGCCATCATGTTTTCAGCTGCACATATGACAATCCCTGCCACTCCAGGCCGGTGCATGTGGTTGACAGCAAATATGTGCAGCTGAGAAACATGATGGTGATTGAGCCACAATCAATGAACCCCAGTAGGGGCCTTTTTTTCCAGACCATGGTGATGGCCATTTTAGCAGCTAAAATAGCATGAGCAGTAAATACTCTTCCTCTTAGGGGCACAGACTATTGCCTATTGACAATAAGGCTAGAGAGGTTGAATTTTTAACTTTAGGTTCAATGGTAATGGAAATCAACTGAAAAGTGGAAATCCACAAATTCAACATAACCAGACATTCCCAAAGAATATGCAGTACAGTACCCTTTTGGCCACCACCCAGTCAACACACATGAGAAATAACATGTTGCTAAGTTTCAACGGGGTGTAATACCAATGCAGTAAGGTTTTCATATAGGCTTAATAATATACAGCACAAGAGAAAGTAAGATTTATATAGTTAAGGGTATAAGACCAGTAAGACCCAGAAGTGATTCAAATGAAGATCCTTCAAATTAATCTAGAAGCTATTTTCAGTACTTAACCCATCCAGTTGACAATATATTGCAAACGATGCGTGACCCGCCTAGATCTCAGAACTCACTCTATTTCATACTTCCGATCCTCCTCAATTATGTTTCAAGGACCAGACAATTCTTAAAAATCTCTTAAGGGAAGAGTGGAATGAGTTGTTGATGTTCCAAGCTACAAGGAGTTGAAGCTTAACCGTCACATGACTCAAAACTTTACTGATCCTTTAAGGACCTACAAAATTGGGAGCAAATTTCCGAGAAGCCACTTTTAAGCTCCCTCCAGACTTTTCTCAATAGGGAAGAAAATTTCTCCTTCCCTGGACAGAGGACTAAAACCCTGAAAAATTCTTAAAAACTGGATGAAAACCTCCACAACAAAAAAAAGAGAGGCCCTGAGCCATGGAGGTATAGTTATTTAAAGCAAGGGGCAAAAAATACATCCATGCTAACTGATTAGATGAAATGAGACACCTCAAATATATCTTCTGATTCATCCTCTCAATCTGTTCATTAGTTTTTTGATGGTAGCCTGAGTGAAACAATAATTTGATACCCAATCTGGAAGAAAAACTACACCAAAAGCTAACCAAAAACTGGACCCCTATATCGGAAATAATACTATTGGGAACACCATGTAGTTTAATGATGTGAGAAATTAACAAGCTTTTAGCTGTAGAAGTGGAACCAAATGAACCATCTTGCTGAAATGGTCCACCACAACATACACAACAGTATTACTGTCAGAATAAGGTAAATCAGTGACAAAATCCATGGAAAAGTGGGTCCAGGGCTGTGACCAAATCTTGTTAAGCAGGAGATAACCCGCAGGAGCCTGACAAGAAGCTTTAGCCTTGGCACAGACTCTGCATTTACGAACATACTCATCAACAGTCTTATGAGCATTCTGCCACCAAAAAGGACCTAGAAAGAGATCTCTAGTGGCAGAAGAATCCAAATTGAATTATGCACCTCATCTAGAAGAAGTCGTAAAGAGAATGGTACTGTCACGCTCCCCGGGTACTCTGCTCCGCTCCCCGGGTCCTCTGCTCCGCTCCCCGGGTCCTCTGCTCCGCTCCCCGGCTCACCTGCCACGCTCCCCGCTCTCCAGCCTCCTGTGCCCACGCTTCCCAAGCCTCTGGGTTCCCACTCCCGGCGCCCGTCGGCTTCCCAGTCCCTGGCCGGCTCTGCTGCGTCCTCCTCTCAGCTTCCTGCCCTGGCTTCTGGCACCCGGGCCGCGCGCATGCGCATTAGGGTGCGCGCGCGGTCACTGACCCTTTCTTAAAGGGCCAGTGTCCACTGACAGGAAATGATGCATACAGGTACAGGGTATAAAGGGGGTTAATGTCCAAGGGAGCGGGGCCTGTTCTTCGTGTTTTCCCAAGCTAGGAGTCAGGTCTCCTTGTGTTCTGTGAGATACTTACCTCTCTGTCTTCTAGAGCCGATCCTGCAACGCCATCCGGTCCTGCTGTATCTCGAACCCCAAACGCTGCCCATCTGCCATCCTGACAGTCCGTACCATCTCGGTTCCCTGCGGTGACCCGTCATCTCGCTCCAACGGTTCCGGACCCCGCCAGACATCATCACGGCTTCCGAACCTGAGCTCCGTCACCCGGACCACCATCAGTGACCCCGTGGTCCCAGGGACTTCTCCATTGTGTTCTAAGTGCACGGACTGTCCAGCTACCTAAAGTGCTCCGGCTACCGGACTCCTTTCCCTCATCGGGGAGTTCGGCCCAGAGGATCCACCTCCCGGGTCTGCCCGTCCATCTGGCCCTAACAGTAAGAACAGGCCATGGATCCCGCCGAAGCACTAGCGGCCTTGCATGAGGAACTCCAACGCCAGCGTGAAGTCCAGACCCGCATGCTGAACTTTATGACCTCCGTGGACGCCCGCTTGAACACGCTACAAGCCTCAGTCACATCTTCAGCGCCTCGGGTCTCCACTAGCCAATCCACGGCCCCCGATCCCGTGGCAGCCTCCTCGGATGCTTCCAGACTGCGTTTGGCCTCACCACCCCGGTACGCCGGAGATCCCAAGACCTGCAGGGGGTTTATAAACCAATGCTCCCTCCATTTCACGCAGCTGCCACATTTGTTTGCCTCCGACCAAGCCAAGGTCGCCTTCATCATGTCTCACCTAGAGGGCGAGGCACTGGAGTGGATGAACTTTTTGTGGGAGAAGGAGGACCCTATGACCAAGAACCTCCAGGAGTTCCTGCAGGCCTTTCGCAGCACCTTTGACGAACCCGGACGCGCCTCCGCGTCTGCTTCATCTCTTCTCCGGTTACGTCAGGGGACTCTGACGGTGGGTCAATACGCCATCCGTTTCCGCACCTTGGCTTCAGAACTCGGGTGGAATAACGAGGCCCTAACCGCCGCCTTCTGGGAAGGACTCTCGGGTCGAATCAAAGATGAGCTGGCTGGACGTGACGTACCGTCCACCCTGGACGCCCTGATTACCCTAGCGACTCGAGTGGAAATACGCTTTCAGGAGCGGTCCAAAGAGGTGTCCCGTGAGAGACGTCCGGTAAGGCATTCCTCTCCTCCACAGAAGCCCGCCGTACTCCAGTCAACGGCCTCTGGTGTCTCCGTCCATGAGCCCATGCAGATCGACCGTGTGCGACAGTCTGAACAACGCCGAGCCGAGCGGCTCGCCAAGGGTCTCTGCTTCTACTGCGGAGAGGGCACACACCTGCTACGCTCCTGTCCAGAGAGGCCGGGAAACTCCAAAGCCTAGGGTTGGTAGGAGAGGCCACCCTAGGTGCTGGGACTCTCTCAGACCCAGTTACATGGACTGTGCAAGTGACAACGGGAGAGACGCGGTTTACGGCGGAGGCGTACCTCGATTCTGGGGCAGCAGGCAATTTCATCCAGCAGGCCACGGTGGACAAATACCAGGTGCCTGTTACTCCACTCGCCAAACCTCTTGTGATTGCCTCTGTGGATGGGAGACCCCTCTCTGACACCATCTCCTGGATCACCAAGCCGCTTGAACTGCGTATCGGTGCTCTGCACACCGAGAACATCGCTCTCTACGTCCTCCCACATATGTCACATGAAATCCTGCTGGGCCTTCCTTGGTTGCGGACACACGAGCCTTCAGTCAGCTGGGGTACTGGCGATATCACTCGATGGGGGTCTTCTTGCCATGAGAACTGTCTGAAGACCATACAACCTATCCGGCGACCTCCGGTTCCCGAGTCCCTACCGGGACTGCCCTCAGCCTATTGGTCCTTCGTGGACGTCTTTGATAAGAAGGAGTCCGAAGTACTTCCGCCACATCGTCCTTACGATTGTGCCATTGACCTGCTCCCGGGAACTACACCACCTCGAGGACGGATATATCCACTGTCTCCAGCCGAAACAAGGGCCATGTCTACGTACATCACAGAGAGCCTGGCTAAGGGATTCATTCGGAGATCCTCCTCTCCTGCTGGAGCAGGCTTCTTCTTCGTAAAGAAGAAAGAGGGCGACCTACGCCCATGTATAGACTACCGGGGATTGAACCTAATCACCGTAAAAAACAAGTACCCCCTGCCGCTCATCCCCGAATTGTTTGATCGGCTCAGAGGAGCTCGTGTGTTCACCAAGTTGGATCTTCGGGGTGCCTACAACCTGGTCCGTATCCGCTCAGGGGATGAATGGAAGACCGCGTTCAACACTCGCGATGGGCACTATGAATACTGTGTGATGCCCTTCGGCCTGTGTAACGCACCAGCAGTCTTCCAAGAATTAGTGAACGATGTGTTCCGGGACCTTCTCTACGTTTGTGTGGTGGTATATCTGGATGACATCCTTGTCTTCTCTCCGGACCTCCAGACCCACCGAGAGAACGTGCAACTGGTTCTACAAAGACTGAGAGAGAATCGTATGTACGCCAAGTACGAGAAGTGCGTCTTCGAACAGTCTTCTCTCCCCTTCCTCGGTTACCTCATCACCGATACCGGACTGCAGATGGATCCAAAGAAGGTCTCTTCCGTTCTCAACTGGCCTCCTCCTTCTGGACTGAAGGCAATCCAACGCTTTCTGGGATTCGCCAACTATTACCGCCAGTTTATTCCTCACTTCTCGGCTCTGACTGCTCCTCTTTCCGCCTTGACCAAGAAGGGGGCTAATCCAAAGGACTGGTCACCTGCGGCCGACGCCGCGTTTGGCTCTCTAAAGCGAGCCTTTGCCTCCTCTCCTGTACTCCACCGTCCAGAGCTAAACCGCCAGTTCACCTTGGAGGTGGATGCCTCCTCCTCGGGAGCCGGAGCAGTGCTCATGCAGAAATCCTCCTCCGGGAGGATGGTGACTTGCGGTTTCTTCTCCAAGAGCTTCTCAGCGCCTGAACGCAACTACACCATCGGTGACAGAGAGCTATTGGCAGTCAAGCTGGCTCTGGAGGAATGGCGCTATCTCCTGGAAGGAGCAGTGTACCCCGTCATTATTTACACGGACCACAAAAACCTGGAATACCTGCGGACGGCTCAGCGACTGAACCCACGGCAAGCCAGGTGGTCCTTGTTCTTTGCCCGGTTCGACTTCCAGCTCCATTTCCGACCCGCGAACAAGAATGTACGCGCTGATGCCTTGTCTAGGTCTTTCATGCCCATGGAGCAGGAGGAAGAGACATCCCAACCCATCATCTGTCCTAGTAAGATCATTCCGGTGGCTCCTGTCACCCTGGCCCAGATACCGCCTGGGAAGACCTATGTCTCTGAGACTGACAGGCAAAAAGTGTTACACTGGGGCCATGCCTCAAAAATAGCCGGTCATGCAGGTCAGAAGAGAACATGGAGTACGATTGTACGTCATTACTGGTGGCCATCTCTTCGCACGGACGTCGCCTCTTTTGTCTCTGCCTGCTCCTCCTGTGCCAGGAACAAGACTCCCAAACACCTGCCATATGGTCGTCTTCTGCCTCTGCCTATACCCTCAGTTCCCTGGCAACACATAGCGATGGACTTTATTACGGACTTGCCATTGTCCTCCGGACACACAGTCATATGGGTCGTGGTGGATCGGTTCTCTAAAATGGCCCATTTCGTTCCTATGGCTGGACTGCCCTCTGCCCAGGAACTCGCGGACGCCTATATACATCACATCTTCCGCTTGCATGGCTTTCCATCACACATAGTGTCCGACAGAGGAACTCAGTTCACCTCCCGCTTCTGGAGGGCTCTCTGCAAACATCTGGGAGTGACTCTGGACTTTTCTTCGGCCTACCATCCTCAGTCGAACGGCCAAGTGGAACGGGTCAATCAGATATTGACCTCTTTCTTACGTCACTACGTCAACGCCCATCATGACGATTGGTCCACGCTTCTTCCTTGGGCTGAATTCTCCCATAACCACCACGTCAGTGAATCCTCCTCCTATTGCTGAGGACGACATCTATGCGGTAAGGGATATCGTGGCCATGAAGACCGTACGAGGTCGACAGTTCTTCCTGGTGGACTGGGAAGGGTATGGTCCTGAGGATAGGTCCTGGGAGCCCAGAGAGAATGTGGGTACTCCTCTGATCCGTGCCTTCCTGTCCCGGTTGCGGGGTGGGGGGGGGGGTACTGTCACGCTCCCCGGGTACTCTGCTCTGCTCCCCGGGTCCTCTGCTCCGCTCCCCGGGTCCTCTGCTCCGCTCCCCGGCTCACCTGCCACGCTCCCCGCTCTCCAGCCTCCTGTGCCCACGCTTCCCAAGCCTCCGGGTTCCCGCTCCCGGCGCCCGTCGGCTTCCCAGTCCCTGGCCGGCTCTGCTGCGTCCTCCTCTCAGCTTCCTGCCCTGGCTTCTGGCACCCGGGCCGCGCGCATGCGCATTAGGGCGCGCGCGCGGTCACTGACCCTTTCTTAAAGGGCCAGTGTCCACTGACAGGAAATGATGCATACAGGTACAGGGTATAAAGGGGGTTAATGTCCAAGGGAGCGGGGCCTGTTCTTCGTGTTTTCCCAAGCTAGGAGTCAGGTCTCCTTGTGTTCTGTGAGATACTTACCTCTCTGTCTTCTAGAGCCGATCCTGCAACGCCATCCGGTCCTGCTGTATCTCGAACCACGAACGCTGCCCATCTGCCATCCTGACAGTCCGTACCATCTCGGTTCCCTGCGGTGACCCGTCATCTCGCTCCAACGGTTCCGGACCCCGCCAGACATCATCACGGCTTCCGAACCTGAGCTCCGTCACCCGGACCACCATCAGTGACCCCGTGGTCCCAGGGACTTCTCCATTGTGTTCTAAGTGCACGGACTGTCCTGCTACCTAAAGTGCTCCGGCTACCGGACTCCTTTCCCTCATCGGGGAGTTCGGCCCAGAGGATCCACCTCCCGGGTCTGCCCGTCCATCTGGTCCTAACAGGTACATACAGTTTTCCAACAGGCAAATCCCAAGGTGCACTGTGCTGAGTTTGCTGAATGCACTTGTCTGAGATCAATCCCTAGAGCAACCATCATCACCAGCACACTCACTAAGATTCTTAACAGGATTTTAATTTCTCAACTCTGGAACAAAATTAGGAGACAGAGGATCAGCTTTAACATTCTTAAGGTACTGTCACACTAAGCAACGCTCCAGCGATCCCACCAGCGATCTGACCTGGCAGGGATCGCTGGAGCATCGCTACATAGTTGCTGGTGAGCTATCAAACAGGCAGATCTCCACAGCAATCAGAGATCAGCCACCAGCGACCCATGTAATGACGCTGTGCTTGGTAACCATAGTACACATCGGGTTACTAAGCAAAGCGCTTTGCTTATAGTTACCCGATGTGTACCTTGGCTACGTGTGCAGGGAGCAGGGAGCCGGCTTCTAGAATCTGCGGATGCTGGTAACCAAGGTAAATATTTGGTAACCAAGCAAAGCCTTTGCTTGGTTACCCGATGAGTACCTTAGTTACCAGCGTCCGCAGAAGCCGGCTCCCTGCTCCCTGCACATTCAGATCGTTGCTCTCTTACTGTCAAACAGAGTGATGTGTGTTTCATAGCGGGAGAGCAACGACCAAAAAATGGTCCAGGACATTGAGCAACAACCGGCGACCTCACAGCAGGGGCCAGGTCATTGCTGGATGTCACACACAGCGACATCGCTAGCAAGATCGCTGTTACGTCACAAAAACTGTGACTCAGCAGCAATGTCTCTAGCTATGTCGCTTAGTGACACGTGACCTTTAGCCCTGGGGAGATAATTCATAGAGAAATCAAACAGAGCAAAGAAAAGAGCCCACCACACCTGTCTGGTGTTTAGACACTTAGCAGCATCAACATACAATAGCTTTTATGATTAATTAAGAAGGTTACTTTATGTCTAGCCCCCTTCAACCAGTCTCCATTCCTTAAACGCTCTTTTAACCACCAAAAGCTCATTGTCACCAATGTCATAGTTAGATTCGGCTTGAGAGAACATCTGCGAATAAAAGCACAGGGATGAAGGTAACTATTCGTTTTTTTTTGCTAAAAAACAGCCATCATTCTACAGCAAAATTGTCTACTTCAACCATGAAAGGCAGCTCAGTCTTAGGCCACACTCACGTGGAAATCACGCATGTGCCGCGAGACACGTATTTTCCCTGAGTGTTGCGTGTGGTAAGTATGTGTCTCCGGTACGTGCGGTCCACGTGTGTTCTCCATGTGCTATCCGCGATAACACACGGAGAACCGGTAATTTGCATACTCACGTGGCAGATGCTGCTGTCCAGAGTTCTGATCTTCTGCTCCAGCCCCGCCCACTTCCTGCTGATGCTGCTTCTGGCCGAGCGGAGGGGCGAAGATTAGAGCCCGTGACAGCACGCCCACCTCCATAACATGCTCATAACGTGCGGCGGACGGCAGCAACTGTTTACAGCGGAAGATTCTGCAGGGCTGAAGGAAGTGAGTATGTGTTTTTTTATTTTAAATTAATGACACGTGTTTCTCCGGCGCGTGACACACGGGACTGCATCCACACTACATCCGTGTGGTACTGTGACGCCCTGGACCAGCCAGGTAGTCACAGATAGTGCCCAGCACAACACCAGTCCCCTAACAAGGTGTCATCAGCCAAACACTTAAAACCCTAGTCACCCCCCTCAGGCTTGATGGGCACACCAGGGGGCAGACCCAGGCGGTTGTCCACGCCCTCCGAGGAGTTCAGAGAGCCTGAGGTGGGAAAAGTAGTCAGTTCAGGCAGTTCAGTGGAGGAGGTCAGGCCTGTGTGACAACTTAAGCAAGCATTGTTGACCTTAGGGAGATCAACATATCCACTGCGGAGACACCATCACGTGTTTCTCAACGCAGTGATTCTAGAGCATTGCCCCCTGGGAAGTATGCAAATAAGAAAGCCGCGGAGACACCATCACGTGTTTCTCAACGCTGGCAGGAAACTAGCCAGGTCTTTCACCGGGAAGGAACAACCACGGGAAGGGCAGTCTCCAGTCAAGGAGACCACCTATACCAAACATGGTATCCATCCACAGACAGCCGTTTCGGGGTATTTGCCCCTCATCAGTGTGGAGTAGGAATCTGGCTAGTGTGGGCAATGCCTAGTAAAAGACTACTTAAGCAAGCATTGTTGACCTTAGGGAGATCAACATATCCACTGCGGAGACACCATCACGTGTTTCTCAACGCAGTGATTCTAGAGCATTGCCCCCTGGGAAGTATGCAAATAAGAAAGCCGCGGAGACACCATCACGTGTTTCTCAACGCTGGCAGGAAACTAGCCAGGTCTTTCACCAGGAAGGAACAACCACGGGAAGGGCAGTCTCCAGTCAAGGAGACCACCTATACCAAACATGGTATCCATCCACAGACAGCCGTTTCGGGGTATTTGCCCCTCATCAGTGTGGAGTAGGAATCTGGCTAGTGGGGGCAATGCCTAGTAAAAGACTACTTAAGCAAGCATTGTTGACCTTAGGGAGATCAACATATCCACTGCGGAGACACCATCACGTGTTTCTCAACGCAGTGTTTCTAGAGCATTGCCCCCTGGGAAGTATGCAAATAAGAAAGCCGCGGAGACACCATCACGTGTTTCTCAACGCTGGCAGGAAACTACATGCCCCCACTAGCCAGATTCCTACTCCACACTGATGAGGGGCAAATACCCCGAAACGGCTGTCTGTGGATGGATACCATGTTTGGTATAGGTGGTCTCCTTGACTGGAGACTGCCCTTCCCGTGGTTGTTCCTACCCGGTGAAAGACCTGGCTAGTTTCCTGCCAGCGTTGAGAAACACGTGATGGTGTCTCCGCGGCTTTCTTATAGGCCTGTGTGACAGACCTGCAACAGACTGACAGGTGCCAGGGTAGGAGCCCAGGCACCTTTGACTAGGAGGCATACGGAGGCCTCTGCCTGCAGGAGTCGGGAAGACAGCTCAGTGGAACCGTGGTGGACCAGGACAGGTTAGTGGCCCACCGGTACCGACCCAGGGAACCGACTCGGAAACCGGAGCACAAAGGGGGGTACTCAGACCCTGAAGCTAGGTCCTGAAGCTACTGGGGGCTAGCTAATTAACTGATTGCGGCCAGGACTATAGGTCCTGTCCCACCCAAAGTCCCGACTGAAGACAACAGCCCGACGAGGGGGAAAGAAAGCCACCACCACGGCAGAGAGATCCCACGGGCCAGCGTCTGTGGGCAAAGGGCTCTTCTGACATCTACAAGCATGGGAGCGGACTCCTGACGCTGCAGGCGCAGGTAGTCCAACATCACACAAACAGGTGCAGGAGAAAGGCAGAGACCACCAATCGGGTGGGGGACCAGACTGCAGCCGGCTGCAGTCACCGACCACCATCAACTTGGTTTACCAGAGACTTGCATGTGTTTCTAATCGTGAGTACACCAGTGCCCTCCGGCCATACATCTCCCTGCACCGCCAAACACCCCCAACGGGTCCTGGGTAGAGATGAGCGAACCGGCCGTGGTTCGGCTCAAGTTCGGTTCGTCGAACGGAGGTCTCGTTCGAGTTCAGTTCGGCGAACGTTCGACGAACCGAACTCGAACCAATAGGAAATAATGGGAGGCAATCACAAACACATAAAAACGCATTATAAATGTACACATACAGTTAATAAACATTGCCATAACACTTACCGGTCCCCGCGATCCCTCCTGCACTCTGTCTCCTGCCGCTATTCCATCCGATGATCGCTGAATCCTCCCGGTGACCAGCACTGCCAGCAGTGATGCAGGACCTATCGTGACGTCAAAATAGCCATGTGACCAGTCACATGGCTATTATCTTATTGGCTACAGACTGGTCACATGGCTTTGACGTCATGTCCTGTCCTAGGTCCTGTCATTGCACTCTCCAGTATACGGTGCACATTTGAGTATCGCCGTGTACTGGCGACATGCTCTAGCACACGGTCGACTCCCCGTTCCGTTAGGGACCGGCTGACACAGCCGGTCATTAACAGAGATCACCGTTGCCATAGCAATGCAGTTAGCGGTGACGTCACCGCTAACCGCGGCTCCGGGAATTACATGATCGGAGCACCGTTGCTATGGTAACGCGTCTGTCAGCGTTACCGCTGTTACCGCTAACAGCCAGCAGCACGGAGTGAAGGCTGCACGCTGCTTCCCGTGCAGCCTTCACGGAGTGAAGGCTGCACGGGAAGCAGCGTCTTCCCCCATGCAGCAGTGATGGAGCAGAGCTGCATTTGTTGAACGAGAAAGACAGAAGACCATGGATCGTGGAGGGCTGACAGGGGGTAATAAAGACGGAGTCTCTAATGTGTCTGTGTATTTATTTCTATTAAAGTATTTTTTCTCTGTGTGGTGTCTTTTTTTTAACCCTTTATTGGAGATTCTTAATGGCCGGGTCAAACGTGCCTGACATTAAGAATCTCTGGCTTAATACTAGCTAGTAAAACAAAGCTAGTATTAACTCATTATTACCCAACAAGCCACCCGGCTTCAGGGCTGTTGGAAGAGTTGTATACAGTGCCAGATGATGGCGCTTCTATGAAAGCGCCATTTTCTGGGGCGGCTGCGGACTGCAATTCGCAGCAGAGGCGCCCAGAAACCTCGGGCTAACCTGTGCTGTGGATTCCAATCCCCAGCTGCCTAGTTGTACCTTGGATTGGAATCCGCAGCACAGGTTGGCCTGAGCTTTCTGGGCCCCACTGCTACGAATTGCAGTCTGCAGCCACCTCAGAAAATGGCACTTTCATAGAAGCGCCATTTTCTGGCGCTGTATCCAACTCTTCCAGCACCTGCCTGCTATACCTGGCTAGCATACAAAAATATGGCGAAGCTCACGTCCTTTTTTTGTAGTTTTTTGGCAAAAAAAATAAAAAATGCTTCCCTGGATTTTCCATTGCCAGTGAAGGTAACACCAAGCAATGGGGGTTAGCAGCCAGTAGCTGCTTGGATTACGCTCAGCTAGCAATACAAAAAATGCAGCGGGAGCCCATATATATTTTTTTTAATTATTTATTTAAATAACTAAAAACAAAATGGGCTTCCCTGTATTTTAATTGCTGGACATCACAGTGCTGTAAAAATAAATCTTTAAAAAAAATGACGTAGCGCTCCACGTTATTTTTGATTCTCAGTGCAGATGAAGCAGACAGCTATGGGTTGCCACCCCCATCTGCCTGCCGTTACCTTGGTTGGCAATCAAAATACAGGGAAGCCCATTAATTTTTTCTATTTAAAAAATAGTTAAAAAAAAATGACGTTGGGTCCCCCCATTTTTGATAGCCAGCTAGGGTAAAGCAGACGGCTATAGCCTGAAAACCACAGCTGGCAGCTTTACCATGGTTGGGGATCCAATGTGGAGGTCCCCCAAGTCTCTTTTTTTATAATTATTTTATAAATATTAATAATTACACAAAAAAAGTAGGGTCCCCCCCAAATTGGATCACCAGCCAAGGTAAAGCGGACAGCTGTGGTCTGGTATTCTCAGGGTGGGAAGGTCCATAGTTTTTTGGCCTTCACAGCCTAAAAATAGCAGGCCGCAGGCACCCCAGACGTGGCGCATCCACTAGATGCGCCAATCCTGGCGCTTCACCCCAGCTCATCCCGTGCCCTGGTGCAGTGGCAAACGGGGTAATAAATCGGGTTGATACGAGCTGTAAAGTCACCTGAGATCAAGCCCAGCAGTTTGTGATGTCATGGCGTCTATTAGATACCCAACATCATAAACTGTCAGTACTAACAAAAAAAAAATCGACAAAAGAAATCTATTTGAAAAAACAGTCCCCAAAACATTTCCTCTTTCACCAATTTATTGTAAGAAAAAAAATAAAGGGGTCCCACGACGACTCTGGACCGTCTAGAATATGGGGGGGAGACACTCAGGGAACGTATCCCTCATTTTGTAGGAGTGCAGACCCTTCATGTGAGGAGTGTGGGTGCAATGAATCTGCACTCACTCTCCCCGGGTCCACAGCAGCAGAGTCCATGTCGTAATGGTTGCTACCAAAGCTGCAATGCCCTGCTCATGAGGTAAGGGCATGCCTAATCAGGAGAACTATTCTACATTTCCAAATATTGGTATTTGCTAATATTATTGCTATTCCACCTACTATATATTGGGGATAGGATCTTGGAGATAGAATACCCCTTTAAGTCCAGTTATCCAGCTGAATGAATGCTTAACAACAGAGCTCGCTATTTAGATGTGTATTCTTGTGGCGTATAACGAACTCTCATGTTTGGTAGTCGTTCAGCAGGGAAACTATAAAAGCAAATCCCTCCATTTGGAAATGTAGTATATAGCTCTCCTGATCAATTATGTTCCTTACCTCATGAGCAGGGCATTGCAGTAATAATAATAATTTATTCATTTATATAGCGTTATTAATTCCATAGCGCTGTATACCCAGGATCCATAGCTTCATCCTATATGAGGTGGTCACATGTTCACTCCAGTGCCATTTTCTACTGCTTGTCACAGCGTAGAGCGCTCTGGTGATTTTCTTGTGCTTGTGCACTTCATATCAGTCTTTTCTGTCATTATGATGGCAGAAAGACATATAATGTCCCACTCTCCTGCATTTTGTAATTTTGCACCCTTTGGTGCCTTTCATGTGGCACTAAGGGGTGCTTAGCTTTGTATTTAGCCAAAAAAATGGAAAAAAAAATGACGTAGGGTTCCCCCTATTTTTGTAGCCAGCTAGGGTAAAGCAGACGGCTGCAGCCTGCAGACCACAGCTGGCAGCCTCACCTTGGCTGGTAATCCAAAACTGAGGGCACCCCACGCTGTTATTTTAAATTAAATAAATAATTAAAAAAAAAAAAACACGTAGGGGTCCCCCCAAAATTGGATCACCAGCCAAGGTAAAGCAGACAGCTGGGGTCTGATATTCTCAGACTAGGGAGGTCCATGGTTATTGGACTCTCCCCAGCCTAAAAATAGCAGGCCGCAGCCGCCCCAGAAGTGGCGCATCCATTAGATGTGCCAATCCTGGTGCTTCGCCCCAGCTCATCCCGTGCCCTGGTGCGGTGGCAAACGGGGTAATATATGGGGTTAATACCAGATGTGTAATGTCACCTGGCACCAAGCCCTGGGGCTGGTGAGGTCAGGCGTCTATCAGATACCCGACATCACTAACCCAGTCAGTAATAAAAAAAAAATAGACGACAAACACATTTTTATTTGAAAAAACACTCCCCAATACATTCCCTCTTTAACCAAATTTATTAGAAAGAAAAACAAATCCAGGTCTGGTGTAATCCAAGGGGTTCCCATGACGATCCACACTGTCCCAGTCAATGAAGAGCAGGATGTTCCCCATTGGCTGGGAGAGCAGTGCAGTGACCTGAGCTAACATCAATGGGTCAGCCTAGGTCACTGCAGGGGATGACAAGTGCTGCTGTCAGCGAGGTACATTACCTGCGCTGATCTCCTGCACTGCTGACAGCACCTGTCACTGAGTTCAATGACCGCCGCCTTCACAGCCAAGTATCGCGAGCGGCCCGTGACGTCACCGCTAGTCAGTCTCGGGTCGTAAGCGAGAGAAGGTGATGTGACAAGCGGCGGCCATGGAGGACAGTGACAGCGCTGAGGTCGGGACTTCATCACCGCAGGTAAGCTGAGCGGGACCATGTGTGCAGAGTACAGGTGGGCGGAGCCATGTGTGCTGGCGGCTGAGTGCGAAGTGGGTGGCGCTGAGGACGTCAGTGTCGTGGACTGCTTGGCTGGGGACAGGTGAGTGTGAGTGTGTGTGTGTGTGTGTGTACATGCCGCATGCAGGAGGGGGCGGAGTGAGCTGAGCGGGGAAGTGTGGGCTTCTTCTGTTACTAACCAAAGCGCTTTGCTTGTATACCCGATGTTTATCTTGGTTACCAGCTTCTGGCAGGCTGCCAGCGATGGCTCCTGCACACTGTAGCTGTAAAAAGCCCTGCTTTTTGCTGCTAGAACCGTTCTCAAACGTATCTAGAACTATCGAGCTTTAGCAAAAAGCTCGAGTTCTAGTTCGATCTAGAACAGCCCCCAAAATCACTCGAGCCGCAAACTGGAGAACCTCGAACTGCGAACCGTGCTCAACTCTAGTCCTGGGGCCACGTTTCCTGCCCACGGAGGGGTTAACAACTTGCTGCATAACATCTCCCCTGGGTGCCCGATAATTGCAGCGGTGGTGTCCACCTTCACCACATCCCGTGGGTGGCGTCACGAACTTAACCACGGCTCCGGCCGTACACCTACATCCCCTAAACCGCCAGCCCCTTTCAGATCGGAGTGACCACAGGATCCCCAGGTCCGGAGACGCTCAAGCCACCCACCAGCGAGCCCGGATTCGAGCGGCTCGGCTGCAGTCGAGCACAGGGCGGTACAGTACAGGTGCGGGCCTTGTGACACCCGTGCTGCCGGAGAACACATGGACATGTCAGCGTGCGAAACACACGGACACACGTAAGTACAGAAAAGACACATGTTCCGTTCCGAAATACTTACGTGTGTCCAAACAATTATGAAATCATATGTCCATGTGTGTACGTGCCTCCGGTATGTGAAAAAACTGCCAAACACGTACCGGAGGCACGAACTTGTGACAGAGGCCTTAGGTATACTGAGAACAGGAGCTTTGGAAAAGGCTGTCTTGGGGACAGAAAAGGCATATACTGCCTCAGCTGACCATGAGAAAAAGTCTGTTCCCTTCTTGGTCATGTCAGTGAAAGACTTGGCTATGACCGAAATGTTTTTAATGAACTTCTGGTAGTAATGAGCAAAACTTTGAAATCTCTGCAATGCTTTAAGATTACATGGTTGCACCCAATGAAAGATGATCTGCACCTTTACAGGATCCATGTGAAACCCTGAAACAGAAACCAGATGACCTAAAAACCTGCTACACTTCAAAATGACATTTCTCCAGTATAGCAAATAAATGGTTGTCACAAAGAATCTGAAGGACCTGCCAGGCATGCTCCTGGTATTCCACCATAGAAAGGGAGTAAATTAATATGTCATCCAGATAGATTACCACAAATCTACCAGCCAGGGAGCAAAAAATGTAATTTATGAAACTCTGAAAAACTGTTGGATCATTGGTCCACCCGAACTGCATGAAAAGATTTTCAAAATGACACTCAGGCATATTGAAAGTGGTTTTCCATTTGTCACCTTGTTGAACACATATTAGGTTGTATTTCCCTCTCAACTTAAGTTTAGAAAACCATTTAGCTTCAATTAATTTAATAAACTGGCCCAGGATAAGGGATAAAGGATAGCAATTGTGGACCGTGATTTTACTAATCTCTCAAGCATGGACGCAACCCCAGATCTTTTTTCTTAACAAAACAAAACCCACGGTGACTAGAGAGGCGGATGGTGGTATATTCCTTTTTGGCCAGACTTTTTTGAATGTATTCTTTTAAGGCCTCTCTCTTTTGTAGAGATAGGTTAAACAAACAAGACTTAGAAATTTTAGCACCCGGTATAAATTCGATAGCGAAATTATATGTCCTATGCAGTCAGAGAACTTCACATTCAGTCTCAGAAAATACATAATCAAAGACCTGAATGTACTCTGGAAGGATTAGGTGACCCCTTCCAGAAGCCAAGGATCTAGATAAATAACTAGAAAAACAAGAGTCATCCCAAAACATAACCTCCTGGGTCACCCAATTGATGAAATTCTCCCTGAAAATAAGACAGGGGCTTTTATTTTTTTTTACTTCGAATGATAGATTAGGGCTTATTTTCAGGGGATGTCTTATATATTTTTTTCCATGAACAACAATCTACATTTATTCTTAAATTTAAAAAAAATCAAGGTTTATTCAAATATACAGTATAATCATGTCATCACAATCTAAAACGTCATCAAAACTCTCAAATCCCCAAATTCCGTTATAAATTTCTTGAAATCCTATTCCCTTTTCACATGTATAACAATGATCTACATTAAACAGTATTCATGAATAAAAATCAAAAAGTGTCCATGCAGCTACCTGTATAAATGTAAAAAAAGGTAGGAAAGACCTATGCACAAATGATGTATAAACATGAATAAATTATTAAAGTATAACTTTCTTACTTGTATCAAATATCACAGAAGGTTAAAAGCAAGAGGAATACTCTTATCTTTAACCTTTCGTGATATTTGGTACAAGTAAAAAAAGATGTACTTTTATAATTTATGCCTGGCTATACATTATTTGGGAACAGCTCTTTTTCAATGCTAATTGATTCATAGCCATATTTCTAGTTACAGTATGTAAAAAGCTTCCAGGCCACCATTACGGATACTTCATAACCATTACTACTACTACATTACTGATACTACATATGCTGCGTATACTGTATATACAGTATATATATATATATATATATATATATATATATATATATAACCTGTACTACCCGGCTTCGCCCGGGTTAACTGCTGTTAACAAAATAGAATGTATTAACAAAAATGTATTCTGCACACAAGAACCACAAAAAAAATAGAAATGTAATTATTAAAAGGCAAAAACTAAGCTAATAGAAGCATTTCACAACATATATTTCAACACCACAGATATTCCACACAGATTTAACTAAATTGGCCAAGTAATGTGCTCCGTCTGTCTCTTTCCAGGTCTGTCTCTTTCCAGGTCTGTCTCTTTCCAGGTCTGTCTCTTTCCCCATCTGTCTCTTTCCCCGTCTGCTTGTCTATGTCTGTCTCTTTTTTTGTCTGTCTCTATCTCTCTGATTCTTTTCCCATCTGTCTCTTTCTAGGTCTGTCTCTTTCCCAGGTCTGTCTCTTTCCCCGTCTGTCTCTTTGTCTGTGTCTTTTCCTGTCAGTCTCTTTCCCTGTCTGCCTGTCTCTGTCTGTCTCTTTCCTTGTCTGTCTCTATCAAAGTCTGTGTCTTTCCCCATCTATCTATGTCTGTCTCTCTGGCTGTCTCCTCCTTCCCTGTCTGCCTGTCTCTGTCCCTGTCTGCATGTCTGTCTGTCCCTTTCCCCATCTGTCTCTTTCCCATCTGTCTCTTTCCCCATCTGTCCCTTTCCAGGTCTGTCTCTTTCCAGGTCTGTCTCTTTCTAGGTCTGTCTCTGTCTGTCTCTTTCCCTGTCTGTCTCTCTGTCTGTCTCTGTCTGTCTCTATCCATCTCCCCACCGACATCTTATTACCTCACATATAAGCTTCTTATACTATGAATGTCTTTTGTTCCTATAGCAACCAATCACAGCTCCTACTAATAACCTGTAGTTCCAGGCTCCATTTACTTTAATGGAGGCATGTTTTTTGTAGAGTAACTGGAAAGCGCGGGGTTAAATTTTCCTGTCAAAACATAGTCTACGATGTTCCCTGGGTCACATGAGGTGTCTGTGCAAAATTTCGTGATTGTAAATGCGACGGTGCGGATACACTTTTCGTTTCACTTTTTCCCCATTATGTTGATAGGGGCAAAATTGATTGGTAAATTGGAACGCACGGGTTTAAAATTTCGCCTCACAACATTGCCTATGATGCTCTCAGGGACCAGATGTGTGAGTGTGCAAAATTTTGTGGCTGTAGCTGCGACGGTGCAGATGCCAATCCCGGACATACATACACACACACAAACACACATACATACACACATTCAGGTTTATATATTACTAGCTGTACTACCCGGCTTCGCCCGGGTTAATAACTGCTGTTAACGAAATAGAATGTATTAACGTTCCCGGGATAGAATGTATAAATAGAATGTATTAACGCCCGGGATAGTAACTGTCTCTCTGTTTCTCTCCCATTCTCTGTCTGTCTCCCCCTCTGTATATATCTCTCTGTCTCTCTATCTATTTGTCTGTCTCTTTCCCTGTCTGTCTCTGACTGTCTCTGTCTCTTTCTCCGTCTGTCTCAATCTCTTTCCCTGTCTGTCTGTCTATCTCTGTCACTTTCCCTCTCTGTCTCTTTCCCTGTCTCTTTCCCTCTCTTTCCCTGTCTGTCTCTATTCCTCTTTCCCTGTATGTCTCTTTCCCTTTGTCTCTTTCCCTGTGTCTGTCTCTTTGTCTGTCTCTTTACCTGTCTTTGTCTGTCTCTTACGTTGTCTGTCTCCCTTTCTTTCCCTGTCTGTCTTTTTCCCTGCATCTTTCTCTGTCTCTTTCCCTGTCAGTCTGTCTCTTTCCCTGTCAGTCTGTCTTTGTCTGTGTCTGTCTCTTTGTGTCTGTTTCTTACCCTGTCTGTGTCTGCCTCTTTCCCTGTCTGTGTCTGTCTCTTTGTGTCTGTCTCTTACCCTGTCTGTGTCTGTTTCTTACCCGGTCTGTGTCTGCCTCTTTCCCTGTCTGTCTGTCTTTTTTCCTGGCTGCATTGTGACATGCCAACATTCCATATAAGGGCGTGGCTGCGCATTCTTCTGAAGTTCTGACTGCACTGTGGCTCCCAGCTCCATTCGCTTTAATGGAGGCAGGCTTTTTGGCGAATAACTGTAAAGCGCGGGGTTAAAATTTCCCCTCAAAACATAGCCTATGACGCTCTCGGGGTCCAGACGTGTGAGTGTGCAAAATTTTGTGGCTGTAGCTGCCACGGTGCAGGTGCCAATCCCGGACATACACACATACATACACAAATTCAGCTTTATATATTATTTATATATATATATATATACAGTCATATGAAAAAGTTTGGACACGCCTATTAATGTTAACCTTTTTTCTTTATAAAAATTTGGGTTTTTGCAACAGCTATTTCAGTTTCATATATCTAATAACTGATGGACTGAGTAATATTTCTGGATTGGAATGAGGTTTATTGTACTAATAGAAAATGTGCAATCCGCATTTAAACAAAATTTGACCGGTGCAAAAGTACGGGCACCCTTATCAATTTCTTGATTTGAACACTCCTAACTACTTTTTACTGACTTACTAAAGCACTACATTGGCTTTGTAACCTCATTGAGCTTTGAACGTCATAGGCAGGTGTATCCAATCATGAGAAAAGGTATTGAAGGTGGCCACTTGCAAGTTGTTCTCTTATTTGAATCTGCTATGAAGAGTGGCATCATGGGCTCCTAAAAACAACTCTCAAATGATCTGAAAACAAAGATTATTCAACATAGTTGTTCAGGGGAAGGATACAAAAAATTGTCTCAGAGATTTAAACTGTCAGTTTCCACTGTGAGGAACATAGTAAGGAAATGGAAGAACACAGGTACAGTTCTTGTTAACCCCAGAAGTGGCAGGCCAAGAAAAATATCAGAAAGGCAGAGAAGAAGAATGGTGAGAGCAGTCAAGGACAATCCACAGACCGCCTCCAAAGACCTGCAGTATCATCTTGATGCAGATGGTGTCAATGTGCATCGGTCAACAATACAGTGCACGTTGCACAAGGAGAAGCTGTATGGGAGAGTGATGCGAAAGAAGCCGTTTCTGCAAGCACGCCACAAACAGAGTCGCCTGAGGTATGCAAAAGCACATTTGGACAAGCCAGTTACATTTTGGAAGAAGGTCCTGTGGACTGATGAAACAAAGATTGAGTTGTTTGGTCATATAAAAAGCCATTATGCATAGAGGTAAAAAAACACGGCATTCCAAGAAAAGCACTTGCTACCCACAGTAAAATTTGGTGGAGGTTCCATCATGCTTTGGGGCTGAGTAGCCAATACTGGCACCAGGAATCTTGTTAAAGTTGAGGGTCACATGAATTCAACTCGAGTATCAGCAGATTCTTGACAATAATGTGCAAGAATCAGTGACGAAGTTGAAGTTACGCAGGGGATGGATATTTCAGCAAGACAATGATACAAAATATCGCTCCAAATCTACTCAGGTATTCATGCAGATGAACAATTACAATGTTCTGGAATGGCCATCCCAGTCCCCAGACCTAAATATCATTGAAAATCTGTGGGATGATTTGAAGCGTGCTGTCCATGTTCGGCGACCATCAAACTTAACTGAACTGGAATTGTTTTGTAAACCGGAATGGTCAAACATACCTTCATCCAGGATCCAGGAACTCATTAAAAGCTACAGGAAGCGACTAGAAGCTGTTATTTTTGCAAAAGGAGGATCTACAAAATATTAATGTCACTTTTATGTTCAGTTGCCCATACTTTTGCACCGGTCAAATTTTGTTTAAATGCGGATTGCACATTTTCTGTTAGTACAATAAACCTCATTCCAATCCAGAAATATTACTCAGTCCATCAGTTATTAGATATATGAAACTGAAATAGCTGTTGCAAAACCCCAAATTGTTATAAAGAAAAAAGGTTAACATTAATAAGGGTGCCCAAACTTTTTCATATGACTGTATATATATATATATATATATATATATATATATATATATATATATATATATATATATATATACATATATATATATATATATAGTTAAGTTTATATATATTTGGACACTGACACACTTTTTGTTTTCTTACTTGTTTACAGAAACATATTCAAGTTATAATTATATAGTGGACAAGGACATAAGGTCCTGAGTCTTAACTTTGATTTAAGGCTATACACATTCGAATTTAGTAAAGAATTTAGGAGTTTCAGCTCCTTTACATGTGCCACCCTGGTTTTAAAAGGCACAAAAGTAATTGGACAATTGATTCAAAGTCTGTTTCGTGGGCTGGTTTGGGCAATTCTTTTGTTATTTTTTTCAATTAAGGACATAAAAGGCCTGGAGTTGATTTGAGGTGTGGTGCTTGCATTTTGAAGTTTTTGCTGAGACATAAACATGTGGTCAAAGAAGCTCTCCATGCAGGGGAAACGAGACAACTTCATCTACGAAAACAGAAAAAAAATCCGAGAAATTGCTACAATATTAGCTGTGACTAATTCTACAGTTTGGTACATCCTATGAAAGAAACTGTCAGGTTTCCGGGTTTTCCAGTCCTCTTTTGAAAAAGCTTGCCCTCAGTTAACATGGAGTTTTGTGTTCTGTTGCCCTACTTCCTGTCCAGCTGCTTAAAAGGCCGCCTCTAAGCTTAGTCCAGTGCCTGAGTATACTGCTTGCTGTGTGCTCCTGCTTTGCTGCTGCTGCTACTTGATTACCTTTGGATCCTCCTGGAAATCTACCGACCGACTCTGGACCATACCCGGTTTCTTCAAACTGTGCCCGGACTCCGTCTGCCGTCTTTTGTCAGCACGTCTGCCCGGTTTCTTCCGGTTCATAACCATTCTGGACTTTCATTCCGTACGGACACTTCTGGACTTTACCGCTTGCCCCTTGTGTCCCGGCTGCACCGCATTTAGGCCTTCCGGGGTTGATTGCCGGACAGTCCCTGTATAGGGGTTCGCTCTGGTGGTCTCCCTGGGGGAGTCCGGTGCGTGGCCCCGGGAATCCCCTTCGCTCCGTTTCAGAAAGGTATTTGTTTGTGTTTGTTATACTGTGTATTTCCGTTGTGTATCTACCGGGGTTACATATCATAAAAACATCTTGTACCACAAACTCGTCTCTGGCTGTCATTGCCCTAACGCTATCGAAATCCTCAAACATACAATAGTATTACTGAAACAAAGCACTAGCGACCTCAACAATGCAAAAAGACCTGGACACTCATGGAAAACAATGGTGGTGTATGATCACAGAATAATTACCATGATGAAAGAAACCTTTCATAACAACCAAAAAAGTGAACAACACTCTCCAGGATGTAGGCATATCAATATCCAAAAGTACCATAAAGAGAAGACCGGATAAAAGAAAGAATAGAGGGTTCACTGCATGGTGCAAGCCACTCATAAGCCTCAAGAATAAGAAGGCTAGATAAGACTTTGCTAAAAAAAATAAATCTTAAAAAACCAGCATAGTTCTTGGAGAACATTCTTTGGACCGATGAAACCAAGATCAATCTCTAACAGAATAATGGAAAGAAAAAAGTATGGCGAAGGCATGGTACAGCTCAATCCAAAGCATACCACATCATCTGTAAAACACGGTAGAGGCAGTGTGATGGCTTGGGCATGCATGGCAGCCAGTGGCACTGGGTCAATAGTGGTTATTGATGATGTAACACAGAACTGAAGCAGCCAGATAAACTCTGTGATTTTCAGAGACACACTGTGTGCTCAAATGCAGCCAATCTGATTGTTCGGCGTTTCATAATACAGATGGACAATGACCCAAAACATAAAGCTAAAGCAACCCAGGATTTTATTAAATCAAAGAACTGGAATATTCTTGAATGGCCAAGTCAGTCACCTGATCTCAATGCAATAGAGCCACATTTCACTTGTTGAAGACTAAACTTCAGACATAAAGGCCCACAAACAAACAGCAATTGAAAACCTAACCTAGGCAGTAAAAGCCTAGCAGAGCATTATAAAGGAGGAAACACAGCATCTGGTGATGTCCGTGAGTTCAAGACTTCATATCGTCATTGGCAATAAAGGGTTTTCAGCCAAGTATTAAGGCCGCTTTACACGCTGCGATATCGTGACGGATATCGCTAGCGTGGGTACCCGCCCCCATCGGTTGTGCGACACGGGCAAATCGCTGCCCGTAGAGCACAACATCGTGCGGATCCGTCACACTACTTACCTGCCCTGCGACGTCGCTATGACCGGTGAACTGCCTCCTTTCTAAGGGGGCAGTTCGTTCAGCATCACAGCGACGTCACAGCAGTGTCACTGAACCGCCGACCAATAGAAGCGAAGGGGCGTAGATGAGCGGGACGAAGATCCCGCCCCCCTCTTCCTTCCGCATTGCGGGCGGGATGCAGGTAAGGAGAGGTTCCTCATTCCTGCGGTGTCACACGGAGCGATGTGTGCTGCTTCAGGAACGACGAACTACATCGTTACTGCAGCAGCAACGATATTTGAGAATGGACCCCCATGTCACCAGTGAGCGATTTTGCACGTTTTTGCGACGATGCAAAATCGCTCATAGGTGTCACATGCAACGGCATCGCTAAAGTGGCCGGATGTGCGTCACAAATTCCGTGACCCTAACGAGATCGCTTGAGCGATGTCGCAGCGTGTAAAGCGGCCTTTAGAAACAAACATTTTAATTCCAAATATTTAATTTGTCCAACTACTTTTGATTGGGATTGAGTTTCAAAAATGCTTTAGTTCCGCACATTGTTATGCAATCATTGTGTTCAACCCACTGAATTAACCCCTTCAGCCCCAGAGCGTTTTCCGTTATTGCGTTTTTGTTTCTTGCTCCCCTTCTTCCGAGAGCCGTATCTTCTTTATTTTTTTGTTAGTCTTGCAATATGAGGGCTTGTTTTTTGCGGGACGAGTTGTACTTTTAAATGAAACAATAAGTTTTACCATATAATGTACTGAAAAACAGCAAAAACTTCCAAGTGTTGAAAAACGGCAAAAAAAGTGTGATTGCACCATAGTTTTTGGGATGTTTAATTCACCGTGTTCACTATATGGTAAAACTGATATGTCATTGGGATGCCTGAGGTTGGTGCAAGTTTGTAGACACCAAACATGTATAGGTTTACTTGTATCTAAGAGGTTAAAAAAATTCACAAGCTTGTCCAATAAAAGTGGCGTACGTTTTGCGCCACTTTCCAAAGCCCGTAGCGTTCTCAATTTTTGGGATCTATGGCTCAGTGATGGCTTATTTTTTGTGTCTCGAGCTGCCATTTTTAATGGTACTATTTTTGCGCAGATGCTACATTTTGGTTGCCTGTTATTGCATTTTGCGTAAAACCTGCGGCGACCAAAAAACATAATTTTGGCATTTGGAATTTTTTTGCCGCTACGCCATTTACCAATCAGATTAATGGATTTTATATTCTGATAGATTGGGCATTTCTTAACGCAGCAATACCAAATATGTGTATATTTTTTATTTTTGTAACCTTTTAATTTTCAATGGGGTGAAAGGGGGGTGATTTGAACTTTTAGGTTTTTTTGTTTTTAATTTTTTAAAACTTTTTTCACTTTTTTTTTAATTTTACTAATCCCCCTAGGGGGCTATAGCGATCAGCAATGCGATCGCTCTTCCCTATCTGCTGATCACAGCTATACAGCTGTAAACAGCAGATATGATCACTTCCTGATTCACTCGGCTCCGGGCCGAGTGAAACCGAATGTGACTCATGATAGCTACAGGCGTCATCACATGACCCTGTGCTACCATGGCAACCCCAGAAAGTCACGTCATCATGCACATGACGTCCGGTGAGGGCGGCGGTAAGTGGAAATAATGGCCGCGCGCATACACATCTCGCTGCCAGACTTTGGCAGCGAGATGTAAGGGGTTAAATGTTGCGGGTGGAATGTGATTCCACTCGTAACATGCAGGCACACATGTCAGCTGTTGAATACAGCTGATATGTGCGTGGATCAGCGCGACCTGCCCACGGCAGGGGACGGGGATTAACCTCACACGATCCATGACAGATAGATCCGTCATTGGCCGTGAAGGGGTTAAAGCTGAAAGCCTGAACTTCAACTGCATCTGAATAGTTTTATTCAAAATCCACTGTGGTAACGTGCAAACCAATTTTTTTGTTTTTAAAAAACAGATACTGTATATACTGTATAAATATAAACCAAAAAGTTCAGACCAGCTCACTCGAATGAATCACCTGGAGCCTCAGCTGCCTGCCATTGTTCATTATATATACAGTTAGGTCCAGAAATATTTGGACAGTGACACAATTTTCGCGAGTTGGGCTCTGCATGCCACCACATTGGATTTGAAATGAAACCTCTACAACAGAATTCAAGTGCAGATTGTAACGTTTAATTTGAAGGTTTGAACAAAAATATCTGATAGAAATTGTAGGAATTGTACACATTTCTTTACAAACACTCCACATTTTAGGAGGTCAAAAGTAATTGGACAAATAAACCAAACCCAAACAAAATATTTTTATTTTCAATATTTTGTTGCGAATCCTTTGGAGGCAACCACTGCCTTAAGTCTGGAACCCATGGACATCACCAAACGCTGGGTTTCCTCCTTCTCAATGCTTTGCCAGGCCTTTACAGCCGCAGCCTTCAGGTCTTGCTTGTTTGTGGGTCTTTCTGTCTTAAGTCTGGATTTGAGCAAGGGAAATGCATGCTCAATTGGGTTAAGATCTGGTGATTGACTTGGCCATTGCAGAATGTTCCACTTTTTTGCACTCATGAACTCCTGGGTAGCTTTGGCTGTATGCTTGGGGTCATTGTCCATCTGTACTATGAAGCGTCGTCCGATCAACTTTGCGGCATTTGGCTGAATCTGGGCTGAAAGTATATCCCTGTACACTTCAGAATTCGGCTACTCTTGTCTGCTGTTATGTCATCAATAAACACAAGTGACCCAGTGCCATTGAAAGCCATGCATGCCCATGCCATCACGTTGCCTCCACCATGTTTTACAGAGGATGTGGTGTGCCTTGGATCATGTGCCGTTCCCTTTCTTCTCCAAACTTTTTTCTTCCCATCATTCTGGTACAGGTTGATCTTTGTCTCATCTGTCCATAGAATACTTTTCCAGAACCGAGCTGGCTTCATGAGGTGTTTTTCAGCAAATTTAACTCTGGCCTGTCTATTTTTGGAATTGATGAATGGTTTGCATCTAGATGTGAACCCTTTGTATTTACTTTCATGGAGTCTTCTCTTTACTGTTGACTTAGAGACAGATACACCTACTTCACTGAGAGTGTTCTGGACTTCAGTTGATGTTGTGAACGGGTTCTTCTTCACCAAAGAAAGTATGCGGCGATCATCCACCACTGTTGTCATCCGTGGACGCCCAGGCCTTTTGAGTTCCCAAGCTCACCAGTCAATTCCTTTTTTCTCAGAATGTACCCGACTGTTGATTTTGCTACTCCAAGCATGTTTGCTATCTCTCTGCTGGATTTTTTCTTTTTTTTCAGCCTCAGGATGTTCTGCTTCACCTCAATTGAGAGTTCCTTAGACCGCATGTTGTCTGGCCACAGCAACAGCTTCCAAATGCAAAACCACACACCTGTAATCAACCCCAGACCTTTTAACTACTTCATTGATTACAGGAAAGGATAAGCGGCGACATCAAAGACATGTGTGTGACAAGATTGTATGGGAGATATTACAACATACAGAATAATTTCGATGGGCCACCTTGATGAGTAACTGTTAATGGTAACAACAATTATGTGCATATGACAGAAACACATATGTAAGGACAAGCAGATGCAAAATAACGGAGGGAAAAATTATCATAAGCACAGGTTATGTGCCCCCTATTAAATCATGCATCAGAATTGACCATGGCCATAAGCATAATGCCCATAATATGTGGCATGTGTAAAGATGGAAACGCATGTGCACATAAAAAATACAAAAATAGGTGATATATTAATACAATTAAGTATGAATCAAACCAAAGTCATAGACTATAGATGCAGTGAAACAACATGGCGTCGGCATCACATATATGCATAGCACAAGCAAAATGCTGTATTGGGCATACAATCTTGTCACACACATGTCTTTGATGTCGCCGCTTATCCTTTCCTGTGCCAGTCTTTGTTAATAAATTGTTCACTTTTGCAATACACTCTGTTGTTGTTCTCCTTGTTCTCATATGTTTAGAGTGTGCCATGTAGGAAGGTGTATCATGTTGCCCCTTTCCTATTTATATTGTGTGGTCTTTTGCCTTCATTGATTACAGGTTAACGAGGGAGACGCCTTGAGAGTTAATTGCAGCCCTTAGAGTTCCTTGTCCAATTACTTTTGGTCCCTTGAAAAAGAGGAGGCTATGCATTACAGAGCTATGATTCCTAAACCCTTTCTCCGATTTGGATGTGAAAACTCTCATATTGCAGCTGGGAGTGTGCACTTTCAGCCCATATTATATATATAATTGTATTTCTGAACATGTTTTTGTAAACAGCTAAAATAACAAAACTTGTGTCACTGTCCAAATATTTCTGGACCTAACTGTATGTATATATACATATATATACATATATATACATACACAGTACAGACCAAAAGTTTGAACACACCTTCTCATTCAAAGACTTTTCTTTATTTTCATGATTCTGAAAATTGTAGATTCACATTGAAGGTATCAACACTATGAATTAACAGATGTGGAATGAAATACTTAACAAAAAAGTTTGAAACAACTGATAATATGTCTTATATTCTAGGTTATTCAAAGTAGCCACCTTTTGCTTTGATTACTGCTTTGCACACTCTTGGCTTCAAGAGGTAGTCACCGGAAATGGTCTTCCAAAAGTCTTGAATGAGTTCCCAGAGATGCTTAGGACTTGTTGGCCCTTTTGCCTTCACTCTGCGGTCCAGCACCCCCCAAACCATCTTGATTGGGTTCAGGTCTGGTGACTGTGGAGGCCAGGTCATCTGGTGTAGCACCCCATCACTCTCCTTCTTAGTCAAATAGCCCTTACACAGCCTGGAGGTGTGTTTGGGGTCATTGTCCTGGAAGATATCAAAGCGTTAAGACAGAAAACTTAAAGCAATATGTCTCCAAAACAGGAAATGCACAACAAAACAAATGAGGAACGAATGGGAGGAAACGGGATTCAGTGCCTGTGACCAAACTGTAAGACACTGCCTAAAGGAAATGGGATTTACATACAGAAAAGCTAAACAATAAAAAGATGACTGCCTGAAGAGAACATGTAAATTTCCATAGTCATTAATAATATTGGGCTGCATGTAAGGTAAAGGCACCGGGGAGATAGCTGTGATTACATCTTCAATAAATGCCCAAGTTTACATTGAAATTTTGGACACTTTTCTTATCTCATCAATTGAAAGGATGATTGGGAATGATGAAATCATTTATCAAGATGATAATGCATCCTGCCATAGAGCAAAAACTGTGAACACATTCCTTGAAAGAAGACACATAAGGTCAATGTCATAGCCTGCAAATAGTCTGGATCTCTATCCAATTGAAAATCTTTGGTGGAAGTTGAAGAAAATGGTCCATGACAAGGCTCCAACCTTCAAAGCTGATATGGAAACAGCAGTCAGGGAAAATTGGAGCCAGATTGATGAAGAGTACTGTTTGTCACTCATTAAGTCCATGCCTTAGAGACTGTAGAGACTGCAAGCTATTATATAAGCCAGAGGTGGTGCAACACAATATTAGTGATGTATTGGAATGTTCTTTTGTTTGTTTTTCACGATTACATCATTTTTTCCTCATAATTGAGTGATTCCATAATTATTTCCCCTTGTTTGGTCTTGAAAAGTAACCGTTACTGGCTAGCACATTATTTTTTTCCAGATTTTTTTTAATGTGTTTCTTAAAGCCAGAAAGTTACCATTTGAAATTACTTTTGTTTGGCGCCATGTCTGTCATCTGCTTTTTATTAAACAAAAGTAAACAACTGAATGAACATCCTCAGAGCCAGGTGAGTCCATAATTTTTGCCAGGGGTTGTATAATAGAAAATATATGAAATATATTTAAAATAGATTTGATGCCCTGGTGCCGCCAGGTGGTCACAGAAGAGTACTACACCCCACATAACAACTTCCCATATCAGGTCCCATCAGCCACAATATTCTAGCCACCCCCCTCAGGGTAGGAAGGACACACCAGTGGGCATGACCAGGTGGATTGGGAAAGCCCACCTAGGGGTATTGAGTATCCGGGGACGGGAACACAGTAGATCAAGAGTAGTTCAAGTTGGAGTGGAAGTGGAGAGGAGTCTATAACAGTGACAGACTGTAGAGGTCAAGGCAGTGCCTAGTGGAGGGTAGCCAGGGTAGTGGCCCTGGTCTACTGGCTAGATGGCAAGCAGTGGACCGTGTCCAAACGCGACGGGAGTCTGGTCGCGGGCGATCCAAAGTCGACCGGGACAGGGTTGGAGCCCACCGGTACCGACAGCGGAGATCCGGTCCGGAAACCGTGCACAGGCGGGGTATCTGGACCCTAGTTAGAAGACGATTGCAAGCCCCTTCTCTATTTAACCAGGCTGGGATCAAGGTTCCAGACGTTGTTCCAAAGTGTTAGCCCAGATAGAGCGAAACGGCAGCCCACCACGGGAGATAGGGTATCCGCAAACACCCAATGAAATCCCAAGTGTCAGTTTTCGCTGGCACAACTCCCAACCACAAGAGCATCAGGAGTAGACTTCCCCGTTCCATACGGGATCGTCCAGAATTGAGAAAATTACAGAGTGCCAAGGAAGGGACATCGGTACACCAGCCGGGTGGGGGACCTGAGTACACCCGGATGCAGCAGCCGGCCACTGACACCTTGGTTTACCAATGGACTTGTGTGCAATTATTCAACAGAGAGTACACCAACATTCCCCGGTCTGGCCCGGCGCGCCACCTCCGGCCTACATCACTCCCCGTGTCCTGGACACTGAGCCCTGGGGCATCCACCCCTACCCACGGAGGGGTTAACATCCAGCTGCCACTCCATTGCTCCTGGGTGCTCCCCAACAGCAGCCATGGTTCTCCATCTTACCACACACCGTGGGTGTATCCACAGCAATCTCCGTACATATTTGCCCCCCTTTTATTTGAGTGTCTGCGCGATCCCCGGGTCTGGAAAACCCCGAGCAGCCCGTCTGCTGACGTGGGGGCGGCACATGGAAAAATTTGGTAAGGAATGCATAATAATCAACCCAGTCTAGTACTACATAAAAAACAATTGCTACAGCTCATATAAATCCCATTGATATCGGAAATAAATTATTAGGCAAAGGAGTATTTTGATCACATGATACTTTTTATACATGTTGTCCTACTCCAAGGTGTCTAGGCTTGAGAGCCAACTACCAATTAAGTAAATCAGGTGATGTGCATCTCTGCAATGAGGAGGGGTGTGATGTAATGACATCAACAACACCCTATATAAGGTGTGCTTAATTATTAGGCAACTTCCTTTCCTTTGGCAAAATGGGTCAGAAGAGAGATTTGACGGGCTCTGAAAAGTCCAAAATTGTGAGATGTCGTGCAGAGGGATGCAGCAGTCTTGAAATTGCCAAACTTTTGAAGCATGATCACTGAACAATCAAGAGTTTCATGGCAAATAGCCAACAGGGTCGCAAGAAGGGTGTTGGGCAAAAAGGCGCAAAATAACTGCCCATAAATTGAGGAAAATCAAGCGTAAAGCTACCAAGATGCCATTTGCCACCAGTTTGACCATATTTCAGAGCTGCAACGTTACTGGAGTATCAAAAAGCACAAGGTGTGCCATACTCAGGGACATGGCCAAGGTAAGGAAGGCTGAAAAACGACCACCTTTGAACAAGAAACATAAGATAAAACGTCAAGACTAGGCCAAGAAATATCTTAAGACTGAATTTTCAAAGGTTTTATGGACTGATGCAATGAGAGTGACTCTTGATGGGCCAGATGGATAGGTCAGAGGCTGGATCAGTAAAGGGCAAAGAGCTCCACTTTGACTCAGACGCCAGTAAGGTGGAGGTGGAGTACTGGTATGGGCTGGTATCATCAAAGATGAACTTGTGAGACCTTTTTGGATTGAGGATGGAGTGAAGCTCAACTCCTAGACCTACTGCCAGTTTCTGGAAGACAACTTGTTCAAGCAGTGGTACAGGAAGAAGTCAGTATCGTTCAAGAAAAACATGATTTTCATGCAGGACAATGCTCCATCACATGCATCCAACTACTCCACAGCGTGCCTGGCCAGTAAAGGTCTAAAAGATGAAAAAATAATGACTTGGCCCCCTTGTTCACATGATCTGAATCCCATAGAGAACTTATGGTCCCTCATAAAATGTGAGATCTACAGGGAGGGAAAACAGTACACCTCTCGGAACAGTTTCTGGGAGGCTGTGGTGGCTGCTGCACACAATATTGATCGTAAACAGATCAATCAAGTGATAGAATCTATGGATGGTAGGCTGTTGAGTGTCATCATAAAGAAAGGTGGCTATATTGGTCACTAATTTATGGGGTTTTGTTTTTGCATGTCAGAAATGTTTATTTCTAAAATTTGTGCAGTTATATTGGTTTACCTGGTGAAAATAAACAAGTGAGATGGGAATAAATTTGTTTTTTGTTAAGTTGCCTAATAATTCTGCACAGTAATATTTACCTGCCCAAATAGATATCCTCCTAAGATAGCCAA